>NC_135309.1:38814044-39128469 GCF_048772815.1 Callospermophilus lateralis
TACCTCACCAATGCTCACCAAAACCATAGTGTGCACTGTTGCTTGTGTGTCTTAAAAACTCTCATTCTGGGCCTGGGTTTGTGGCTCAGTGGTAAAGTGCTTGCCTAGCATGCATGAGGCACTGGGTTCGATTCTCAGCACCACATACAAATAAAGAAAAGAAAGGTCCATTAACAACTAAAAATATTTAAAACAAACAAAAAACCTCTCATTTTGCATAATTGGAAAAACATTCCCTTTGAGAACTTTTCCTGTTACAAAAATTTCAAGATAGCATTTTTTGGGCATATAAATCTCGGAGAATGTCTTAAGTTTGATGTTACAAAATGGTATCACATTAAAACCATAGAAGGTATTATATTGCAATGTTATGCCAATAAATTAGAAATTTTAGATAAAATGAGAAAATACCTTGAAAAACATAACTTACCAAAATGTACTAAAGGGCTTACATCTTGTGGATATGGGGAGTATGAGAAGGAGTATGGAATGTGTTTAGTCCTCTTACAGGAGAGTTAAGAAGAGGATGAGGGAAGAAGGGGAAAGAAATCATGAAGGCAAAACCTGAATAAACAGTGAATATTGAAGAGCCTTGCACAGAAGCATTCATCTCAATTTCTTTTTTTTTTTTAATTTTTTTTTGTAGTTGGTCACAATACTTTTATTTTTATTTTTTTATTTTTATGTGGTTCTGAGGATCAAACCCAGGGCCTTGCACGAGCTAGGTGAGCGCTGTACTGCTGAGCCACAACCCCAGCCCCCAACTCATCTCAATTGCTATTAGTAAATTTGTCTAAGATGAAAACCTAAAATGTAATTTTATGTAGTTCATATGTGGGGCTTCTGAGTGGTAAAATGGTACTAAACACTATCTATATGATGCAAGGGAACTTTTCCTCATGGGATTAAAAAACATCTGGGGAACACCTGAGGATGAGTTAGCTGAGGCTAGAAAATGGAGACCTGAAGTCTGCATAAGGACATTAAGAATTTGGAGACAGCTGCCCCCAGGGAAGTTCCTGGGAGGACTCTCCATGGCTCTACTTGCCTTAGCTCAGGGACTTAGCCCAGAGATGTGTTGAAGAAAATAGAACATTTTTAATTCAATTTATCTTCCCACTGAGACACTGTTCCCATTTATACCTCACAGTTCTCAGGCCACGAATAGTATTGATTTTGCCCAGGTAGCAGTTAGTATTACATCCATGAAGAAAGTCAATCAAGTATAGTCAGCACTTAACCACTGAGCCACATCCCAGCCCTTTTAAATTTTTCTTTTAAGACAAGTTTATTTAAAGCCTCACTAAATTGATGAGGCTGGCTTTGAACTTATGATCTTCCTACCTCAGTCTCCTGAGTTGTTAGCATTAAAGGTGAGCACCACTGCACCCAGCTCCTATATCTATCTGTGTAATTGGTGCGTTGTAGTTGTAAAGAATGGTAGGATTTATTGTTACATATTCATACATGCACACAAACTTTTCTTTCTATGCTTGTTTGTCCTCAACCATCTTTTGTCAAGATAATGGAAAAAAACTGTTGTAAGGAGGTTAGAAAAGTTAGTATTATTAGAACCCTAAGAAGAATTCCTGCAGTGAGTATTATTTGTTATAAGGATGAATCAATAAGTCTGGCTGTATAATGGCTCCTATCCAAGGACATCTAGACATTCAGACAATAGAAGACAATTCCTATCTGAAAGTTAAGAAAACCCTTCCAAAAAATCACTCCATATGCGCATACACTTTGAGAAGAGATGTGAGAAAATGTTTTTGTTTTTTTTTTTAAATATAGTTTCTCAGTGGTATTTTGCTTCTAAGCAAGCAATCTGTTGTTTTTAAGCAAACATGCTTTGTTTCTGTCAGGGGTCAGGGAAAAGAGTCTCCCACTTGAGTCCAGGAATGAAGAGTACTGGGTGAGGTGAAAGCGCTACGTACATGCTTGCTTCTCTGGTGTAGGCAGCCTTGCCCACTTATGCTGAACACATTTCACTTCTCCCCCGTGTTTTCTTGGAAATCCCCAAATATTCTGGAGCTTACTCAGAAGTGTTGGCAAGAGCCAGGCTTATCCATGGATCATCTTAACCATGGATATTTTTTTTTTTTTTTGAGTGTTCTTCAGGATCTAAAAGGAAGAGGCCCTGGGGTGGTAGGCAAAGTTTCTTTGGTCTTGAATGTAAACCTTAAGGGAAATATTCCAGTCAATGAAATAATTATGAATTGGTTTCCTGTCCTGTCTATAATTTTTCTATATGTAAAATTAGAAAATGACTGACTCATAAGTTACTTTAATAATCTGGTTTCTCTTCAGATTGTATAAATCTCTCATATTTTACATAAAGTTATTTAAAGGTTAATGAAAAAGAACCCTGTATTTTAATTTTAAAAACTTTGTACAAATATTATTGTTAAATTGACTTAATGATTTGTCTTTTTTTTCTAAGTTAAAGGAGATAATGAAGACAAGAGCATGAAAACAGGAACCAACACAGTAGAGAAGATCAGCAAAGTCAGGTTGGTATTTTGGAAAGAGGGAAAACCTCTGGTATGAGTGAACAAGAAAAACCAGGAAACCACAAATAATTAAAGAGAAAAATGAAAACTGAGAAAGCACAGCCGATATCCTATGAGTTATTTAGAAGTATACTTTTACTGTTCCAAACATATGGGGACTTCCTAAGTTAGATTTTAGTTATTTCATTGTATTTGGAAAACATACTCCATGTGGGGCTGGGGTTGTGGCTCAGTGGTAGAGTGCTTGCCTAGCATGCATGAGGCACTGGGTTCCATCCTCAGCACCACATAAATGTAAAATAAGGATATTGTGTCCACCTAAAACTAAAGAATAAATATTAAAAAAAAAACATTCCATGTGATTGCAATCAAAATTTGTCAAGATTTGCTTTATGGCCTAGCATGTTTGACCTTAGTGAAAAGGTTCCTGGGCACTTGAAAAGTACACGTGTTTTGCAAATGCTAGGTGCGGTTATCTATATAAAGGCATTAGATTGAGTTTGAATGGATTAGTCATATCTTCTCTGCTCGTGATGAATTTTTGTCTGCTTATTTATCAATTAATGAGATAATTGTTGAGGTACTTTCTTGTTAGAATTCTGTGAATTTAGATTTATTGAGACCACACAGATAATAGAATTGTTATATCTTCTTAGTTAATTTCAATTTTATCTTTATGAAGCAAAGTTCTATCTCTAGTATAATGCCTTTTGCTTACTTAGTCTCTTTTTTCCTAGTATTAATAACACTGGCTTCTTTTTGATTACTCTTACATGGCTTATCTCTTTCCATTCTTTTACTTTCAACCTTTGTGTACCCTTATGTTTTAGATGTGCCTCTTAGAAATAGCATATAGTTGTTGTTGTTTTAATTTAATCTAATAACTTATTTTAATAAGAGGATTTATATTTTAATATATAATTAATGATGGCTTTGGGTTTAAGTCTTATTAATTCCTTTTTACCTACTTTCTTTTTTCAGATTAGATTAAAATTACTATTGATCAGCACAAATCATGGAGCTCCTAATTTCTAACATCTTTATCAGGAGGCTTCTTCCTCTAAAAACAGTGACTCAAGCATATTACAACAGAAATGCTACAACAGCAATACTGTGATGAAGATTTTTCTTTCTTTGTGTGGTCTTATTACTCCATCTTCCCTCCGCTCCCCCCCCCAAAAAAAAGTTTTTTGACTATTAATGTGGAAAAAGTGACACCATTACCCAGTTCCACTCTCACCTCTACCCACATCTGGAAGCTGTTATGATTAGGGCATGGTTTGAGTGTGCCCCCCAAAGATTCCATGTCCTAGAAGTTCAGTGATGGTGTTGAGATGGTGGAATCTTTAAGAGGTAGAGACTAGTGCAAGCAATTAGATTACTCTTGGGAGGAGTTAATGCTGGTCTCCTGAAATTCTCAAGAGAGCAGGTTGTAATAAGGTGAGCAACCCCCACCCACCCCCATGTGCTTGGCTCCTTCTATACATGACTTTCCATTTCTCTGCTGTGTTTTGATGCAGCAGAGGCCTGTCACCAGGACATTGGCTCAATGCTATTTGGACCTTCTAGCCACCAAAATTATAAACCAAATAAATCTCTTTGTTGTATAAGATATCAGCCTCAAGCATTTTGTTATAGCAATAGGAAAGAGACTAATACATGGACTGACTGACATTTAGTAGAGCTTTGAAGGGCATCTTCAAGAACTTACTCATCCCCCAGCTCTTCAACTCTCTCTGAAGTTGACTGCCTCATATCAATGCATTTAAGCCCTTGAGTTCACTACTCCCTTGGCTAAGACCTCTCTCCACTGTGCCTAACCAGTTAGTGTAGGGGACAATGGACAAAGGCTATGTCTAGAACTTCTTCACAGAATATGGCTTTGATGACTCAGTTTCTCCATGTGACTTACCATGGGGCCTTGGGGATTCTCAGCTCACTTTTCTTGATTTCCTGACAACTTTCTTTTAGTCAAACCCACAACTGCAGTATTTCAGGTGGGTTTATGGAAAGGAACCATATACCCATTGCAAATTTAGATTTTCTCATATAACAACAAAACAAAATAAAATAAAAAAGTTCCTCATTATTTAATCAGGAATTCAAAGTCTTACTGCAGGTAAGCTGGTGACTGAGGCTGGCAGAAAACAGACATATTCAGCACGTCACACTGAAGTTCTTTAATGCTGGGGTCCCTAAGTGGGTAGGATCTAACCAGATCTGTAACATTCATTTCTTGTGAGGATACAACCATTTTATTTTATTTATACTGGGATCTAACCCAAGAGCTCTTTACCAATGAGATACATCCCCAGTCCTTTTTATTTTTATTTTGGGACAGGATCTTACTAAATTACTGAGAGTCTCGTTAAGTGGATGAGGCTGGCCTCAAACTTGCCATCCTCCTGTCTTGGCCTCCTGAGTCGCTGGAATTAGGCATGCACCACCACTCCCAGCAACACAATTTAAACTCAGGTATTACATAACTGTTCTGGAAGAAATTGAATTAATAATCTTTGCATTTATATTTCAATATAAATTTGTACAAGGGGCAGGCTCTCATGGTTCCAGAACCACTTCAGCATCACCAGGGCAGTCTGTAAGGGGAGTTAAAGCAGCAGTATGGCACTGTTCTTAACAGCCCTCTATACCATGCCTCTAAATAGGCACTTTTGCTTCTAAACATATACTTTTGAGTTTTAACAAAAGGAATCTTGCCATTTGTAACACAAGTACCTTTACATTTATATAATGGTTCACCTTTCTGTGAAAGTACATATACATCTTTTTGCATTCTTTCTAAGAGTTTCCTAATAACTCACTATATAGTTATACCATAATTTATTTAATCAACCCTCTTACTAGGGCTTGAATAATGCTTATTGTTATAGGAAGTCAATTGCTGTAATAGCCCCTACTCACAGCCTCTGTAAAGAGTAGCCTGCATGTCCACAACCCATCCCTGTTGTCATCATCCATCCCAGTGGTTCTGGAATGACAAAATGGAAATCTTATCATGACAGTGTGGCCCTTACTTCAGTTTACATGCTCATTAAAAGAAACAGGTAGCCAGACATGGTGGCCCATGCCTGTAATCCCAGTGATGGGGAGGCCAAGACAAGAGGATTGCTAGAGCTAGTTCAAAGCCAGACTCAGCAACTTAGCCCTGTCTGAAATTAAAAAAAAAAAAAAATTAAAATGGCTGGCAATGTGGCTCAGTGGATAAGTGCACCTGGGTTCAAGCCCTGGAAAGAAAGAAAAGGAAGGAAGGAAGGAAGGAGGGAGGAAGAAAGGGAGGGAGGAGAAAGGAAGGAAGGAAGGGAGGGAGGGAGGGAGGAAGAAAGGAAGGAAGGAAAGAAGAGAAAGGTTTATCACATAGGCTGCTGGGTTCAATTATTATTTCAAGTTTAGAGATGAAAAATGAGTCTGCCTTTACTTATTTCTTTGCAGCTATTTCTCTATTTATAGTTCAATTGTGTCTCCCCAAAAGATAGTTTAAGTGAATTAATTTGGAAATAGCATCTTTGCAGTTGTATTCAAGTTAAGATGAGGTCACACTGGCTTAGAGTAGGCCTCAAAACCAATTACTGTGTCATCAGGAGAGAGATTTAGAGACATGCAAGGGAAAACTCCATGTAAAGACTGAAGTAGAGAAACAAGTTGTGCTGCCACAGGCAAAGAATGATAAGGATTGCTGGGAACCAGGCAAGCCAGGAAAGGTAAGGAAGCATTCTTCCATAGAACCACCAGAGGGAATTGGTCCTGCTGACACCATGATTTCACACTTATATCCCCAGATCTACGAGAGGATAAACTTTCTATGGTTTGGTTTACTCAGTTAGTGGTACTTTGTTATAGAAGCCCACAGGGAAACTAGTTCAACCTACACTAGCTAAACAACCTTAAATTTTCTTCCTTCAGTGTTTCAAATGTGGTTTTATATTGCATTTGAAATTTGGATCAGAACATTAATTTTATAATGAAACTATTACTGATAAATTATTGTATGGTCATCTGAAGCTGATAAAAATTTGTACCTGAAATGCACATTTGAAAATAATTATTTTTTGAACTGCTAATGATAAATGTTAGGTTTTTATGAGCCATACTTTATATATGGTAGCTCATTTATACCTCACAACATCACTTTGGGTAGAAACTTTCTTATCCATATTTTATGGAAGAGGAGTATTCCCTAAGACCATCCCTCATATCAATGTCAGGGTCAGACTTGGACCTAGGGCAGTCTGCCTAAAGAACTGAAATTCTTATTTGGCATCATCTGTCATCAAGAATACAGGGTATTACCTGCTTTCCACCAAAAAATGCAGTTTGAAGATGATATAGTTTTTAGGACTCAGCTGTGTTTGATGGGGTTTAGGATGAATGTCCTTCATGAAGCCTCTGTAAATATTAAGGCACTCTAGGAATAACTGATATACTCCCAAGAAAACCAAAGCCCAGGTACATACAGAGAGCAAGGGGAAATAAGTTTTTAAATATCCTAGAGTGTCTATGACACCATTTTCTCTTTCTGTTCTCCTCTAACTTCTTAGGTTCTGATTTCAAACATGCTGGGCTTAAGCCCAGTTTGAAAGCAATCTTCCCTTCACTCTGTTTCATAATCACACTGGTCCTCTATTTCTCTATGTCCTCCATTGTCAAACTTTATGAAACAGTAGATGACAGCATGGGCCTGAGATTTTTCCCTCACCTCATTTCCCATGCCACGTTTACAGTTAGAGAAGCCCTGTCTTAGATTTGCTCTCTGATGACCTAAGGTCTCCAGAGTGAGCTCTAAGAACTTCAGGAGAACATCATGGGTTAAGACACTTCCACGGTAGCATAGTTTCAAACAGGTCAAGGCTATGTTCCTAGAATGAGTACTCCAGTACCCCAAGTTCCTGCCTGGGAAAACTCAAAGCTGCCAAATGAAAGAACTGTTTGTTCTAGCACCTAAAACAGGTACTCAGCTAGCACCTAAAGAAGGTGAAGTTAGGGGCCCTGTGTTCCAGTCTGTGTAGGAGAGTAGAAACCTTGCTTCCATAAATGCCAGTTACGGAGGTAAGGGTGATCTGGCTGTGACATCTGTCACCCATTGATCCCAGGGTTGATTTGGCTGATCTGGCTAGCTAGGCTTTTGTCCCCTTCTTCCCTCACTGTTCCATGTGCATCCCTCTTGAAGCTATGCGCTTAGACGAAGAAGATGATCTTCCCCCATAGAGGAGGACTGTTCTTTGGTCAAAAGTAGCTGAGTTCCCTTGCTAGAACCTCCAAACAAGCTCTCAAGGTTTATAAATGCCAGTTAGCAAGCCCAGATGACCTAATCACATTGGCCAACCCCATTCACTTTTTGTACATTTCCACTTTCCTAATTTTGCTAAACACCACCTCCCCCATTTCTCCCTCCCCACTTCATAATTCTCCCCTTAAAATGCCCAGTTACCTCTCCATATAAATCAGCATTGAGTTCCCTTTGCAACTGTTACTGAATAAAATCTATTTTTGCCACTCTAACCAGTGGCTCTACTTTATCTTTGACAGAAGGTAGCATTCTATCACCCCCACTCCCTCTACATCAATTAGAATGAAGATTGTCTGCTTTGATACCCTAAATGATGGTGGCTTAAACAAGGTGAAAGTCTGGACCAGAGACTCAGGGCTGACCTGATGTTTCTGCGACCATAAGAAACACAGGCTCCCATCATTTTGTTACCCATTCTTCTTCCTTCTAGTAGTCTAAGAAAGATGTCCAGATCCTGTCATCTGGTCTGTATTCCAGTCAGCAAGATTCCTGAAGTAGCATATTTTGCTTGAATCACATAACAGCAGCCCCAACCTGACTTCAGGGAAGCCCTGGAAACAGGTAAGGAGAGTCAAACACTATTCTTGGGTTAAAGGGGAACCTGAATAATAGAACATCTAGCCATCCACACCCCCTAATTGGTACTTTAGAAGGCTTTGGCCAGTGTAAAGGAGAACTTTGGTGGTTCTGGTGGAGAGTAACACATCCATTGTGAAGATATTTCATGGGGACAATGTCTGCACTTGAAAGAAGATGGAATTTTTCAACTTTGGGATTCTTAATTTTTTTTTCTCCAAGACCAAGAACTGTTTGGTATGCATGTGGAAGAGGAACTTGGGGTGAGGTGGGAAAGCCAGTGAGCTATCTGTGTGAGAAGCTGTGGCCTGGCTTTTGTTGAGTCAGAACTATCTTAGCCAGCAGATTCAGTTACAGCTCAGAGACATAACAAATGCTTTTGGCTAAGTCACCTCACTCTCTCTTTATACCTTGGGAAGCAAATTTCTGTGAAATGGTCTTCAAACTTTTTTTTAAGCAGAGGAACTTATTTTTCAGATAAAATTTTTCATAGACCCCCCCACATAGATGAAAGTGGAGCTTTCATATAGATGAAAGTGGAGTGAGGAATTGAAGTATTGACCATTGGTCCGCACAGACTCTGCTGAGTGACTTGAATGACTTTCAAAGCATTAGGTATTGCAAAGACTACTAACTACTCCAAGGCACCCAGTCTCTCCTCCTTCCATTAAGTAATTGCATCTCTTCCACCAGAGTTATGGCAAGAGGCATGCTCAATTTCCCTTTGATCTTCTGTCCAGTGGGATATTAGCAGAAGTGAAAGGAGCTACTTTCTGATGGCTTCCTTAAAAAGAAAGCTTAGCCTTCTGCTTGCTCTGCCCCTTCCTCCTGGCTGGGAAAGGAGACAAGTGGAGCAGCATCTTGGGTCCACAGGTGGATACCATGTATCTACGATGACAAAGCCAACCTTGGTGCCCGGATGACCTCATGAAACAGTGCAACTGTGCTTTCAACACCTGCCCCCTCCTCTCGCACTTGCCCACCTCTGAAGAATTACCTGAAAAAGAAAAAGTTGGAGGCCTGTCTTATTGAAGACAGTGAATTTAGGGTTTTTTGTATAATAGCTTAGCCAATTGTCTAACAGGAAAACCAAGGCTGAACAAAAGAATTTCTACATTACCTACTCTAGGCCAACATTTGACTTTGGAAAACAATTTCTCTCATTATGTCACCTGTCCTTAATGTGTCTTAGGACCACTTTTAAAACTTCTTCAGCTCTAAGAGAAGAGAAATCTGCATCTTTTTTTGGATGAGAGGATCTAAAAAGTTTCTTCTTCTAATCAATCATATATGTAGATAGTTCTCACAACCCGCATGGGCCAGGGAATGGGTACTCATCAGAGGGGTGGGATGGCTGTGAAATAAAAACTATGAAAGTAATATATCAGAAATAAAGATAAAAGGCAAAAATATTTTTAAATAGGGGTGTGATGGTTGAGCTGACAGGAAGTGTCTGGCTCTAACAAGAAGAATCCCGGGCTTGCTTCATTTATAGCCCTACAGATCAAAGGGGATGGTTTCACTGTGGGAAAAGCCTTGTCTCAGTGCTTGCTTCTTGGTGCAGCAGGTTGTATGGTTCTTAGCAAGTCACTCCTATCTCTGGGGCTATGCTTGAATGTGAGCAGTAAGCTAGAACAGGGCACCAACTTGAATTGGGCATTCTCGAACCCTCAGTGGATTCTGTCTGGGAGTTCCTAAGACCAGGCTTCCCTGCCTAAAGGCTTGAACATCCCTCAGGTCACACAAAACTCATGGATGGCTTCCTGCAGATAATAATTTATAAACTAATATAGGAACACAGAGAAAATTTGTAGAAAATCAGATTCTGTTCCCTTTTCTCCTTGTACTTCTTCCTGCCAACTGTTTCTTTATTCTTAACTACTCTTCCTCACTCCTGTGCCCCCTACGTTTTTTTCTCTTGTGTGCCTAAATAAATTATTCCAACATGTGGCATTCCATGGATCATCAATGATGACTTATAGAAAGAGAAGTGACAAAGCACATAAAAGTACAGCAGACTGCTAGCATTCCAAGCACCAGGAGGTGGTGAGACTGCAGAAGAGCAACTGGCAGGGAATTTTTCTTCCTGTTGAATGCTGCCAACCCTCAGAGGAAAGATAAAAAAGATTGAAGGCTGCCTGAAAATAAAAAGCAACTATAAAAAAATAGAGTGAAGTGCTCAATAAGCCTTATTTTTAGATTGAAGGCTTAATAATTGCCATAATTTACAAGTCAGACAAGGCATAGGTGTCTTGCAGATGTGATTTCTAAACTTTACAGAATTGCTCAAGGTTAATATTCCCATCTTACAAATGAGGAAACTGGAGTTCAGAGGAGTAAGAGGCTTTCCCAAGGTCACTCAGGGGATTTGAAACTAGCATTGTTTTATTTTCCCCTCCCAAATAGCCCCACCTCCTGCTTTAGATGAGAAAAATGAAGTATTAAAAACTGACTTTAGCTGGGCATGGTGGCACATGCCTATAACCCCAGCGATTCAGGAGGCTGAGGCAGGCAGGAAGATTGCAACTTCAAGGACAATCATGACAATTTAGTTAAACTCTGTCTGCAAAAAACAAAACAAAACAAAACACTGGGGATATAGCCCAGCAGTAGAGAACCGCTGGGTTCAATTTTCAGTACCAAAATCAAACAAACAAAAACAAAAAACAAAACAACAACAACAATAAAAATAAGCTCTTGAAGAATGTAATATAATGTTTGATTTTCTTAGTAGTTTTAAACAACAGCATTTTATTATATATCATGAGTTTGTGGGTTAGAAATTTTGAGTGGGCATGATTGGGGATTCCTTAGGTGGCATTTGATGTTTCTCAGGGGTATTCAAGTAGTGGGTGGGCAGCTGTGGGGTGGCCAGGTGGACTTCTGTTTGCACCATGGTGGAGATAGCTGGAAGACTGGGCTTGGCCTGGGCTGAGGAACAGCAAGCCAATGCCTGATAACTCTAGCATGAAGGTCTACAGGGACTTCCATGGAGGCTGCTTTTCTGAGTGAGCATTCTAGGAAAACCAGACAAGAGTCACCAGTCTTTGTATAACATAGCCTTAAAAATTCCAGAACATCCCTTTCTGTCATATTCTTTTCATGAAGGGAAGCAAAGTCTAGCCAAGAATCACACATTAATTTTATGTGTCAGGTTGGTAGAGCCACAGTGCCCAGGTATTTGTTTTTTGTTTTTTTTTTAAAGAACTTTCTGAAACCCTCACATTAGAAGACTGCCTATTTTTTTAAGAGAGAGAGAGAGAGAGAGAGAGAGAGAGAGAGAGAGAGAAAGAGAGAGAATTTTAATATTATTATATTTAATATTTATGTTTTAGTTTTGGGCAGACACAACATCTTTGTTTGTATATGGTGCTGAGGGTCCAACCTGGGCTGCACGCATGCCAGGCAAGCGCACTACCACTTGAGCCACATCCCCAGCCTGGAGCCCAGGTATTTAACCAAACATTATCTAGAGGTTTCTGGAAGTTATTTAAAATTTAAATTGGTGGGATTTTTTTGTGTTTGTGATATTGGGAGCACACCCAGGACCTAGCAAGTCCCCTACCCATTGAGTTACACCCCACAGCCATTTTTAAATTTTGAGACAGGGTCTCTTTAAATTACTCAGGCTGCCCTGCAACTTAGATCCTCCTAACTCAGCCTCCCAAGTATTTGGCGTGCACCATTATGCCTGGCAATTTGGTAGGATTTGAGTAGACTACCCTATCTGATGTGGTGGACCTCATCCAATTAGTTGAAGGCCTGAATAGAACCAAAAGACTGACTTTGTCCAAGGAAGGAGCAGTTCTGCCAGCAGATGTCTTAGAACTTGAACTACCACATTTAGTCTTTAGCCTGCTGGTCCACCTTATTTGGGACTTACTAGCCTCCATAATAGTGTGGTTCAATTTTTAAAAATCTCTTTGTATCTATACACATGTCCTACTGGTTCTGTTTCTCTGGCAAACCCAAACTAATACAGAGGAGAAGGCATTATAAAATAGGATAAAAAATGTTATTAGAGGTGAACACTGATATTTTGCGATCTAAAACAGCCAGAGAGAAAGTGAAATTAGTTAATTCACTGTTCTATGCTGCTCTGAACTGCTTTACTGAAACTTTAGTAGTTGCTTCATGAACAGCACAGCTATATAAATACTTAGATTGTGAGCCCCTGGGTTCCATCCTCAGTACCACCAAAATAAATAAACAAAGCATTAGTTGGATGTGGTAGTACACACTTGTAATAATACTAGTTATTTGGGAGACTGAGGAAGGTGAATTTGAAGTTCAAGACCAGCCTGAGCAACTTAATGAGACCCTGTCTCAAAATGATACATAACTGGAAACTCTGATTTAAATGAAACATTTAACACAGTTTTCAAAAATAATGCCCTGCAAGTCTCAACATCACAGTAACAACTTCAAACATTTTGGACTGATCGTCCAGTTTATAAATATTGGTAACCAGTGTATAGAGCCACACACAGACACTATGATCTCCTAACATACCCCATCTCCCCACCTATCCTACTCTATGCTCCTGTACCCAAAATGCTAGCATTATCTAGGTTCATGACCTATACATTGCAAGCAACTGTTGAAAACTCCTGAGCTACTGCTTATTACTTTAGATTGCAAATCACAACAGCATGTAAAGATTTTTATTTATTTTCTCTTTGTTCCACAGCTCCTAAAGGAAAAAGAGACTCAGTGCTTGGAGAAGGCACTGTCATTGGGAAATAGTGACCAAACCCCAGAGTCTGCTGAGAAATGATGAGGCCCTAGCATTTAAGTGCCATCTTAAAAATGTTGAGATTCAACTTAGCATGTTGTCCTGTCACTGGAATTCCTAGACTTAGCAAAACAAAAACAAAAATCAGGATGCCCAATTAAATTTTAGTTTCAAATAAACCATGAAATAATTTTTAGTAAAATAATTTTCATGAAATAACAATTGCTTTTTATCTGAAGTTCAAATTTAAATGAATGTCCTGTATGTTATCTGACAACCCTCTGGGTGGCACAATCTGACCGTTTACTTTGAGGGTCTAAACCTAACTGTGGGCATTGCTGCTGGGAAGAAGGGGATGTCTGACATAGTCTCCTTCTGCTTTCATTGTTATTGCTGGTTACACACCCTTCATGGTTGGGTAGGGTTTCCTCATATAGCTGGCACCCTTTGAAACAGAATATTGGGTTGATAAGGTGGCCCAAACCCTGCCCCTCCTGTGTCCACTTGACCTTTGAGTTCTCCTAGAACCTTGGCATGCCAACCTTTGGGATACAGACTGTTTCACTGTCATCTTTTATGCAGAGGCTAAAACCCTATTCTGCTGAACAAACCCCAGACTCTCCTTCCTGCAGGTTCCTGCTCCTACCAGTAATCCTTACTGTGAGGGAGGGCACCTCATAGGCAGGACAGAGAATCACTTCATTTCCCATTCCACTTCTTTAGAACCTACAGCACTAGCCTTCCTTCTGCTTCCTCCTTCTTCCAATTGTATACATCCAAAATACCTTTGTCATTCAGCAAATAATAATTATTAAGCAAAAGCATCATTGTGGTTCAGGCTCACAAATCCAATTGTTTAATGGGCTTGATTCTCAAAAACATCTCAACATTCCCCACAGATTTCACCATTCCCTTCTCCCAACCCTTCTTATACTTGGTAATTCTATGCTCCTTCTTCCATTATTACCATGTGGTAAATTATGGAGGTTAATGCAAGGAGTGCCCAGTCATGGCTTTCTCAAGGAAGATTTCTGATCCCCAGGCTAGGTCAGGATCTTTCAGGGTACTTCTAGAAGTTTGCAATTCTACATTACTTATGTATTCATGAAAGGTAGTGGTGGTCATAGATGCCATGGTTTGGAGCAGATCTTGAATGTGAGCCTTGGTTCTACTATTTACTTGCTATGCAACTTTGAACAAGTTATATAATTTTTTTTTTTTTTTTTTGTGATTCAGCTTCCTCATTGTCAATTGTAGTATCTAAATTATAAGGTCGTTGAAGGAATCAAATGAATTACTGTATATAAACCTATTGGGATTTTCTAAATGGCTGAGAACTAGATTACACATCACACGAATTTAATTTGGAAGGGCACTTGAAACATTTTGACTGAGCATAAAGAAGGTAGTTCTCCAGTGAGAAATCAGGGTAAGATTACAAAAACAAAGTGAAAATGATATGAAGGAAGTTAAAAAGCAATTGTCCCCTTCATTTTGGCAGCAGGGTAGATGATGGCACCATTCACACAGAACTCAGGAAGAAAGGTTTTTGATAGTGAGTGATGAATTTGTTTTCAAATATGCTGCATTTGAGATAGTTGCCTGAAGAGGTTCCTGTGAGTCTGAATCTCAGGGAAAATCATCTTGGCTGGAGATTCAGATATGGGATCTTCAGCATATTGGCTGTAGCTGAAGTCATAACCAGGGTAAAATTGTGGATGGTCAATTAATAGACTAGGATGAAAACTAGAGTTCTGGAATATTCAAATATGCAAGTAAGAAAACCTGGTAAAGATAGAACAGTCAAAATGATAGGAGAGGAATATTATCTAGCCTTAAGAAGAAAACAAATTATGATATATATATATATATATATATATATATATATATATATATATATATATATATTACAATGTGGATGAATTTTGAGGACATTATGCTAAGGAAATAAACTAGCAAACCAAAAGATGAATATAGCATGAGGACCCTAGGGTAGAGAGTTTAAAGAATGATGGCTGCCAGTGGCTGGAGACAAAGAGAAATGGGGAGTTATTGTTTAATGGGCCTCGTTTCAGTTTGGGAGGAAGAAGAGTTCTGGAAATTGGTTGCATAACAATCTGAATGTACTTGTCACTACTTAACTGTACACCTAAAAATGGTCAAGGTGGTAAATTTTATGTCTTGTGTATTTTACAACAAACATGTTTTTAAAATAATGGGAGAAAACTAGGAGCAATTAATGTCATGAAGTCAAACTAATAGAGAGATTTTAGAGCATAGTGACCTTCAGTGTCCAATGAAGTAGAAAAACCCTGGAAGTTAATAAGCATTGAGATTGGGCACCTACTAAAAACTAGATATTATTATCTCAAGACCCTGAGTCTGTGAGCAGAAGGGCCTATATTGGCTTTTTTTCTTACCATTATGGTTGGATCCAGGTCCTAGAAATGCAGCTCCAAGTGACAGTATGCTACCCCTGATGCAGCATACAGGCACCAGGAGACCTTGGGCTACTTCTAAGTCTATGGATTAGTGTCTGAAAGCCACATACTTTTGTCATATTCAGGCAATATGTGATTTACCTCATACAAACATGAGATTAGATTTGAGACAAATCGGGGCTGAATGTTTTGTAAGTATTTGACATTCTCAACAGCTGTGTGAAATAGTTCCTCTTTTGAAAATCTTCATTTTATACATGAGGAAATGGAGGTTTGGGTCTTATGGCATGTCAGTGGTAAAGACCAGAACTCATGTCTTTGAGTCCGGCTTGATGAGAGAGACTCTACCAGAGAACACCAGACAATTTAGGTGATATGAGTCTTCCCTTGAGCATAACTTTCTGAACTACTCTTCACCCTCTCCCTTCATCCTGGCTAGAGAGATAAATCAAGGAGAGATTCAAAATGTCTCTTCCCTAAACGGTATCTTCTGGCAAATTGAACCAAGGATGAAAAATTAAGAAGCATGTAGATACTTAGAATGTCTCCTTTATTGCCAGTCCCCTACTGGTCCACACATCCCCGGCCCCCACACCAAAAAGATTCCTGTACTCTTTAATTACCTTAAGTTTTCCCAAAGAAAAATTTTGACTTTCTGTCAAAGCATATTTGTGTGTTATAGTGTGGCCAAGTTAGTTCATGCCCTCAATAATTAGGACCTTTGGGCTGGGGATGTAGCTCAAGCAGTAGCGTGCTTGCCTGGCATGCGTGCGGCCTGGGTTCGATCCTCAGCACCACATACAAACAAAAATGTTGTGTCCACCGAGAACTAAAAAATAAATATTAAAAAATTCTCTCTCTCTCTCTTAAAAAATAATTAGGACCTTTGAACATGTCTCCTCCCCCATCATAAAATCATTTATTGTCTGAAACTGCTCACAAATGGATTATGTGACATGCTTATGAGCTTCTCTGCCTTCCTTCAGTTCAGGAGGTTACCTAAGCTTTGGCTTAAGGCAAGGATAAATTTCACCTCTTGATTGAGGCTTCTCCAAATATCCCAATACCCAGGTCCTCAGTTCTGGGTTCTGAGTTCTGGGTCCTTGCAGGCCCTCCTCTGAGGTAGTGTTGGGGGTTGTCCAAATATCCCAATACCCAGGTCCTCAGTTCTGGGTTCTGAGTTCTGGGTCCTTGCAGGCCCTCCTGTGAGGTAGTTTTGTGAGGTTGTCAACACGTCTGCTTTTCCAATGGGCTGTGAGTAGCACACATTTATACCCTACTGCCCAGTGACCAGCATGTGGGCCTAGTGTCAGAACATGAAGCAGTCTTGCTGCAGTTGGACTAAGGTATATGTTGGGGTGGATGTTGTAATGTACAGACTATGGTCCTTAGTCCCTCCGTTTACTTTCAACAACCTTTTTCAGTAATAGACCTTCTTCCCTCTGACTTCCAAGATTCAGCAAATCATGCTGCCCAGGTCACAATTCTGAGACTTTTTCTCTCTTCATTAACACTTACCCTAGACTGTTCTGCCAAGGCCATCTGGGTCTTCCAAAGTGGCATTAAACAAACACAAAAACACAAAATCACAAAAATTTAGTCATTGCTAATGTATAAACGGTTAAATTTATTGGGATAAATTTAAAATCCTGTATTAAAATCTAACAGCTTTTTATCAAACTCTACTATGTATGCTAATATTGGTAGGAGCACAAAGGATTAAGATACGCAAGTTTCTGCATTTAAGAATGATACTGGAAGACAAACTTTAAATACATGAAAGCCACTTAAAAATAGAGTCTAGTAGATTTTATTAAAGAGTTTAAAATAATTAGTAAAAGTTCATATAATGATACTGTTTCCTCATTGTGGAATGATAGAGGATTTGACCAGGTTTTCTTCAAATATCCTTATTTGTTCCAAATAAATGACCAAATAGACCTTTCAGTCTATGTGCTAGACATTATTTACTATGTGCTATGTGCTAGACATTATTCTTAGTAACTCCTCCAATTTTCACAATTCCATGCAGTGGCTATTATGAATTTCTCATTTGGAGAAATGGGCAGAGAGGTTAAAAATTTGCTCAGGGACACACAGTATTGTAGTGCAGCTGGCATTTGAACCATGACAGCAGGCTCTCAAATGTGCTCTTAACCACCATAGCATCTCTGTGAAGGCCTAAATTCATGTTTTCCTATATTTTTAAGTGGGAAAACTAATTTTTTCTATTTTGTATTATGTCACAAACTTGGTCCTCTTACTTAAAACTGGTATAATTTACAATAGTTTCTACCATCTTCTTGGCTGCATCTCCTCTTTAGGGATTTTTTTTTTCTTTTTTTACTGGAATCAATACATTTCACTCAGATATTAGCCCAAAGTTCTGTCTCATCCAAGGCATCATAGTCCTTCTCTCCAAAACTTATAGGGTTAAGCCTTTGCCATTTTGTAACTCTCTTTGCTACCCTTCTCTTAATTTTGATTTCACACCCCCACCATCACCCCAAGGATTTCTAGTTTCTCTAAAAACTGAGTTTCTTCCATGACTGCTCAAACTTTCACTTGAATTCTCTCCAGATACTGCTGTAGGGGGTGAAACTGAGGGATACAGAGAGACCAGGGATGGCTGTATGCAATGAATTTTAATACAAGGCAAGGAAAATTTGGTCCTGTGTGCTAAGGTTTTAAGAAGAGAGTAGCATTTGAGCAGATAATAGTCTGAAGTCTTTTGTGAGTTGGGCAGAGGTGGCACTCCAGGCTAATGGAGGGGAGATGAGTCTGAGGTCTCCATGTCCCTCAAGTCAATCATCCCTCCTGATCTCTTCACTGAAATGAACTGTGTGTGATGTTCCAGATTTTTTTTTTTTTGGTACTAGGGTTTGAACCCAGTGGTACTTAACTATTGAGTCACATCCTCAGCCTCTTTGATTTATTAATTTGAGACAGGGTCTTGCTAAGTTGCTTAGGCTGGCTTTGAACTTGTGATCCTCCTGCCTCAGCCTTCCATGCTACTGGGATTACATACCTGGCTGGTGTTCCAGATGTTGACAAAGTCCAGAAAAACCTAAATCAAGACAATATGTTTCTCTACATTGTGGACTGCAATCATTTTATAGATTACATCAATTTCTCTGCTAAAAATTCTATTTGTTTCTCATCCACTCAAGAAGACATATCAGAATGCAAGCAAGTGAGCTTAATAGGCCCACAAAATGACTTTGATTCATTTTGCAGGCTTAATCATCTGAAAAGGCCAGTTCTTTAATTGTTGTAAATGTTTTCTCCAATGTACTTTTCAACTGCTCTTCCAGGAGGAGTTGCCTCAGATAGAAGGTGAAGGATCTGGTCAGGGTATATGATGGGTCTCTGGAGACAGAACCCAAATCCAAGCTCCCGACAGCAGATCGCAGATTAGAATCTAAAAAGTATAAACATTTTCTGAGCTTGGTTATATCTGAAGGGTTTATGTCTCCCAAACCAAGAGTGCCTCTTTTCTCTGGTTCCCTTCAAAGCACTGCTGATGAGATATTCCTGATTAATTTCACACCCCTCTAAACATTTCTTTGCATCAGCACTTCTGAACTGACTTTGGTTCCCTATTTCTTTATTAATTCTTCAGAATGATTTTCCTTTTCAGTGACCTGCAATGGTCCCAAAGGCAAAAAACAGGTCCATTTCTGACTGTTCCATGCATCCTCCTTCCCCACACAAGAGGCCCATAGAGGAAAATTCAGTTGCCTGGCATCAGGAGGTTTCAAATATTCACTTGTTATTTGTCGAATAACCTCCACTGATAAAGCTGTTATAAAAAAAAAACCCACAGCAATTGGCAAATGCTACTGGTATAAATGTAAATTCAGACAAATGGAAGAACCTGGTGATAGCCTGAATTTACATTGTCAAAGAAAGATTTTTAAGAACAGACTGGCTTTCTCTACGACATAATCAGGAACCCTGGGAAAAGAAAGGGCCAGGTAAGAAATAGGAGCAGCTTCCTTAGAGAAAGGATGCTTAGACATTTCTCTGCTTACAAATGGAGACAGCATTTAGAGTGTACCCCATGAAAGCTCAATACATTGGTACCCTGGCACTTCTGATTGCTATCTGTGAATTTCTAAACGCTTCTGATATTTACGTAGTTCTTTCCAGTTTTTAAAGAGGTTCCCACACCCAGGGCTTCATTTGATTCTTATGAATACTTTGCTGGGGTAAAGGACAGGTCTCATTATTCTTGCTGTAGAAGGGAAACCAAATCTCTGGAGCCCACAGAAATCAGAGGAACCAGGATCTGAGCCTGTAAGTAAATATTCATTGAATTGAACCAATATAGAAATATGAGTATTTTAAGGTAAACAGAATGTCTGCCCTTAAAAAGCTCATAATATAGTTGGGAAGAAATGCCCAAATTAAAAATAACAGTATGAGGATTAAATAAGGCAAGACCAAACACAAAACAGTAAATGCATCCTTTATTGTGAAATAAACTAAGAAAATGCTTTGATATTTCGGTGTACTTATATAACTTTCATCTCTTTATTGAACTGAAATTTCCAAGTATTCTCCACTGTCCCCTACTCCTAACCCAAGTTGCAGCTTAGTATTCTGGGTTTTATGTAGATTCACTGCATCTATTGTCTTCAGTTTGATACCTTAGCTATGGTTATCTGGGTTTGTCACACTTCTTCAGTTCTGTTTGCAGAACACAGGAGCTCCTGGTCAAAAAGAAGGAAAAAAAATTGAGACATAAAGGAAGGAATCTCAGGAAAAAATAACTGACCAGGCGAATGGAGAGAGTAAATAAGAAATCAGAACATGCCCAAGGTCAGGACTGTCTCTTCCTGATACTCAGAAGAAACATAAGTCTAATTGGCACTTGCACTATCAAATTCCCCTAAATGCCTCCTCCTTCATCTGGGGGATGGTGTAGCCTTCCACATAGAAACTGTCTCCTTATTCACTTCAATCAGGGCTATCCCATTGGCAAAAACAGATTCACAGCAGAGAGAACCTCACACACGTGCTCATCAATAGATGAATGAGTAAAAATTTGTGGAATATACAAATAATAGAATGTTATTATATCACAGAAAGAAGTGCTGATTCACAGTGTAACATGGGTAAATCCTGAAAACTATGTGAATAAAAGAAGCCAGACATATGCAATTCAGTCAAAATATCCAGAACAGAACAAATGATACAGACAGGAAATAAATCAGTAGTTCCAGGGGATAGAGCAGGGAGGAACAGGGAGTGGCTGCTAATAGATATCATGTTTCTTTGTGAGTGATGAAAATATTCTGGAATTGTTGATGGCTGTACAACCCTAGGAATATATTAAAAACCACTAAGTGGTTAAAAAAAAAGTGGACAATGTTAAGAGTTTTACTTTGAATTTAAGGAGAGAACTGAATTATATTATTTAATTTCCTTGGACAGGAAACATAATTAAATTATCAAAAATAGAATAAGCATAACTGAAAAACTACTCACAAAACCCCAAAACTGGAAAAGAAACAAAGACATAAAAGAGGCGAAGATGGCAAATAAGACCCAAAATATGTATAAGTGGTGTTCCCAAAGAGAACAGAACAAACAAAACAAAAAAGTCAGAGTTACTAAATGGAAACTTCTAAATTAGTCATAAGAACAGTAACCAACATTTATTGAGCATTTACTAGATATTCTAGGCATAGTTTTAAGCACTTTGCATGTATTATCTCATTTAAAAATTTTTTTTAGTTGTTGATGAACCTTTTAATCATTTATTTATATATGGTACTGAGAATTGAACCCAATGCTTCATACATGTGAGACAAGTGCTCAGAAATCAGAGGAACCAGGATATGAGCCTATAAGTAAATATTCATTGAATTGAACCAATATAGAAATATGAGTATTTTAAGGTAAACAGAATGTCAGCCCTTAAAAACTCATAATATAGGGCTGGGGATGTGGCTCAAGCGGTAGTGCATTTGCCTGGCATGCGTGCAGACCGGGTTTGATCCTCAGCACCACATACAAACAAAGATGTGTCCGCCGAAAACTAAAAATAAATAAATAAATAAATATTAAAAAAAAATTCTCCCCCTCTCTCTCTTAAAAAAAAAAAAACAAACAACTCATAATATAGTTGGGAAGAAATGTCCAAATTAAAAATAACAGTATGAGGATTAAATAAGGCAAGACCAAACACAAAACATTAAATGCATCCTTTATTGTGAAATAAACTAAGAAAGTGTTTTGATATTTCAGTGTACTTATATAACTTTCAGTTACATAAGCCACTGAGCCACAACTCCAGCCTACATTATCTCATTTAAGGTTCACAATAATTGAATTAGTTTAAGGATTATTATGATCCTTACTGCATTTACAACAAAACTGAGTAATTAGCCAAAGAAAATACTTCAGTGAGTGGCAGAACTGGAGTCAAAGAATCTTCAGATTTATAAAGGGAAATGCATTCTGGAAAAATCAAATAATTAAGTCATTCTGGTACAGTTTACCGAAATTCAAAGACAAAGGGAGGAAGAGATCCAAGAGAACTAGAGGGAGGCTGTATTCCTCGTTGCTCTGTGACTTGGGATACAAGCAGATGAAATACTGTTTCTCTGAAAGACAGCCCTTGCTGCCTACTGATCCCCTGCTGTTTGCCCCTACTTTGTCCGCCAGCCCCTTTTCTAGTATATCGCATGCCTTTTGGGTGCTGATCAGTAGCTACTTCCACTGACTGCCCGCTGGCTGCCTGTTTGCCTGCCTTTTACCTGCTCATCTATGCCTTTAGCCAGCCAAATGCCGACCCTTTGCTGGCAGACTGCCGGGCCCATTGCTGCCCAGATGTCCATTGTCAGGGTACCTGCAGGTTCAGTCATCTTGGGAAACTGGCCAGGGCCTGGGAGTCTAGGGCCAAGGGGCCTGCAGGTTTGCTACTGCCACCACTGCATCTCAAGGCTGGCTGCCTCAGTCTGGGGACACTAGTCAGGTCCTAGAGATATATCATCAGGATACCTGTAGGTCTGGATGCACTTGCTGGGTGTGCTAGTAGCCGTGATCTGGCTGCCTCTTTGCAGGGTGGCTCCTTTGTGTGAGCACATCCCTGGTAGTCTTTTTGAAAGTTGGAATAGCATTGAGATCTTGGGACTGCTGGAAGGCAGAGCCTGGGGAATCTGAAGCCCAGGTCCATCAGATTGCAGATGGGTCTGTGTGGGCCAGTCTGGGCCTGGCAAGCCTGTGGAAAGCCAGAGTCTTGGGGCAGTTCCCTGGGGTGGGGAGCACACAGGTTGGAGAAACTGGAAAGAACCAGGAATCCTGAAGTGCCCTGGGACAGAAGGGCCTAGCTACAAGTGCAAAGGCTAGAAGAGGGTATGAGGGCATCCTGCTATCAGACTGGGGAGCTACCATCAAACTATAGAAAATCCCATCTATTGGCAGAAAAGAAAAGCTAAGAAAATTTTTGAAAGCCAATGAAGTAACTGTTCAAATTTCCATAGAGACTTTCCTTTTTTTTATCTTTCTTTTTCCCCCTTTTCCTCACATCTCTACCATGTATGAATTCAAATATTATTAAGCATCAGTTTATTGAGGAATGGGATGTCTGACTAGTATATCAAAGTTTGGTTTTGTATTCTTAAATTTTTACTTTAAAAAAAATCTATATTTTTTTCTTTCACTTCTCCGTCTCCCTGGATTCTCTTTCTCACTTCTCTCATGCTAATCAGCCAACCTCTACTAATTCCTTCTTTGCTCTTACTATAAATTTTTACCTCTATCTTCTCTCCTCCCTCATAAACATCACATCCTCCACTACTTCTGTTCCCTCTTTGTCCAGCATTTGAAATAGTAAACCCTTTTAGGAAACTTACTGTTTATATTGTAGACAATAATTGAACACATCATTTTTGTTTATTGAGACAAAACTGTAGCTCCTTAATAGGAGCTATTTGGTTTAAGGTTGTATATTGCTTGCATTGGGTGCTGTTAATATTGGTCTCCCCCTCAAAGGAGGTACTAGAAGCCTGCAGGGACACTATAAGACTACTATAAGAAACTGTACTGCCTCAGATCCATACCACTAGATGGACACAAAAACAACTTGAAAAAACAAGAGAACAAAGCACCTCAATCAAACCAAGATGTTCCAGCAACAGAATCCATAGACAACACAGTAGAAGAAATGCCAGAGAAGAAGTTTAGAAAGTACATAGTTAGACTGATCTTTGAAATAAAGGATGGTATCAGAGAGAAAATACAGGAAGTAAAAGATCACTTCAATAAAGGGGCAGATATTATAAAAAGGAACCAAGCAGAAATCCTCAAAATGAAGAAAACAATAAATCAAATTAAAAATTCAATGGAAAGCATCACCAAGAGACTAGTTGGTCCACTGAAAAAATAAATAAAATTGATAAACCTGTAGCCATGCTAACAAAGAGAACAATGCAAGCGTGGCTATGAGTTTAATTCAAATTACTAAAATTCATGATAGAAATATCAGGACAGACACTCCTGAAAAACAAAGGATAATTAAAACTATTTTGAAAATCTATACTCCAATGAAATAGAAAATCTTGAAGACATTGACAAATTTCTAGAGACATATGATCTACCCTAACTGAATCAGGAGGACATACACAATTTAAACAGATTAATTTCAAGCAATGAATTAGAAGATGTTTTCAAAAGCCTACCTACCAGGACCAGAAGGATTCTCAGCTGAG
Source organism: Callospermophilus lateralis (assembly GCF_048772815.1). Lineage (NCBI taxonomy): Eukaryota > Metazoa > Chordata > Mammalia > Rodentia > Sciuridae > Callospermophilus > Callospermophilus lateralis. Next base: position 38,838,335 of record NC_135309.1, read on the forward strand.
TTCTACAAGACTTTCAAAGAAGAATTAACACCAGTACTCTTCAAATTATTCCATGAAACAGAATAGGAGGGAACCCTTTCAAACTCATTCTATAAAGCTAGTATCACCCTGATATCAAAACCAGACAAAGACACATCAAGAAAAGAAAACTTCAGACCAATATCCCTGATGAGCATAGATGCAAAAATTCTCAATAAAATTCTGGAAAATTGCATACAAAAACATCTTTAAAAGACAGTGAAACATGATCAAGTGGGGTTCACCCCAAGGATGCAAGGTTGGTTCAACATGTGGAAATCAATAAATGTAATTCATCACACCACAGACTTAGATAAGAATCCTTCATGTTCAAAACACTAGGAAAACTAGGGATAGCAGGAACATACCTCAACATCGTAAAAGCTATCTATGTAAGCATGAGGCAAACATCATTCTAAACAGAGAAAAACCAAAAGCTTTCCCCATAAAAACTGTAACAAGACGGGGATGCCTGCTCTCACTACTTCTATTCAACATAGTCCTTGAAACTCTTGCTTTCACAAAAGAAATTAAAGGGATACGAACAGGAAAAGAAGAACTCAAACCATCACTATTTGCTGGCGAAATGATTCTATACTTGGAGGATCCGAAAAAGTCTACCAGAAAACTTCTAGAACTAATAAATGAATTCAGCGAAGTAGCAGGCTCTAAAATCAATACTCATAAATCAAATGCATTCTTATACATCAGTGAGGAATCCTCTGAAAGAGAAATTAGGAAAACTACCCCATTCACAATATCCTCAAAAAAAAAAAAAAAAAAATCTGGGAATCAATCTAACAAAAGAAGAAAGACCTCTACAATGAAAACTACAGAACACTAAAGAAAAAAATTGAAGAAGACCTTATAAGATGGAAAGATCTCCCATGCTCTTGGGTAGGCAGAATTAATATTGTCAAAAAAGGCCATACTACCACAAGTGTTACATTTAATGCAATTCCTATTAAAATCTCAATGTCATTCTTCACAGAAATAGAAAAAGCAATCATAAAATTCATTTGGAAAAATTAGAGACCCAGAATAGCCAAAGCAAACCTTAGCAAAAAGAGTGAAGAAGGAGGCACGATCATAATGCCAAACCTAAAATGACACTACAGAGCTATAGAAACAAAAACAGCACGGTATTGGCACCAAAACAGACATGTAAACCAATGGTACAGAAAAGAAGACACAGAGATAAACCCACCTAAGTAAGGTTATCTCATACTAGACAAAGGCACCAAAAACATACATTGGGGGGAAAGATAGTCCATTCAACAAATGATTCTAGGAAAACTGGAAATCTATATGTTGGAAAATGAAATTAAACTTTTCTTACCCTACACAAAAATCAACTCAAAGTTGATCAAAGACTTAGGCACTTGAACACAGACCCTGCGCCTAATAGAAGAAAAAGTAGGACCAAATCTCCAGCATGTCGGCCTAGGAACTGATTTTCTTAACAAGACTCCTAAAGTGCAAGAAGTAGAATCAAGAATCAATAAATGGATTCAAACTAAAAAGCTGCTTCTCAGCAAAAGAAACAATTAATAACACAAAGAGAAGGCCTACAGAATGGGAGAAAATCTTTAGCACATGCACCTCAGATAGAGCATTAATTTCCAGGATATATAAAGAATTCAAAAACTTAACACCCAAAACCAACCAAACTAACAATAAAAAAACCCCTCAAATAACCCAATCAATAAATGAGCTAAGGAACTGAACAGACACTTCTCAGAAGAAAATATACACTCAAATCAACAAACATGAAAAAAAAAAAATGTTTATCATCTCTACTAATTAGAGAAATCCAAGTCAAAACTACTTTAAGATTCCTTCTCACTCCCATCAGAATGGCAATTATCAAGAATACAAACAACAATAAATGTTAGCGAGGATGTAGGGAAAAAGGTATACTTATACATTGATAGTGGGACTGCAAATTGGTGCAACCCACTCTGGAAAGCAGTGTGGATATTCCTCAGAAAACTTGGGATGGAACCACAATTTGACACAGTTATCCCACTCCTTGTTTTATAACCAAATAATAAGCAGCATACTGCAGTGACACAGCCTTATCAATGTTTATAGCAGCTCAACTCACTATAGCTAGAAACTTTGGAATCAACCTAGATGCCCTACAACAGATAAATGTGGTACATATTCACATTCTTAAAGAGGGAGCTGGAGAATATCATGCTAAGCGAAATAAGCCAAACCCCAAAACCAAAGGCTGAATGTTTTCTCTGACAAGCAGATGCTAATCCATAATGGGGGGGTGGTTAGGGAAGAATGAAGGAACTTTGGATTATGCAGAGGGGAGTGTTGGGAGGGGAGGGAGTGTGGGGATGGAAGGATGGTGGAATGAGACGGATATTATTACCCTATGTACATGTATGATTATACTATTGGTGTGACTCTGCACCATGTTCAGTCAGAGGAAGATAAGTTGTGCTCCATTTGTGTACAGTGTGTTAAATACACTCTACTGTAATGTATAATTAATTAAAAAATTAAATAAAAGATAAAGGGAAACTTACATGATCATTCTAACTGGAAAATTCAAGTTTCTCCCAAGGGAAGAAAAACAAAAGATCAACTTGACTTCAGATTTCTCCTCGGTATCAACTAGTGTTAAAGATCAGAAGGGCAACAAATCCTAAGGAAGAGAGGGCCCAAGACTTTCATGGTTGGCCTGTTGTCCTTCAAGAAGAAAGGTTGATACTGCTTTCACTTGTGCTTAAGGTTTGTCACTTAAGAAGCTTTCCATTGGTTCAGCAAATCGAAGGAAGGTCCTGGTCAGCAAGTCTTGGGTCTCGTGACATTCAATTTCCAGGATCTGGCATGAGATGCCCAAACATCCCAGCTTGAGAAGAGACAGAGAGGCTTATCATGATCATGGAATAATTGGAAGGAACTTCATGGAAGTTTTTGTGATTGATTGAATATGGGAAGTTTATGGAAAACAGCTGGGTTTCTGCCACAGCAACTGGCTGTATAACTAAGCCACTTCCTGGGAGAGGTCATGGATGGAACAGTCATAAGTTTAGCTTTGGGCACTTGAATTAGAGGTTTAAGGGGATCAGTGAGGAAACTAAGCTGAGATGTCCAGCAGGCAGGTGGATCAATGGGCCTGGAGGACAGAGGAAAAGGGTCTGGGAATGTGTATCTGGGTTTATTGGACACAAAGTTGACAATGGAAGCCAGATGATTTCTGTGGGATCACCTGAAAAGAAAAGTATAAAATGAGAACTGAGTGACCAGAAAGAGCACAGGAAATCTCAGCATTTAAATGTCAGGCATAGGAAAAGAGGGAGAAGCTAGTTAAGAAGCAAGAAAGGAGTAGCCAGAGAGTAAGAAGGAAACTGAGGAGAAGTGTGATGGTATGCAAGTCAGGGGAGAAGTTAGAAGGAGAAGAGAATAGCCGAGTATGCTGAAGTTGCAAAGAGGCACAATAGGATGAAGGGATGAAATGAGTGTGGGTGTTTCCTTATGGGTCCAAATTTTAAAGATATTCCAGAATAAAAGAACAAATAGCAAATGTACATGCTGACTTCTGTACTTACAGAGTTCAGACTTAAACCTGTACAACGAATACTACCCAGGTTAAGGAGAAGCCCAGGAAACTACAAGAGTATCTAGTTTCTAAACCAATACTATCTGAAAATCACATGTCTGAAAAAAATATGTGTGTGAAAATATTCAAGAAAATATTTAAAAAATGAAAAGGTCAATGAAGAAAGACTCTTAGTGCTTACTATTAGCTATACAGACAGAAATAGGTATCAGAATAGATAACAAACTGAAATGGAAAGTCCCCAATACATTAAATTGGTGGGCCATTTGGATGAGCCTCTTAGTCTCTGATTAACTTCTTTCTAGTTGGAGAGGTAGGAAATCTGGTTCTTTTGCAATTAGATTCAGCTTATTAGGTGTCCTTGAGTTAAATTTTGGAAGGCAGAAGAAAGGTGGGAGCCATTTTCCTGCTGCTTCTGACAGAAACATGAAGCTTCCACAGGAAGGAGGAACCCACTTGGTATAAACAGTCCTTTAGCCATGTTCTGCAGATGTTCAATCCCTTTTGGCCACCCCAATATAAATGACAACCTTGGAGATCCTGCCTTTTGAGACTTTGCCAACTGGTCCTTCAGGTGAAATAACTAATACGCAAATCTCTAGCGTATTCTTAGGAGTTTATCCTAAAGGCAGAGCATAGTCAGACTTCTGCCCCAGCTGGTGTTGACTTTTTTTATCTCCCCTAAAGCAAAGGGGGATAATAAAACACCATGTCCCTGAAAGCTCCTTTTCTGTTCCCTAAAACCTCAGCAAATTAAGGGAACTGTCCTTTGTTCTTTAATATAATATGTATCTATACTTTCCATTCCATTTCTATTTCTGGGATGGAAAGTCTAGATACATACTATCTTAAAGGAAAAAGGCTTTCTCTTAGGCACACTGGAAACAAGATAAGTTAATGTTATCTGTAGAAAGCTACTTCATTGCAAGTACCTTAGGACAGATGCTCCTGCAATGCTGGTCAGACAAGCAAACTAAGCAAGCCAATACTTATGATGTTACTGCTTGTGCAGCCTAATATATGAAACTGCTCTCTGAGTGAGTGCTGAATTGAGGGCACCATGGAAAGGATTCACTAGAGTACTACAGCATAAGCTTGCAGAAAAACTTCAGGCTTAGTGTTATCTGGTAATATCCAGAGCACATAAACAAAAGGCAAATGACAAACTGGGAAAATAGCTGCAACACAGGTAACAAAAGGTTGATATTCTAGAAAGGGTTCTTGCAAATGAACAACAACAACAACAAAAAGATAAGCCCAAGTGGGTAAAAGATATGAGTAAGCAACTTTCAAATGCTTCAAAAATAAAAAAGTTGCACTTTACTAGTACTTAATAAAGTAATTTAAAACTACACTGCAAAACCATTTTTTTTCTATCAGATTAGAAAAGACAAAAAAGAAAAAAAAAAACAGTGTTGGCAGGATGTGGAAAGAAGCTGGTGTCAAAGCAGTGCCACCTCTCTGTAGATCTTTTGATAACATGCATCAAGAGCTTTCAACAATAATCACACCTTTTGACACCAGTTCCAGAACTTTATCTTGAAGATGTAATTAAGGATGTGCACAGAGACTTAGTTACAATTAATTTTATAAATGTGAAAAGCTGGAAATAACCAATGTATAAAAAGAAGGGAAAAAATTATGCTACATCTGTATAATGAGAAACCAGAGTCATTAAATGGCATGCAAAATGGAAAAATGTTCACCACATATATTAAGCTATATAAGCCAGTTGCAGTATAATTCCAAATATGCATAAATATGAACAGAATAAATGGGAAGGCTTGTTTATTTCTGGTTGCTGTGTTTACTATTTTTTCCATTTTGTTTATGGTTCACTAATTTTCCTCAATGAATGTACATTTCATTTATTATAATTTAAAAAAACCCTAGCAATTATATGAAAGTAAAAAGGAATGAAAAGGCATTAGTAAAATTTGAATTGACTGAAGTAAAACTGTAACAGATCACTAATCAGTAAATAAACAAATCATTAAGTATTAACATTTCTTTTGAATAACTAGATTTAGTTTTTCTAGCATCAAAGGGAATGAGACCTCAAATATAAATTGACCTGAGGTACAGAAAATAAAGTCACAATACAGGTATATCTATCTTTGAACTATAAAACTGCTACCAGTTATGTATGTATGTGTAAATGTCTAAATATTTTAAAGGACATCCAATAAGTTGAAAACTGTGATTCCCTTTAGTAAGGTGGAATTAGAGGAGAAGAAGAGATAAGTTTTCTTCACACAACTCCATGTATTTTGACTTGTTATAACAGGTATGCAAAAATCTAAGTAAAAAGTGCAGTTAAGATAAAAATGATGTTTATATACTTATGAAAATACTTAGAAACATGAAGTATGGTATGATGATTAAAATCATTAGCAATATACAGCATTCCCCTCACGGAATTTAAATTCCAGTAGGGTGAGACAAACAATAAATAGTTAAGTATGTTAGGAGCCAAAGTGCTAAAAAAAAAGGAACTTCATAAGGGAAACTGTCAGTGTTGTGGGAAAGGAGCAAATTATATAAGTTGGTTAGGGAAGGACTCACTGAGATAATGTTTGAAAAAAATATCGAGGGTTGAGGTTGTGAGTGATGATGAATATCTAGAAGAGCTTCACAGAGGATAGAAAAAACAAAGGCCTTTTAGGTAGGCTCAAAGAACTGTAATGAGAGCAGTGTGGTTGAGACAAGAGTAATTCAGAAGAGAACAAGCCTGTCAGAAAGGTAAGAAAACCACTGAAAATGAGCTCTATAAGACATGGTAAGAACTTTGGCTCTACATATCAAGCGAAATAGGGATCTCCTACTGTGATTTTATGCAGAGATATACCAGGATACCACTGGCTGTTGTGTGGAAACCTGGATATGAGGTAAGGCAAAGACTCCTGGTTGTCTTGGTGAAGGTAGCTGTGGAGATACTGTTGGATCTTAGACATAATTTGAAGGTAAATCCAACAAAATTTCCAGTCAGACTGGAAGCAGATAAGAGGATGACTTTTTGGGTTTTGAGTAAATAGAGTTGTCATTAATTCAGACAGGAAAGATGGATGACTTAAGTAGGTCTGGAGATAAGGGTAGAAAAGAAACTTATTTGTGGACTTGTTATTCTTGAGTGTAAGCAGTATATATTTTAAAAAATAATGTTCTTAGTATTATGATGACATCTCTCCAAATACAAAATTCAGCACTCCTGGCCCAGCAACTATTAAATTTTCAGTGTGGAACATTTTCAAGTTGGTAACTTCCTGATCTAGAAAAATCACCTGGATAGAAAATATGCAGAAGCTGGGAGCCTACCTTCTGTTCCAGTTTTCAATAAGTGAGAAAAAGTAGAGGCTGCAAATACATCCACAATCTTGGCAAGACTCTAGAGCATGCTGTTGACATACAAGCTCCAAAAATTATTGGTGGCTGTCCATGGATTCAACTTGAAATCAAGGAAAAAAAAAAAAAAAAAAAAGCAACAGGGCGATTTTGGAACTTGTAAATCCAGTATTTGAAGGAACATGTTTAAGGAACAGGTGGCACCTGATAATGGAAATACTGTGTATAGTGTTGTTACATAGGAGGTCAGCAATTCAGTCTGTAAGGTTCAAGCACAGCATCTGTCCTGCAACCCTGGGCATAACTCTCACTCTGGTGACGGTATTTGGAGTCCTGATCTGTGGGTATTCAGTCACTACTTGTAAAGAGCTCAGCACAGTGAGTGTACAGCGCAGGGTTATGAGAAGGGGGCTTTCTACTTTTTCTCTTTTTGTTAAGCATTCACACCCTTTCTATTTCTAGACAAGGAAGATCCTGCCTAATGCAGAGATGCAGCGAGAAAAAAAACGATAAGCAAAACAACTTTCCTCCGGTATTGCTACAGAGTTCTCAGCACAGGAATAGGTAAATACAGAACTCGCCAAGACAGACTGCATTCAGAAAGCCGAGCTGCACAAGCGGTTAGAAGCCAGGTCAGGCAAGCCGTTGCCAGGCAAAGTTAGGACCCAAGAATAGCGACAGGGTTACACAGCAGAAGCTCCGCCCCCACTTCCGTGCACTCCGCCGCATCCCTTTCCCGCCCAAGTCCCGCCCACCAGGCAGTCTGAGCGTCAACGCTCGCGACAGGGTCCGCGACGCATGCGTCTTTGGTCTCGATCGGCTTGGCGTGACGCTCGTTCCTACTCTCGGCCAAAGTCTCTGCCCTGCCCCCTCTTGTACGACCGCTACCCTGAGCCCCAGCTTCGTTCTCACCCAGATCTGGCTCTGCCCAAACCTCGACTTCAATCCTGTGAACAGTGACTGTAGAACAACCTCCAGCACTGCAGACCCACGTCCCGCGCTCCCGTAGTGGCGGTGGTGATGGGCGGGGGTGGGGTGGGACAGAATAGGCGGGATGTGGGAAGGCAGCGGTAGCCTTGGGCCCACTTCCGGAGGACGGGCGGAAGTGGCTGCGGTGGATGGTGGGAGGGGGAAAGGAGCGCAAGGGGAGGGCCGGGCCGCCGGGGGTCGAGGGGGTGGGGCCTGGGCCCGCGGTGGGGACCAGGCCCAGGGCCCGGACTTCGACCCCGGGCGGGCCGTGGTTTCCGGCCGACACAGGGTGGGCGGGATCCAGGTAACGACTCTACGCGCTAGGGAGAGGGTCGTCCTTGCGGCGGATCAGTAGGGTTCGGACTATTGAGAGGGTTGCAGTGTCACCCCCTTGCCCCGTGAACACTGAACACGGGATTCTGAAGAGAAGGGTGGGAGGAGTTAAATTCCTGGTGGGGGAGGGGAGGTTATGTGGATGCCACGCCCCTACAGGAAGGAAGAGAGTGTGTGTGTGTGTGTGTGTGTGTGTGTGTGTGTTTAGGAGTAAACTTATGAGGGGGCAAAAAGGATGGGCTCTTGGAAGGTTTGGGCTATTACAAGAAGGGAGTCAGGCCTAAAACATTCCAGGAGAGTGCTTTCGGGAGTGGCCCTGTGAAAGAGTTTGATGGAGATTGGGAATTACATCCCTGACACAGTTTTGGAAGCAGAGGGGGAGGTAAGGGTTGAAGAAAAGAGAGCAAGGAGTGCTTGTAGAAGGTGCCTACATCTCGGAATGGAAAGGATTTAGTTCAGTTGCAGAGAGCTGGCAGATTAAAACACTGAATACCCTAAGAACCTTGAGAGATCCGATTAATATGTGGTGCCTTAAATGAGTGGAGGACGTTCTTTTCTGCATTCCTTAGAAGACAGTTTCCCTCATTCAGTACTTTTGCTTACCTTTTTTGTACTGAGAATAGGTATGACTCTTATTCTGAGCCACATCTATGTGCCCATATTGATTAGGTGACTGTTTTGGGGTACAGTATGTGAATGAAGTAGATACTAAGGTACTTCTTAGGGCTGGGGATCTGACTTTTCAGTGGTGGAGCACTGAATGCACAAGGCCTTGGTTCAATCCCTAGCACCACAAAAAAACAACAAAACAAAACAAAAATAAAAGCTTTCTATAATCTTGTGTGGAGTATTTAAGGAAGGGTTTTTAATGATATACTAATGGAATATAATTCAGAAATGGAGAGGGAACTAGAAAGTCTTAGGAATCTATTCCAGTATGGACTAGATTAGAGAGCATCTTAATGTTTAAATGTTCTGCAGGTTAATACAGATATCAACGGCCCGGGCCATGCGGGTTTTAAGGCCTGTTTCTTCTCATGAGTTCCAGCAGAAGACAGACGGAGGAGTCCTCAGGGTGGATGACTTTCCTTTCTTGAGCAAGAGATGCAATAATACTTGGAGTCTGTCCATCACTAGGCTCTGAGCTTAGTAAACCAGCTGAATGAAGGCATGTAACAGACCCCTGGGAGGGACATTGAAATCTGCAGTGGGGGGGAGGGGCTTGGACACACCCCTTCCCCCCAGACTCCTCCTCCTCAGAGTCCATTCAGCCATGGACTTTGGACCTGGATAAGAGGAAAAAAGCTGCACTTTGTTTGGTGGATCTGATTTGGATTCTCGGTTTTGAAAATGGAGTGTTGGATGGGCATTTCATGATCTCCAGGGGAGCAACTGAGAAAAGAAAGGTAAGGTTCCTGTCTCATATCCCACTTAGTGCTTTGGTGCTCCTTTGCAGAAATGTTTGAATGGAAAACACTGGGGATTGGAGTCATTCAGGAAGTCAGGGCACCACCTGTGCCCTGGTGAGAATCCTTATCCTAACGAACTTCACCTCTCCTCTACTTTCCCCATTTGCAAACTTGTAGCCATCCTTTCCTTTCTGAGACCAGAGGGATGGATACCTGGTAAAGAAAGTATTGTGAATAATTAGGATTGTGAGGTTAGGTCCAATGCGGTTAGGCCAAGGACATGAAAAGAATCAGGCTTCTGAAGGGATATTGGATTAAATTACCTTTAAAGATCTTTCCACCAGTGAGATAATAAATAGGATTTCAAGTCCATTTGGGGTAAGACTCTGAAATGTGTTGCCTAGACAGAGGCAGGCTGCTCTTTTTGGGGAGCTAACTAAATAAGGCAACTAGATGCAATGGTGTATACCTGAAATCCCAGCCAATTGGGAGGTTGGTTGGAGGATCTCAAGTTCAAGGCCAGCCTCAGCAATTTATCGGCCCTAAGCAACTTAGTGAGACCCTGTCTCAAAACAAATAAAAAAAGGGCTGGGGATTTAAGTGGTAAATTTCCACTGGGTTAAATCTGCAGTTACCTCTTCCCCCCAAATAGGACAGTGAGGAGGGGCTAGAGGTAGGAAAGATAAATTGTTTCTTCCTCCTTCCTCTATAAGGGAATTTGGGACATGAAACCTCATAGAAAAAATAGAAAACCACCTACCTAAATTTGGGAATCAGTAGGTTTTGTGTTCTAGCTCTGACTTTCTGAGTCAATGTTCAACCCTACATATATTGATCAACTTCTGTTGTTTTCTTCACTTGAAAAATGTTGATAACTATCATGATAGGTCCCTCACAAGATTTACTAGAAGGAAATGAAATAATGATACATTTTGACAAGTACCAAGGCCATGACATATAAAACAATAACATTGGCGTTCCTTGACATACCTGTTCGTTACAGTGAGAAAATCTCTAATTAGGTGTTCTTTCTTATATTAAATTACCTTACTGGCAAAAGCCTTAGAAGACATCCTTAACTAAAAGCCTGCCCTGAATTTGTCTCATCTTACTGCTGTTAATACCTGGTATTGTCATATTGTAGAAAAGGTGAATGGATTAAGGACTTAAATTTGAGCGATTATGTCAGCTACTGCATTGGCCATAATGGTTCTCCATTTATTTCTACTAAGTACCTCTTTTGGGGGTAGAAAATTAAAGAGGGGTAGAGGGAAGTTTGCTGGGTTTCTGTTCGTGACTAAAAGGCTCACTCCTGGTCACTCCAGGAAAACTGGGCTGACTGGGCTACGCAAAATAACCACACAAGAGACACAAATACCTTTTTCTTTGAGGTCCCTGTGATGGCTCCTCTGACCTTAAGGGTCCACAGGAAGAGAGAGAGAGAGAAAACACACACACACACACACACACACACACACACACACAGGCTGACCCCTTTTATTGAGGAGAAGCTATTCATATGAGGCACAAGGGGTCAGGTTTCAGGGGGCTGAGTTCAGCTTCATGATGTCTGCTGTTAGCAGGTTGACTGACATCTAGGTAGGCCACACCCAAGGGCTCAGTAAGAGAAGGGGACACACACAAGGCACTTCCATGGAACATTCTATCCTAAACAGGGCAAGGGATAATATTACAAAGGAACAGGAGATCATAGCTCCACCCATGGTGCTGTAGGAAGACATGCTCAGGCACAAAGACACAGTCACTTGGAAGAGCGAAGAAGAGCTGGCATGGGTGCCTGACTGCCACATCGCCCAGCAGGGGAGTTAACTCAGTCAAGGTTGGTCTCCCACAGAAGTTTAAATCTCAAGGGCCAAGTGTCTGTTTGGGAGATAGAGCTCTATTTCTTGGGGTGAATGCTGGTTCTTTCCTTCTTATGCCATATCCCTAGTCTTCTACTCTTTACAATGATAGGTTTTTTCAGACTGAATCTCTTAGCCATGTGTATTTCTGCAGACTGTCTCACTTAAAGCAAACCTGTTCATAGTAATCTTATCACTTCTTGCCCACACCTTCCTTGAACTCTGTTTACTTATGCCAAGTCTGCTAAGAAATAGTGACAACAAATCGTAGAAAGGAGAGGTGGCACATAGTGCTGGGAATTTTGAGATGGTAGAGAGAATGGTGGTCTGGGTCAGTATGGTGGTCTGGGCCAGGAAGTTTGTCTTCTGGAATTTCTTTGCTTCTTACTTACTGAGTAACAGCTGGGACTCACATTCAGTGGGGACTGGTAATAATAACTGAAAATCCAGTATTTATGCCTTACTTTCTTCGTTAGATTTCTTTCTTTTTGCCCACTTTTCGCATTCTTCTTTGCCATAGGAATCCCTGCCTCCTCCCAGGGGCCTGAGGGCTGGGCAGGCCTGGGAGCCCGGATCACTGACCCTGAGGTGTTCTTCCTTTTCTGGATGTCTGGAGCATGGCCCCTTTGACACCAGCCTGCTATGTGGGAGGATATGTCACCTTTCACCAGCTTCACACAGCAGATTCCTGGTGCCAGTCTTTGCTTAGGCAGAGGGGATCACAGTGATCCTTTGGTGAGCCCCGGATGCTTTCTCAACTGTTTCTGGGGTTCATGCTGTGTAAGAAGGGTCCTCATTTTCCTACTTTAGAGTCTCTACTATCCTGTGAGTGCTTGTGAGCACCTCCAACCACTTGAAGTAACAAGAAGAATTGTATTTGTATAGTGTTGATGTCATGTGAAGAGTCCAAGCTGTTGTGTCAGTATTCCCTCACTGCTTTGTTGTGATGAAGACAGAGTGGCGATTATTTCTGAGTTTGAGGGGAAGCTACAGAAGCCCTTAAGCTGGAAGGGCTTGCCTGAGGGTGGAGTGGCAGACATTGAAATTGCCTGTGCAGTGCAGAGCTGCTTTTACAACATCTGATCTGACAGGGGCAGCTTGGTCTTGCTGCAAACTTCCAGGGAGAGAAACTCTGTGCCCTGCCTGACAGCCTCCTGGTAAGACATTTCCTCCTTAGGGTAAACCAGAATTCCTCTCCTTTGTCAGAGCAATAGCTCTGCCCTCTACCCAACTCCTGCACAAGATGTTTCTCTCAAGACAACCATCCACCTTATTGCAGGGCCATCAGGATGCCAGGGCCTGGCACTCATGGGGACCAGTTATAGATGGTGTGTTTTTATGTATACCCTTCTTTATTTGCAAAGGAATTGTAGATGGCTAACTAAAAGTTAGATTTCACAGGCATTGCTCATTGATTATTGTGTTAATCTCTTCTCCTTCCTTTGACTTTATAAGCTGGGTTTCTGTGTCTCTCCGGGGAGACATTTGCACATAATCCAATCCCAGGCATATCTGTAGAATCTAGATACCTGGTCCCTTGTTTCTGCCCTTCTTTTCATGATAGCTTCTTCCCATGCAACCTCTATCAAGAGCCCAAGGTGTGTGTGTGTGTGTGTGTGTGTGTGTGTGTAGAATACTAGGTATTTTTTAAAAATTATTTATTTTTTAGTTGTAGTTGGACACAATACCTTTATTTTATTCATTTATTTTTATGTGGTGCTGAGGATCGAACCCAGGGTCTCGAACGTGAGAGGCGGGCACTCTACCACTGAGCCCCAGTCCCAGCCTGCCCTTTTTATTTTCTATTTTTAAGGGGCATGGGATTGGATTATGTGCAAATGGAATAGGAGGATCTGATTATAGAATAAGATAGAATGAATAGGGGCAATATATTCTCTTGCCCACCCCACCCTACTACCACCAAAAGAGAGCTAGACAAACAGAGAAAGAATAAAAAGAAAATTTTTCTAAGTTACTAAGGCTGGCAACTTGTGATCTTTCAGCCTCAGCTTCCTCGGCCTGTGCCATTACTTCTGGCCCAAGGCCTCCTTTTCCCAGGTCATTTTGGCACTCATTTTCCTGGCTTCTTACCTCTCGGACCAAATGTTTCCCTTTTTTTTTTTTTTTTTTTCATTCAAGAATTTATTTCATTCTCAAATGAAGGACTACAGAGAGTGGGGGAGTTATGCAAATATAGCACAGCCCTCCTTTATCCCTAGCCATCTTGTTTCCCATCCACCTGCCTTACATGGAGGAATATTATGGTTAGAGGTGGGAATGATAAGACTTGGGCTATTCAGTCTTCCCCAACCTTTCAGCACCTGTAACATGGTTTTAGTTTCTTAATCTACAGGTCAGTTTACCAACCTTTAACACGTTTAGGAACTTCATTGTTTTCCTTCATACTTTTGATACTGAGTGTGATGTGTAGGGCCCCTGTGTCCCTTAATTCCCTTCATAAGGAAAGTGTAGAGAGAGGGCAGAGGTACAGAGATGCTGGCCTCTGCCTGGCACAAGAGCCTGGTCTTGAGTTTCCTGTCACAATCCAGACTGTCAGCTAAACCAGAGATCATAGATACACACATATCCACACATAGTCAAGCCTCATTGATGTGTCAGCTCTTCGCTTATTGTACTCCTTCAGGGCAGGACTCCAGCTGGCACCCCATTGTGTTCCTGTCATGCTGGGCACACAGCCATCTCAGAGAACAGTAGCACTAAGCATGCATGAGGGGAGAGAATGAGTGCTAGGTTTGGAGGCAGGAATGCCTGGGTCTAAAATCTGACCATGGTGCTCACTAAGGGTTGTGACCTCCAGCAAGTTAGTGCTTACCCTAAGCCTCAATCTCCTATCTGTAGAATAGAGATTATGTTGTATACTCTGAAGAGCTGCTAGAAGAGTTAGGAGAGGCCAAGGGAGAGGTCTTGCCTGTGGAGGCCTTTATGCCTGGTGAGTCCTTATAGTTTTGTTTTAGCTCTTCACTTACATGCAGGGGCCATTAAGATAAGTCCATCCTTTTGGTTCTTCAGAACTCTGCACTATTCTTGGCTTCATATAGAATCAACTTAACGAACATACACTGGAGTTCTAGGCTGCCTTGTGCTCTAGATCACCTTGTAGAAACACGTAGGCAGGGGAGGGTCTGATGTCATTGGAGTGTGTCCTGGTGACATAGTGGTGGTCCTTCTCTGGAAAGTTACCCACAGAGCAGCTAATAGTTATCAGCTCCCCACTCTAACTTCTTAGGGTGAGGGGTGGGTGGTGGTGAACTGAGGCCTCTGCAAAGGGGCACCCAGGGAAGGTTGTTGGTGGAAGGGAGTCAGGCTTATGTTGTGGACAGAGCAGGGGCTCCCAGACACCTCTAAATTACAGAATGTCTCATTGTGGTGCCTGGCTTTTACTGGAGTGGCCTGTCATGGAATCCAGTGCTCAGGCTTTAGAGAAATTCTATCTCTGCTCTGGATCCACTGCTGACTCCTCAGTAAGCCCTGCAAACTCTGGTCTTCATCTTTTCTCCACCCTTGTGACTGAAGTCACAGTTATTTGTTACTGAATTTCCTTCCTTTGATTGGCCTGAGTCCTGAATCCCTTCTTCACCTTCCCTTTAGATTTCTTCTAAAATATCAAAGGGACACTGACTTTTAGGCTTTTCTGGGGGCACTTTCCATATCTCTTTTACATGGCAACCACAAAAGCCTGTGCCTGTGATTTATTCCTTCTCTTCTTAGGTCTGATGGTCCCAGCAGGCAAGCCTGTGTCTCTGCTTTTTCACTCAGAACTAACCACTTTAAGTCTCCACCCCGCAAAGGAAAAAACAAGAAAGAAACAACAACTGGCTCTCACAGTGCCTTTGGCAGCAGGTGTTTCCTCCCTGACTTCCTTTTGACACCCGGGTTCCTATATCACCAGCCCCTCTTGTTTTTCCAACCTAGACTCTGAAGCCTCTCTGGAGTTGTGGGTACGAGATGGCTTCCAAATCCTTGGGCTTTGTTTGGCGAATGCCCTGTTTGGGGTGCTCTGCTTACTTGGGGCACACCCTTTGAAACCTTATAACACCAGTTTTGCTGTTTCTCCAAACTCCACAAAGCTCTGGACACTAGAGCAGTTGAGGAAGAGACACCAGCGGAAGTCTGGAGTACAGGGATCTTTTAAGTGTGGATGAGGTCAGGTATCAGCTCTTGAGGAGTTGCGACTGCAAGTAGGGAAAGGCTTAAAAGTAAGTTATTTTTATGTCCACCCCTGAAATTGGGGACCTAGGAAAAGGTGATGTGCAGATCTTGCGGGTGATTGGAAAGTCTGGGAGAGGAGGAGGGCCCAGGAAGGCAGGGTCAGGGCGGGCCCTCTCGAGGCGGGGCGGAGAGCAGCGGCTGGCCCCGCCCTCCCCGGGGAAGGGCCACGTTGCCCGCCCGGGAGTCCGGCCCCGGCGCGCAGCAGGAAGGGCTGGTGAGGCGAAAGGGGACGTCAGCTGCGCGAGCGCCTGGGACGCGCCGGGGCACCGGGCTCGCTCCCCGCGTCCCGGGCGGGCCAAGTTTAAGGCTAGGAAGTTGGTAAGTAAGAGTGTGGGAACGCCGGCGTCCTTCAGTTCTAAGGCTTATCCTAGGGAGGGAACTGAGGAAGGCCCTGCGGGCGTGGAGGGACTCTCCAAGGGAGCGAACTCCGGGTGTTGCCCAAAGTCCGGGTAGTGCTGAGAGCCCCTGCGAGAGGGGCTTGCCTCGGGACCTGTCTGGGCCGACTTAAGTGCTGGCTGTGCTTCAGTCTCCCCTGAGCCGGGAAGTCCAACTCTGTTCAGCTTTTGGAATCCCGGGGCCTCCAGCTGTTGGAGGGAGGGCAGAGTGGGGAGGCTGTTGTGAAACTCCGCCGCCGGGCGACCGTGGGTGCGGGGCTGGGCGGAGGTGGGATCGCTGCCGTGGGTTTGGGGAACAGGAAGTGACCTCCCACTCCCCCCCAAAACACTCCTTTCCACAAGTTTCTACCGGTGGTTTTTGCTCAGCCAGAAGGGAAAATTCAACCAATGTTGAAATGTGTTAGAAAACTTTTTTCTACTTGCTTGCTAATGTGTGTGAATTAGGGACCTCCTGCCTTACAAAGCTTGGAGCAGAGGGATTGTAGCTGGCCAGATCAGTGTCCCCTTAGAAGCATGAGCCCAAGGGTGAAGCTTTACTTGGATTAACCTTTGCTTCTGTAATGTGTTTAGTCTTTACTTTGAATATCACTGGCAGATAATGTTCAGCTTTATTTTCTGTCATTTAAAATGCTTCTCAGATGCTGGCATCCTCCAGGTTCTTCCTCCGGTCTCAAATCACTGCTGCCTCGTTTCTTCACATTAAGGAAAACCTTATTCCGTGTCCTGTTCTCACAGAAAGTGAGAGTACTGTAGTATGCCCAGCCTTGGTGGAATGCAAAGGTTAAACTTATTTCCTGTTTGAGGGATCGGGGAAATTGTCACTCATCATCTTCTAGTCAGTCATGAAGGACCTTGGAGATGACCAGCTCAACCCTGAACTTTACAGATGAGGGACAAGTGACTTGCTCAAGAGGCAACTTACCTGGTCTGTTGGTGCTCCATTGCCTGAGTCTCAGACCTTCGTGCCATTTGCCATACTAGCATTGTATTTCCTCTACCCCTTTTTTCCTAAGATGAATAACCTGTATCCCATCCCTCCTAGGTCTTCTTTTCTAAACCCTTGAATTATTTAAGTGCATCTTCTGACTCCCTTTCACTTTTTCCATCCTTCTGAAATTATGGAGCCCAGTACATGATATAAGAATAATAGTGATTCATGTTGATCTCCATTATCTGTGATGTGTCCTATGTGTTCTAAACTTTTTAAGCAGTGCTTTTAACACAGCAAGCAAGGCAAATGGAAGGGATAGTCTGTAAACATTCCTTCTACTCTGTGTTTAATTTTAAAGCTAGACAGTAATTTTTCCCCAATTGCTTATAATTAGAAGTTGACTTATTTGGCATTTACTTGTTGTTTGAGAAACATTTTTGCCAGAGAGAGGGGACAAGCATGGAATCAAGAGTGTTAGAATGGAATCTGCTTTTAGGCAGTCCTTCAGAGGAAAAAAACCCTAAGTCCTGTAGGGATTGGTAGGTCCTGCCCACAGTCACCTAGGTTTTGGTGGAAGGTTTTACTTAAAAAAAACCCTCAATTTTCTCCTGCCATTATGCTGTTTATGTCTTTAAACTTAAAAGTGGTATAGATTGGCTATTTCATTTTCCTAAAGGAGTTCTTAAAAAACTCAAGAAAGTTAAAAATCAATCTTGAGTTGGGCCTTGCTGGCAAATCTTATGAATAATATTAGGAACTCAGGTCAGGATGACATACAGTTACTTTTTTTGCTTTTGTTTTGTTTTGTTTAGTTGTTGTTGTTGTTGTTTTGTATTGGGGATTGAACCCAGGGGCATTTTACCACTGAGCTGCATCTCCAGACCTTTCTAACTTTTTATTTTATTTTGAGAGAGTCTCACTGAGTTGTATAGGGCCTTGCTAAGTTGCTGAGGCTGGCCTTGAACTTGAGATCCTCTTGCCTCAACTTCAGGAGGTACTGGGATTACAGGTGTGTACCACTTTGCTGGGCAGTTGTTCTATTTTTAAAAAAGAATGTTTTTTTTTTTTCCCCAAAATGACTTTACCCATAAATATTCCATTTCGTTCCATACCATATGTGTTACAATATGACATTGTCCTTTTCCCTCCTAAAGGTGGAGTTTGTGATTTTCTTCCCTTGAATGTGGGAAGGGACCAGTGATTCCCTTGACCAGTGAGTAAGGCAGAAGTGAACCAAGGTTGGGTCAGGAAAAGAATACAGCTTCAACTAGCTTTTACTTTTTCTTGGGACACTTACCTTTGGAACTTAGCCATCATCTTCATAGGAAGCCCAGACCATGTGGAGAGACCACTTGGAGGTGTTCCAGCACTCCAGTTAATGTCTCATCCAACGCCAACCTTAACCTACAGATGTGAGAGAATGAGTGTAGGTGAGTCTAGCCTTCAGCTTTTGAGTCATTCAGCCTGGGTTCCAGACATAGTAGAACAGAGACAGGTCATCCCCTCTGTGCCCCACTTTCCAAGTTCTTGAGCTATAGAAATTGTGAGAGGAAATAAATGATTGCTATAGTTTTAAGTGACCAAATTTTGAGGTAATTTGTCATTTAGCAATAGGATATTTAATAAGGAAGGGGATGTGAGTAGAAATAGGGCCTCTGAATTTGGATTTGGGGCCAGATTACAAAGGGCAGGGAGAAAAGCATTTGCTCTGCTTGGCAGAGTTACTTAGATTCTATTTTACTTACTATTGCAAGTGCTTATTTCTCCTTAAGGAGTCACCACAAAACTTAGTGGCTTGAAAAAATGGTTTCAGCTGTTTCATTCTTGTGGTCTTTCATGCAGTTGCAGTCAGAAGTGGCTGAGGCTGGGTGTTTAGTGATTGATACTGGCTGTCAGCTGGGACTGAAGTTGAGGTTGTCAGCTGGAATACCTTTCAGTGTCCTGCCCATGTGGTAGGGTTCTAAAAGCAAGTATCTTTAGTGCACCAGATAGAATCTGTCTTGCCTTTGTGAACTTCTCTTGCAGGTCACATAACCTTACTTCTTCCAGAGTCAAAGGGAGGAAATGTGAACCCTCATCTGGAGGGAAGAGTGTCACTGTCATTTTATAAGAAGAGCTTGTCGGATAGGATATGTAGTGGTCATCTTTGGAAATGTAATCCTTCACTTTCTTGCTGCTTTTGGTCTTTTTTTTTCCCCTCCCCAGTATAGTTAATAATGCAAGCATTATGTAGCCACTTGAACTTTACACTTGTGCCAAGCACTGTGGTAGATGCAGAGATCATAGAACTTTTTTCCCTAAGGAGTAAGGTGAGAGCCAGGTAAGGCCACAGATTCTGTTACCGTGTGAGAGAGTGCTATGCAAGTATAGTCATGGTAGGCCTGGCTCTGGGATATTATGGAAGAAGTCACCTGAATTGGAACTTAAGGAATATGTGGGTGGCTTGCAGGTGAACTGTGGGTAACTTTTCAGGATGAAGGAGCAGCTGGAGCAAAGACATAGCAGTGTATAGCAGTGTGAAAGTATATTTATTGGAGAAATAGTAGCCTTTTGAGGCCAAAGTATGGAGCTTGTGGGGTTTATGGTTAGAGATAAAGTTGTAAAAGGATGTGAGTCCCTTTGTTGTGAAGGTCCAAGTGTGTCATATTTTAAAATTTAGAATTTTGTCTTTACAGAAATGATCTGGTGTATCTATTATGTTATGAGATCTGAAACAGTATATCACAGTTCACCATGTTTATTTCTGTAACAAAATATATAAGTGGGATAAATAAAGACTATACATAACCTCACCAGATCAGATCAGATTTCACCAAATGAGGTTGGGTGAGATTTTACTGCCAAATGAATTTAGAAAACTAGTTTTTCAGTGTTTTTTTTTTTTTTGATTTGTGAATTGCAGTTGAGGGATTGTGGATGTGTGTGACATCCACATTAAAGCCAGTTTTTAGATCATGGGCACATTGGCAAATACTGAGGGTTCTACCTAGCATAGCATTGTGGAGAATCCCTGTTCTTATGCAACCTTCAGCTGAAAGGGTTGAAATATGAGCAAGTGGTCATTCTAGTGGTCATTGTCATGCAGGGGATATGGACTTGTATGATCTGAAGACACCAAGGAATATGTTCTGGCAGATGTGAATCGGGGTTATCAAGATAGGGATGAGCAGATTAGGCATCCACAAGCTTGCAAAGACCCTGAGGGTAGGGTTGAATGTTAGGGGACCTGTAGTGAATCTAGTAAAGTGTGGAAGAAAGAAAACGAGTGACTGGCAAGAATTTATGTTGTCACGCATCTGTCTGGCACTGTTCTGAATATCGGACATGGGTTATCTCATCGAATTCTCACAGAACCCAGTGAGGTGTTCTATTATGATTTCCATCTTAAAGGTGAGAAAATTAAGTCTCGGTGGGAAAACAGAGGGTGACCACTAGGCATTGTCTCTGGGCTTTCAAGCCACCATTTGCCCTCCAAATGGTGGCCTGAGCAGCACTCAGAGGAGTGGTTCAGCTCTTCTGGCCAGGGTCTCAATTTAGGCATCACTCTGCACACAATCAGGTAGCTGCTGGAGAGTGCATTGCACTCATGGTCTGTGTATTTTTACATACTGTTAACTTCCAGATAGAAGTGAGCTTCCTGTCTTAGAGAATATATGGATAAGCAAGGACCATGGGGTGGAGAAAAAAACATTGGGGACAGAGACAGGACTGGGCTGGGGTAGATTTTCCTGTGGGCTCTTCATTTACTCTAGATGCTTGTGGACTTGCTAAAATCCATCCACTGAGGAGGTGGTTGAAGACTACATTGATCTGCATGGCTTAGAAGGGTGGGGAAGGAGGTTGTATTCCACCTAATTCCATTGCTTAGAGAATAATGAAAAGTAATCCAAAGGGTACAGAATTCATCTGAAGGATTGAGACCCCAAGGATGTAGTCTCTTGGGGTTTTGTCATCAGTCTGAGAACTTGCAGGTCTGAGGAGGCTCATTGATAAATCATGCACAATCTGTTCTCAGAGCCCCAAGGAAGCACATCAGTTAATGGAGTTCAGCCTCTCCACCACCCCCCCCCCATCCTTTATTTAAAGACTTTCTTGCTTAGTCACTTAGGACACGGGAAGTTAAGGATAGGGAATTCTGGCTATTAGTTCCAACATTGACCACATCCTGAAAGGGAGTGAAGAAACTGGAAATCTGTGCATTTTTCTATTCTTTATACTATAGTATGTGAGCCTTAATAAATAGGTATGTAATTACACAGTTAAATGGAAAAAGACTTAAGGTTTCTTAGAAGACTAGTGTTATAGAATTGTAGGGGTAGCTGGTTTCTGGGAGGGATACCAAGTGGTGGTAGATGGAAGCAGGGACTGGGAGAGTTTCTCCACAAGGGAGACAAACTCCAAGTCTCTTTAGAGATCTTTCAGGATCAGTTCTTTGATACCAGATCTGTTGAGACCCCATAGCTGCAGAGATGAGATATAGGACCCAGGCTTTTGGCTAGGATAGAGTACTGGGTTGTGAGTCACAGGGTTACTGGCAGAGCAGTTGGCACAAGAACATACATGCTTGAAGCCTTGGGGTATGAAGGGTTGAGACCAGAAGCAGGAATGCCATTGAGTTAATTGGTTTGGAATGGCAGCTGTTTGAGAATTTAGAGTGTTTCAGATCTTTCAAGAAATGGGGTCTGATAGAGTATAGAGGGTTGGTTGGGGCCATGTCTTTTTCTTCTTGGCTGTATGTTTTTCCAAGAGCCTGGCAGAGAGCAGGTATGTGATACATGTTGTGAGGTGATTGAGCAATTCTGGGCAAGCATATTGTCTCAGTTTGCCTTGTTGAATGTGCTCAGCTGTGGACATGTTAATGGATGAAGCTATTCAGATTTGTAGCCATGGTCCCATATCTTATTTTAAAAAAAACCTATTTGTAAATAGTTTAAAACAAAAATATTGCAAGAATAAAAATGGTATGAGGACATCATATTCCCTTTACTTGGAATTATGTGTAGTTAACATTTTACTCCATTTGTGTCCCCCCCCCCCCCCCCCGTGTGTGGTGTGTGTGTGTGTGTGTGTGTGTGTATACATATATAGTTTAAACCTTTTGAGGGCATCTGTCAGGGCCCTCTACCTCTAAATACTTGAGGGTATATTCCCTAGGAGTTGTGATATCCTCTTGCTTAACTCAGTAGTTAGCAGTCATTTAATATGAATACTCTCCAGTTTGTATTCAGTTTTGTCATTTTAGTCAATTTTTTTTAATAAAACATTTTTGAGGTATAATGGACATTCAGTAAACTTGATGTTTTGAGGTACAGTTTAAGTTTTAACATGTATATACTTATGCAATCATTGCCATAATCAAGATAATAAACTTATCTGTGCTTCCAAATGTTTTCTAATATCCTTTTGAAATACCCCCAAACACTGCCCCTGTCCTCAGGCAACCAGTGATCTGTTTAGTTGTATTTTCTTGAGTTTTATGTAAATAAAATTTAGTGTACTGTACTTTTGCATCTTGCAAAATTATTTTGAGATTCAGCCATATGTTGTGTGTATCAGTAGCTTATTCTTTATTGCTGAATATTACTCCATTGTTTTGGTAAGTCACATTTGTTTTTACATATTCCCCTATTTATGGACCTTTGGGTTATTTCCAATCTTGAGTGGTTTATGAATAAAGCTGCTTTAAACATTCTCATAGGTTTTTGTGTGGATATCTGTTTTCATTATTCTGGGTAAACCATGTATACCTAGGAGTGGTCTTGCAGGGTCATAAGGTAACTGTTTTTATCATTTTGACAAATAGCCAAACTGCTATAAAAGGACTTTGGATTTATATCTCATGGCATACAAAAAATTAACTCAAAATTAATCATAAGCCTAAATGTAAAACCTAAAAATTGTAAAATTTACAGAAGAAAACATAGGGAAAAATCTTCATGACTTGGGATTAGGTCTCTTAGTTATGATGCCAAAAGTTTAATACATATTAAAAGAAAACCCTGGCTAATTGGACACTACCAAAATTTTTTTTTTTTTTGGTGGTGGTACTGGGGATTGAACCTGGAAATTCCTTACATATGCTAGGCAAGTGTTCTACCAATGAGTTTGTCCCCCTAGCCCAAAATTAAGAATGTCTGTTCTTCAGTTACATTAAAAGGACAATAATTTTGTCAGTCTGATGGGTGGGAAATGTTAGGATAGTTTTGTTATGAGTGTAGTTGAATATATTTTTGGTACGTCTAAGGACCATTTTTGTATATTTTCTTTCGAGTTACCCATTTTGAAGTGGTCCACTTTCTATGGAATTTTTGGCCTTTTCTTCCCCTCAAAAATAAATTTTTTTTTGTACTGGGAATTGAATCCATTTGAACCCATGGGTTCTCTTGTACATTTGTAGACCTTTTTATTTTGAGACAAGGTCCTGTGAAGAAGCTGCCTATGGCCTTGTTATTGCTCAGGCTGCCTTCAAACTTGAGATTCTCCTGACTTAGCCTCCCCAGTTCCTGGAATTATAGGCATGTGCTACCATGTCTTTCCATCAGTTTTTTTTTTTTTTTTTTGTTGTTGTTATTGGGGATTAAACCCAGGGTGCTTAACCACTGGACCACATCCCCAACCCTTTTTTATAGAGACAGGGTCTCACTGAGTTGCTAAGTGCCTTGCTTAGTTTGCTGAGGCTGGCTTTGAACTAGTGATCCTCCTTGTCTTTGCCTCCTGAGTCACTGGAATTACAAGCATGCGCCATCACTCCCAGCTTCCCCTCAATTTTTAAAAGGCCGTGTCCCCAACCTTTTTTATTTTTTATTTATTTTTTTATTTACACAGGTTACATTAAGTTGCTTAAGGCCTTGCTAAGTTGCTGAGACTCATTTTGAATTTAGGATCCTCCTGTTTCAGCACTCCTTTCCTCCCAGCTGCTGGGAGTACAGGTGTGTGCCAACATGCCCAAGAAAAGTTCCTTCTTTATTTAAAGTATTACACTGATTTGTCCTTTACGTTGCCAAAATTCTCTCCCACTTTTTCATTTGTCTTTTGACTTTTTCATGATGTTTTTATCCACACAAATGTGTTCCAATTAATAAAATATATAAATCTTTTACTGCATCAGGATTTTGAGTGATACTTAGAAAACCTTCCATTGCACTCAGATTCTAGAGGAATTTATTCAGGTTTCTTCTAGCATATTTATAATTTTATTTTTTATATTTAGATTTCTGATCCACTAAGTTATCCTTATATTCAGGTCAAATTTTACATTTTTTGAATTGATTATAATTATTATAACCCTGTTAACAATACTGTTATTTCTCTAGAAGTTGAAAATATCACCTTTGTTATATACTTAGCTTTCTTTGTGTCTAATTCTGCTTCACTGCATGGTCTGTTATTTGTACCTGTAGCACAGTTTTAATATAGAGGCTTTGTAGTATGTAGTATTTTAATATCCGGTAGGGGCAAGTCCTTCACAACTTATTTTTATTATTTGCCTTGATATTCTTGTGTGTTTAGTTTTTCATGTTGGATTTATGTCAGTTGATCTATCTCTATAAAAGTATTTTTATTGGGATTTCTTTTTTTTAAGTATTTTTTAAGATATATTTTTAGTTGGTGATAGACCTTTATTTTATTTATTTATATGCAGTACTGAGAATTGAACCCAGTACCTCACACACGCTCTACCACTGAGCCCTCTTATTGGAATTTCTGATGGTGCTGAAATGTCTTAACTGAGGAAAAGGGAGATTCAAGTCTTCTTTTGTGTTTTTCAGGAGGTTTCTTGTTAAAATTATTTCTTGTATTTTATAATTTTCTTGGTTTTTCTAAATAGGATTTTCTCATCCACTTTTTCTTCTAATGAATTAATATGTGTAGATATGACAGCTATTGATTTTTTTGTATGTTTTTATATCTATTTTATTGCTTTGTTCTTTATTTGGTTTTATTTTATCATCTAGTGTCTTAGGGTTTTCTAGGCACATTCTTGCAGCATCAACAAATAGAAATAATTTTACTTTCCCATTTCTGCCTGTTTTCTGTAGTATAGTTGTATTGGCCAGTACTTCCTAGAATGTTAATAGCCGTGGAGATCATGGGCAATGTGGCTTTACTCCTGAATTTATGGGAATGCCTCTTGTGTTTCCTTATTAGGTTATCATGTGATACATGATTTTTTAAATCAATAATCTTAGGACAGTTTGATTTGAGGAATGGGAAGAAGAAGATCTCACCTTTTACTTCTTCCTCCCTTAATCTCCGCATGGAAGATGGGAAATGAAATTTGTCAGATAAAGAAGGGGGAGTTGGTGTTCTTTTGTTCTCTCTCTTCCACTGTGTCATTTTCTACCTCCCCTGAAAGCATGTATTGCTTTTCTGAGGACTCATTGGCTCATTTTGGAGGATGGAGCATGGTACCCTAATCCTAGTTTAGGCAAAGGGCAACTCTTTTCTAAGAGAATCTGGAGTGAGCCTCATAGCTTCCCTTCTTCACATTTTCACCTTTCTGCACCTCACATTCTTCCACCCCATAGGGTTGTGGGGCTATGTGTCTTTGTGGTGATGGTTGGTTTTTCTCTCTCCTCTCTTTAGGTGCATGGCTGCTTCCTAGTCCCATATTCTGGAGAAAACAATCCTAGAACCGTGGGCCAGTGAGCCAGGCAACCAGGCAGCCTTAAACCCTCTCATTGCCCTCCCTCCCCTGTGGGGGCCAGGATGCTGAAGAAGCAGTCTGCAGGGCTTGTGCTGTGGGGCGCTATCCTCTTTGTAGCCTGGAACGCCCTGCTGCTCCTCTTCTTCTGGACACGCCCAGCGCCTGGCAGGCCGCCCTCAGACAGTGCTTTTGATGATGACCCTGCCAGCCTTACCCGGGAGGTGACCCGCCTGGCCCAGGATGCTGAGGTGGAGTTGGAGCGTCAGTGGTGGCTGTTGCAGCAAATCAGAGAGCATCATGCTCTATGGAGCCAGCGGTGGAGGGTGCCTACGGTGGCACCTCCTGCCCGGCCTCGTGTGCCTGTGACCTCACCGCCAGATGTGATCCCCATCCTGGTCATTGCCTGTGACCGCAGCACTGTTCGGCGCTGTTTGGACAAGTTGCTGCATTATCGGCCCTCAGCTGAGCACTTCCCCATCATTGTCAGCCAGGACTGTGGGCATGAGGAGACAGCCCGGGTCATTGCTTCTTATGGCAATGCAGTCACACACATCCAGCAGCCTGACCTAAGCAACATTGCTGTGCAACCAGACCATCGCAAGTTCCAGGGCTACTATAAGATTGCCAGGCACTACCGCTGGGCATTGGGACAAATTTTCCATGAGTTCAAGTTCCCAGCAGCTGTGGTGGTGGAGGATGATCTAGAGGTGGCACCAGACTTCTTCGAGTACTTCCAAGCCACTTATCCACTGCTGAGGGATGACCCCTCCCTCTGGTGTGTATCTGCTTGGAATGACAATGGTAAGGAACAGATGGTGGACTCAAGCAAGCCTGAGCTGCTGTATCGCACAGACTTTTTCCCTGGCCTGGGCTGGCTACTGTTGGCTGAGTTGTGGGATGAGTTAGAGCCCAAGTGGCCTAAGGCCTTCTGGGATGACTGGATGCGTCGGCCTGAGCAGCGGAAGGGCCGAGCCTGTGTGCGCCCTGAAATCTCAAGAACGATGACCTTTGGCCGTAAGGGTGTAAGCCACGGGCAGTTTTTTGACCAGCATCTTAAGTTTATCAAGTTGAACCAGCAGTTTGTGCCCTTTACAAAGATGGACCTGTCATACCTGCAGCAGGAGGCCTATGACAGGGATTTCCTTGCCCGTGTCTACGGTGCTCCTCAGCTACAGGTGGAGAAAGTGAGGACCAATGATCGGAAGGAGCTGGGGGAGGTGCGAGTACAGTACACAGGCAGGGACAGCTTCAAGGCCTTTGCCAAGGCCCTGGGTGTCATGGATGATCTCAAGTCAGGTGTTCCCAGGGCTGGCTACAGGGGTATTGTCACCTTCCAGTTTCGGGGCCGCCGTGTCCACCTGGCACCCCCACAGACCTGGGATGGCTATGATCCTAGCTGGAATTAGCAGTACCTGCCTGTCCCTTTTGGGTCCCTTTCTTGCCATACCATGAGCTGAGATAGGATAGCAGTCCCTGGGCTGCATCATCCTGTCTATTTTCCTCTTGGGTCCATTTTATCATCATCTTTTTTTTTTTGTTTGTTTTGAGTGGCATTCGAGTGCACAAATGATAAGGTGAGGGTTTATTCTCCCGTTTTCAAGGGAGTCAGAAGGGGAACCATTCTGGGGTATGTTGGGGTGGAGTATTAAGCAAGAAACCACTGTGTGGTAGCGGGAGACTTGGGCTTGTTGGGACTGGGAATGTCTATGTCCTGAGTTTTCTCCAAGTCATCTGAAGAGAGGTTGGCAACTAACTCTTGACCAAGCCTCTTCTTTCAGCCAGGGCATGAGCCCTGTACTACTCTTCTTCTTCACCTACTATGTGGGGCTGGATTATGTGAGAAGGGAACATTTGGGGCCAAAAGGAGACTAACCAAAAGGGTTTCACCATGAGGGGTGGGGTAGAGTTGTTCCCCAGGCTTTACTGCCTCCAGCTCTTCCTTCTTACCCTGACTTCCTCTCAGGTCTTCATTCTCTGCAGCCTAGCAGTGTGTGGTTTCTAAGATGAAAAGTGGAAGAGGGAAAAGCAAAACCCCTTCTCAGCTCATGTCAGGGCAAAGATAGTAGGGGAAAAGCCTGTGTGGGACTACCTTCCCTCTTTTTGCCTCAAAGAGACCTTGTTCTCTCCCCCCCCCTTTCTAAAAATAAGTCCCTTCCCTGTTGCTTTAGGAAGGTTCCACACTGACTTTGGTGGGAAATAAATGAGCTCTTTGTGTCTTTTTGCCCCTGGGGTTTGGTCACCTCCCCAGGAGGCTTTGGCCTCTGGTGGCTCTCTGCATATGAGTTAATGTAACTGAAACCAGGACAGCCCTGTCCATGCATCAGGTCCTGCCCAGCCTCCCCCAAACGTTGCCATGTCCTTACAGACCAGGATGCAGATGGCAGGTTGGAGAGGAATTTGTATGTTTTTGTTTCTTGCTTGACCTCGGTTTCATGGAAGAAAGTGGAATCTACAGAATTATTTTCAAAAATAAAGTAAAGGCTGAACTGTCTGCAAAATGTGTGTGTGTGTATATATCTTTGGAGAGGAGGTGAAGGGTTGGGGAGCAAAAGTAAAAAAAGGGAAGAATGAGCAGCAAGGGAAGGGAAGGAGGGGAGGGTAGGGGGTGGATAAGTTGAAGGAAGGAAAGCAGATGATTATAATTGGAAGAACAGGAAGGAGAAAGTCATCCAACAGCTGAGGAAGGACCAGCTGGGAAAGAAAGGCCAAGCTTGAGGGTGTAGAGAGCCCCCAGGCTCCACTCCTACTGTTAATCTCTAGATGTGGGCTATGTTACCCTCAGCAGGAGGTTTGGAAGCTAGCTTCTCAGCCTTGGTCTGAGAGAGAACCAGGGCATCTAAACCCTTTAGGTAGCTGTTTTGGGTTGTGTGCTTTCTGCTGACTTGGGTAGCTCCCTTACCCCATAGGGCAGTGAGCTCCAGGATACACAGTGGATACCGGGGTCGGCTGTGCAGTGACACTTTAGTGACCCTAGTGAAAATGTTTTTTTATACTAACACCCAGAACATACACACATACACATACCAGACAGTTCCTAAAATTATCCATCTCATATGTAATGCATTCTGAGAATTTCTATTCTCTGCTAATTTTTTTTCTTTTTCTTTTTTTTAAATGCTGCTTGTGATTCCCATCAACTTGATTTCATTAGTGGGTTTGAAAAATCCTGGGGCTAACTGACTTCATTGACAGAAACCACTTTTGAGCTTTATACCAGATGTGTATGGCAGAGGTGTCTGGATGGATTCTGCATAGAAGGGATGGGCACTGGGGAAACAGCTTCAGGACAGCTATTTTTACCTTCCATATGGCCTTCCCTCCATAAGCCTTGGCTTTTGCCCTTCTCTTATCTTGGTCACTCTGGTAGGATTGCATTCATTGAGTTGAGTGAGTCATCCCCAAATGTGTTGTGTGAAGTCTCTGGCCAGGCCTTCCTGAGTCTTTAGTGGATTTTGTAGTAGAACCCTGTCAGGGTTGGGTTGCCAGAGGACAGGCCAGGAGGGTGGGAGGTGGAGGACAGTTAATGTTAGATAAAACCACCACTTTTAAAATTCACTTTTTTTTTTTCTTAATACATGTTTCTATACTCTTCCACATTTTTCTTTATACCTTGGTTATATACATACCAGATTTCTTACATAGATAAACAGATAAAATATTTATAGTTGTGATTTAGATATGAGGTCTCCCTCAAAATGCTCATGTGAAACAATGCATGAATTTTCAGAATTGAAATATTTAGATTATGAGAATTGTAACCCTAGTAAGTGGATTAATCTTCCGGTATGGATTAACTGGACAGTAACTGTAGGCAAGTAGGGTGGGGCTGGAGGAGGTAAGTCACTAGGGGTGTGCCGTTGGTGTTTTGGGTTTTTTTTGTCCCTGGTGAGGCTCTTTCTACATCCTTATTGCCATGGCCTGCTTTCCTCTTCATGTATTTCCACCATCATGTTCTGCATTACCTTGGGCCCAGAGCTGTGGAGTCAGCTGACCATAGACAGAGCCTCTGAAATTGTGAGCCAAAATAAACTCTCCATTGTTCTTGTCAGGTCTTTTGTTCACAAAAAGACTAAAAGCTAACTAAAACATTTATCAATAAACCCACATAGTAATGTAAATATTTAACATATATAGCTTTCTATAACATACGAATTTACAGTACAAGTTTACTATATTTATTAAATACTTTAGCAAATGGGATTTCAAACTTCCTGACAGGACCTATGTAAGTGGTTTGCCACTGGAGGGGTCCTTGAACCTCCATCTGTTCTCCCACTCATCTGTTGTCTAACCTGGGCAAGTCACAGGGAATTTATAATTGGGAGCAGAGGTCAGAGAACCTTGCTGGTGGGGGCCAAGTGCTACATCTCCTTTTCTGAGGCATAGAGAACAGTTCTGGTAGCAAAAGTCATGGTGGTGATGTACCTGGGTCCACTACCTACATGTCTGACTTTGGATCAGCCATTTGTCCTGCCAGAGCCTCTTTCTGTGGGGCCAGAACAGTAGTGCCTCCTGGGGTGATTATGAAGAGTAGTATGTGTGGAAGCAATGTAAACAAAGTCCCATAGAAATCCCTGTCTCCATTACTCTCCTTTTCCTCCTTTTCTTGGTGGTCATTTTGGTCCCCCCCTACTAATGTTCCCTGATCTCACATGTGTCTGGAGGGAGCAGAGTGGCAGCCATGAAATTTGAGAAGGAAGGGGGCCAGGTAGTACTAAGGTTGTTAAACTTTCCCCTACTGGCTCCCTTGGCTTAATTGAAGTCTGTGTCTTTTTTCTAAGATACATATAGCAAGAAACCCAGAATACTGTGCCTTACGACAGTGAGAGGGTAGGGTTGGCATAGTGGTTCCTGATGCCATCAGGGCCCCAAACACCCTACATCTTTGTCTTACTCTACTTAGCCTGAGGCTTTCATCCTAGATGTCGCTTCTTGGCTGTAGTAGCTCTATCCATCACACTTCCATTTCAGGTAGGAAGAAAGAAGAAGGAAGAAGGTGGTAAAAGGTGAATGCCCGTTGCCGTCTTCCTTTCCGAAAGTCCACAGTGCCTTATCCCAGCTCCCTGGTCAGAACTGGATCATACAGAGCACCTATCAACAAAAGAGACTGGGAAAAATAATTTTTCAACTGAATTGATTCTTATTCAGAACAAGATTCCTATTACTGAGGAAGAAGGGAGTAATTTTGTGGGCAACTAAAGAGACCTGTACCACACATGAGTCCTGGAAGACCAAACTTGAGGGGATTTGGAGTGGGCAGTATGATGGGGAGATTGAGGGAAGTGCATTAGGAACCATAATCTGGTGAAGGGCAGAATTAAATCTCCTCAGGTCCCTAACCCTATAGTTGGTGTGAGAAACATGTCCAGCAGTGCTCAAGAGGGTTTGTGCTAGGCTTTCCCAGGGTCACACATGTCAACTGAAATCCTTCAAGGCCACATACAATAATAGAAATGCTGATTGACAAGGACAGATGGACCAAGGGACTGGTCATCTATTTTATCTTTCTACCATCTTCAGTACGTGGCACGTAGCTCACAGTCCAAGATGGTGCCTTTATTCCAGCCACCAGGAGGAAGGAAAAGGAAAAGAAGAACATACTTCCTTCTTTACAGAATGAAATCAGTGTACATAGCACATTCCCTCATATTTCATTTACCAGAATTTAATCTAGTTCTCTTAGTTGCAGGGGAAGTGAGAAATGGAGTCTTAGCTTGGCAGCCACGTGTTCAAAAAACTAAATCTTTTACCACATACGTAAGAAAGGAAGCATGGTTAATGAGAGGCAGCTTCTCTCTCTCTCTCTCTCTCTCTCTCTCTCTCTCTTTTTAAAGTACTGGGGACAGAACCCAGGGGCACAATACTGCTAAGAATAGCAGAGTCCTGTTTATTTTTTGTTTTGAGACAGGATCTTATTAAGTTGCCCAAGCTGGCCTTGAACTTTTTATCCTCCTGCCTCAGCCTTCTGAGTAGATGGGATTATAGGCATGTGCCACCATCCTAAGAGGCAGCAGCATTCTCTTGAGTACAGGTAATAAGGCATCCTTGGAAATAATGTTGTTTACTTTTAAAAATTTCTACTTAGAAAGGGAAAAATCAGGGGTGAGTGGTGATGAGGCCTCACCAAGGGCCCTCCATACTTTCCCTGAGGAAGGCAACAAGAACACCCCACCATGGGAATGGTCGCCTTGGTCATACATGAAACCATGCCATGCAAATAAGAATGTGAATCTAAAAGTTAAGGTGTATTAGTCACCTGTCACTGTAACAAAATACCAGACACAGGCTTTTTGTGATGTAAAGAGAGGTTTTTTTGTTTTGTTTTTGTTTTGGCTCACAGTTCTGGAGGTTCAAAGTTAAAGATTGGAGTGCATGTCAGGATGAGTGTTCACATCTCTAGCCACACAGCCGAGAATGGGCAGGAATCCTACAATCATCTTTTGGATGATCTTAGTGACCTAAGATCTTCTCTACAAGGTCACAAGGCCTTGGGTTTCTTAACTTCCTAATAATAACACCCAGGGACCAAGTCTTTAACATGGGCCTTTGGAGGACATTCAACATCCAACTATAACAAAGGGTTGTGACTTCTGATCCTAGTTTGTTGAAACATTCACCTTAAGGCGTTGAGTGCAGGAGCTGCCATGTAAGAAGTCTGACTAAGCTGGCAACAGTGGCACTTGCCTGTAATTCCAGTGATTTGGGAAGCTGAGGTAGGAGGATTGCAAGTTCAATGCTAGCCTCAGCAATTTAGGGAGTCCCTAAGCAACTTAATGAGATACTGTTTCAAAGTAAAAAAAATAAAAACAACCTGGAAGGTAACTCAGTAGCAATGCACCGCTGGGTTCAATCCCCAGTACAAAAACAAAACAAAAATAAACATCCAAAGAAGCCTGACTATCATGAGACCACTTCACTAGAGAAACCAGATGAACTGGTTGGTAGTTAGCATCATCTACTGTCATGTGAGTGAGCCATGTTGGATATGCAGTCCTGTACAGCCTTTAGATGTTTGCAGCCCTGGCCAACTTTGAACTGAAACTGCACAGGACACCCTGTGCAGCAATTGCCTAGCAAAATCCCTTGATAATTTCTGACCCACAAGTTGCAAGAAAAAGTTGTTTTTAGCTGAAGTAATTTGAAAAGCGAAAGTATAACTAGAAGATCTTGTGTAACCAGAATGGAATGTTTAGACAAATATTTTAAAAATTAGAATTTTTAAGCATTTACTCATTAATACCCAGGGGTGAGAATATTGTTAGATAGGAGACTATTTCTATTATTTGGGTAGAAGTTGTCTTTGAATTAAAGCATGTGAATATCTTTTTATTCTCCCAAAATGTTTTTTTTTCCAATTTTTTATTTAAAGTATCATCCAAGTTGTTATTATGGAAGTTTTCTAATCCATAGGGAAACTGAAAGAATTTGCCAAGAATACTCATATTGTTTCCACTGAGACGATCACAGTAATTAATATTTTACCATATGTAGACCCATACACACATTTATTTTTCTCTCTACCATTCAATAAAAGGTCACAGGCCAAATTTTTAAAATAACATTTTTTTTAATAATCATGTAAGTAGTATGTGTTCATTGTGTAACTATTAGAGGTTTTGTTTTGTTTTTTAAATTGAAATAATTTACCATAACCCTACTGTCCAGATTAACTACCTTTAATTCTTGGCTTGCTGAATAAGTTTCTAATCCGACTTTGGTCTTCATTAGGTACTAGTGCCCTCTACTGATGACTGGGTGAATTGTTTGGCAGTGAGATTTTTATTTACATAGTCTGAGTTTTTGGTTGAATTGATTCCCCAGATTACTTACATACGGATGAAGCAAGAAAGTTAGTTTTCTGAAAATGCAAAACAGAACTTGATGACCCATATCTAGGGGTTTTATTAAAAAGTCTTGGGCAAGACCTCACCTATAAAGGCCAGTCTGACTTACCTGTCATTGCCATGTTGTTTCTTGAATTAAACCCTGTAGGGATGGACATCCATGTCCAATCCATGACCTGGCACCCTAGTTAGATGGCACAGACATTGTTGTTCTAACTCCTCTCTTCCACAGCTGAACTGATATCCCTGATTTTTTCTAGATTCTTTTTCTTTCTCCTCTTTCAACTCATCTTTCTTGTCCTTTTCTCTTGTATTGTAAATAATACACCTTATATTATTTACACTTTCCACTTTAGACCTCTCATGTAATATATTTCACTCTTGAAAATTTTCAACTTATCAACTTAGTTCTCATTGCAAATTAGTATATTCAAGGATCCAAATTTATAGCACATCTATAATATTTATGAAAACAATATACTTTCTTTTTTTCTCTCTCACCAGATTATAGTCAATGAAGAAGATCTCAATCATATCTCTTGGAAGCTATGGTTCAGACAGACATGAGACAGGATGTCACAATCCTCTGGAAGTTCTATTCTAACTGCTTCTTCAGAAGGTCCCCATAATAATCATATTGAGCTCATGTTGAATGGCTTGTTGTCTGCCTCCATTCAGTGGCACAGAGGAACTAAATCAATTTTGTCCTTAAGATAAATGGATACAGTTATTGTAATCTAGAAATTTCAAGGTTAACAGGAAAAGAGGAAATGTTT
This sequence comes from Callospermophilus lateralis, assembly GCF_048772815.1. Classification (NCBI taxonomy): domain Eukaryota; kingdom Metazoa; phylum Chordata; class Mammalia; order Rodentia; family Sciuridae; genus Callospermophilus; species Callospermophilus lateralis. The sequence continues at coordinate 38,872,671 of NC_135309.1, forward strand.
TTGGGGAAAGCATGTGGTGAGCCAGAGTGGAAGAAATAAAAAGGTGTCTGAACATTTCAAAAAGTGGAAGCATCAATCTAGAGTGGGCTGAAGTCCAGTGAAGAGACAGAACTGAATCACTCTTTTTTGGTTAACAGTCTTGTCTCCTTGCCTCCCTTTGACTGACCTCAGACAACTCCTTCCCATGGGATGCCAGAACTTTAAGCTATGGACTGTACAACAGTCTCAAATATTCTTGTTTGGCACTTTCAGAGAACCAGGATGGGACATGTAGAACCATGATGTGCCCTTCCCACTAAAATTAGTAATAAGATCACTTCCTACCAAAGTGCAGTAGTGGTAGTCAGCAGAATTCATTAGGGTGGTGGTAGGATAGTGTTGGGTTAAGTAAAAATTTCAGTGATAAAAGTTTGATTAAAGTACATTAGGCATTTTATCTGTGCAAAGGAACTGGATATGTATCTGCCATGTTTATTTATAATATACCCATGTCTAGATCTAAATGGCAAATGGATTTGTAAGGAATAATAATAAAGAGGAAACAGAGACAAAGTGCAAAGGCAGGGAAGATGGCAGAGTGGCTCTTTGTCCAAACAGCCACATTTATTTATACCAGTAGGTCACATTAGGTCATTAGTACCATAACTACATTATTGTTTAGAGTATCAGTAAGGTTGCTTCTTTTGCAGTTACATTTCATAGTTACAATATGCAATGTTAGGAGCTTTGTGCCGTTCTCAAGAAAGTCCATTGTCTGAAGTTACTGTTAGCGAGGCAGCTCCAGGAGCACCAGACCTTGGTGAAAGATTATAGTTATCTAGCAAACAAGTTCTTCTACTCCCAGGAGGTATGTGCCTGCAATCAAGTTCGAGGCTTGATGAGGCTCTAACACAGAGGCATCTCAAGGCATTGCTGTACCAGCTGGACATTGGACATATATTAGCTATATTACTAGATCCTAAAAGAGATTACAGGATATTCTAAGTGGAAAACAGGGTGCCTATTACCCTCCGGGAGTTTTCTCACCAGGGGAACACTTCCCTGTACATTTCTATGGTCAGAATCCCTATATGGGTTAACACTTTGAAAATCTTCCCACGAAACTCATGGCAACAATATATTAAATAATAAAAGAAATATAAGGACACATCAAATTAGTTAAGTGTAAGATAAATATATCTTGAGCAGATACACAAGATAATGAGTGAGACCATAGATGATGGTGTTAGGTAGGTTAGTGTTGTGGTCTTTATATGAGGTGTCCCCCCAAAGCTCCTGTTAATGCAGGAATATTCAGAGGTAAAATGATTATGACAGCTATAACTAATCAGTCCATTCTACTTTGAATGGATGGGACAGTGACTATAGGCAGGTGGGTTGTGGCTGGGGAAGGTGGGTCACTAGGGGAGTGCCCTGGAAGGATTATTCTTCCTGAGGTCCCTTCCCTCCCCCACCTTCTCTCTGCCTCCAGACTCCACATGAAATGAGCAGCTTCTTCTGTTGGGCCCTTCCTCCATGTTGTACTGCCTCACTTTGTGTGCAGATCAATGGAGTCAGCTATCTGTGGACTGAGACCTCTGAAACCATGAGCTATAAATAAATTTTTACTCCTCTAAGTTGTGCTTGTCAGGTATTTTGGTCACAATGACAAAAAGCTAACTAAAATACTTAGTTAGCTATGAACAGGTAGGTAGGGGGAAAGTTACAATATGCAATGTTAGGAGCTTTGTTCATTATCCATAGGACAGAAGGCATATGCTATAAGAAAAATCCAGAAGTCATAAAACTGAAACCACAGGGAACCTTATTGAAACAGGCAACAAGTGTTTGGGGAAGGTGAGCTGGGATGCTTAAACTTCCTCAAGCTATAGATAATTATAAATCCCTTGAGAGAACTATTACTTAAAATCATGGGAAACTCTAATCAAAACAGTCTAGTTTGGGGTCTAGTATGTTAAAACCTCTTCCAGAAATAGATAATTATAACACCTCATAGGGAAGAACTTTTTCCAGATCAGGCCCTTATCATCAACACTATTTCACAACTGCACAATCACCCTGTAAATCAGAACATCAAGACCCTCACAAAGAAAGTTTGCTGAGGACTATCCAAATAAACTGGTTAAGGATCAAGAGAATTGAGGCAAGAACAGGTGAACTCAATTTTTTTAAAACATTCCAGCTCTGTGAGCACCACACTGTCTTGTTTTTGAGACATCACAGAGAAAACTTTTTTTTTTCCTCTGTGCTATACCATTGCTTCTCATGCTATCTGTTAAACTTCTGCTTGCTACTCTGTGTTTCAATTGAATTCTTTCCCACAGAGTCACTAGAACCAGTACCAGAGAACCGCCACAGTTGCCCAGGTTCTGGGGTGGACACTTTCCAGGTAACACTGGCATGTGACATGTTTTCCTCATGTTTGGACTGGTCATCATAATATTGGTCTTTGTAGGGTAAAAGGGTCCTAAATATTATGATTATATATCTCAAATATCTGACATAATTTATTTCTACCATCCATCATAAATACCAATTCTGGATTGGTAGAGGCAACCAAAACTCTGATAGGCAAGAGATAAACTGGCGGGGGAGCATGAAGAGAGGGGAAAGAAGAATCAAAAGAAAAATAACAAAGAAAACAAAAACTGCAAATGAATGTGTCAACTAATATTCTAAACCACAAAAATGCCGCAGTCTGGCTGGGCACAATTCAGGAGCCACTTGTCAAAAGAAACTAACTTTATTTTTAGAACCACACACGCCAAACAAAACAGCTCCTCAGGAAAAACCCTCAGAGCCCAACTGCCACCACCGGCTTCCCACAAGCCACTCCCCCAACCACCAGCCTCTCTCCCTCCCACAATCCTCCGGCTCTTGAGGCCGATTGGCTGGGTTGTGTGGGCGGAGCCAAAAAAGTCCCCCAATGAGCAGCTCCGTGGCCTGAAAGGGCAGGGAAACAGCCCAATGAGCATCACCGCAGAGGAGCCAATCAGCTAGATGTTGCTGGGGCCACTGTGAGCCAATCATTAGCTGGTAGTCTGAAAGGGCGGGGAAACAGCTCAATGAGCATCTCCAATGAGCATCACCTCAGAGGAGCCAATCAGCTAGATGTTGCTGGGGCCGCTGTGAGCCAATCATCAGCTGGCAATCTGAAAGTTTGCTGGGGCCCCTTCGGCTGTGGCTCTCAACATTTCCCCCTCTCTGTTTAAACAACAAGCATGTGGCTTAGGGACTGTGTCTGCCTTAGGTTGTCCAATAGTACATATGGTCCTTACCTGTTATCTTAGGTTGGTACCATTGTAATTGGATCTTACCCGTCACTGACTACTGGTCCAATATACAGCCACATCTGTGTAGAGGTCTTTGTACCAGCAGGGGGGTGAGGTTCTTTGCCTCACGTCTGTTGGCCCCCAAATTTTAGCTGAACGATCATGACAAGCAGAAGGGAGGAAAATACACCAAGCCAGCTGACGGCTCCTTTTGGAAAAATTGTACCACTGATGACACCATCAACAAAAATACCCCAACACTACCACAAGTCGCTACATCAACAGATAGTTCACAATGCAACAAGTGAGTTCACAATGCATACAAGTGACACATAGTCCAGGCAAGTTCTGCAAGCAGTTCAGTGATGGCTATTGCAGAAGCTGTAGATTGGTTTTATCTTTGTCTTCACCGGCGCTGGGATGAAGATAGGAATTCTGGCAATAATGGCTAAAGAAAAAGTTATGTAACATTCCAGAAGGCACTAAAAGAAAACAATTTTCTTAACAATTTACATTATCTTGAAGAGAATTATTAAATATAATGAAAAGGAAAGGTGAAAGTAAACAAACAGATCTGTTAACCTCCTTTTTTGTTCACATTTTAAAACAATCCTCAACAGCTGTTTACCCAATTTAAATTAAACCATTTAAATCACGTGAAATAAAAAAATTTGGATCCATTTTTTCATGAGCGCTCATCATATATGATATATGGACATACGTACATTCAAACATATAACACAAAACACATGTGTGCACACATAATATAATACATACAACACATAACATAATAGTAAAGGCCTTATAACTTTTTACAGGTGAAATCTCAAGAAGTCTAATGCTAAGATAACAACAAACTAAATAATAAGAACATGGACTTTAAAAAGGCTATTAATACTTAAAAAGCAAATAAAGATACTTTTTAAAAAGTAAAGGATCATCACAGAGAAAACTTTTTTTTTTTTTTTTTTTTTGGTAGTGTGGATTGAACCCACTGAGCCACATCCCCAGCTGTTTTTATTTTTGATTTTGAAACAGAATCTCACTAAATTGCCTAGGTCTCACTAAGTTGCTGAGGCTAACCTGGAACTTGTGATCTTCTGACTCAGTCTCCAGAGTCTCTAGGATTACTGATTTGTGCCTTCATGCCTGGCACCACAGAGAAAACTTGGAGAGAGATATCATCAAAGTGGTAAAGTACAAATGATTGGACTTTGCTTTTTTTTCATAGAAAATCAATCACAAAGCCTAGAGCAGAGATGTCCATCTTTAATTCCAGTGACTTGGGAGGCTGAGGCAGGAGGATCTCAAGGTTCAAGCCAGTCTAAGCAATTTAGTGAGGCCCTCAGCAACTTAGCAAGAACCTGTCTCAAAAGGTAAAAAGGACTGGGGATGTAGCTCATTGGTAAAATACCTCTGGATTCAATCCCCAGTTCAAAAACAGGAAACAAACAAACAAACAAATCCAATTACAACTTTGAACTTTGCAGTGGTAAAATTACCAGCCAGAATATCCCAGAACTCAAGACTGAGGATATGATGATCCCTTGGACCAGAAGGAAGTGAAAAATCATGAGCAGCTGGTAAGAAAAACTTATCTCTGACCATGACCCCTGCTCCCCAAAGCTTACAGGTGGTATGTAGAAAAAATCCCGTTGGATTTGCAGTTTTGAAACCGGAAAAAGTAAGACTGAGGTGGGCACCAGTTTCCTCACCGTCCTGGATTTTATCACAGGAAAAACATTCTGCCTCAGCCCAAAGGGAGCATCTCCAGTGCTTGAAGGACTAAAACTCCTGAAGTCATCTAAAAACAAAGAATGAGGTGGGGCTAGTGATGCTTGGTGCTAGTGATGTTCAGTGTGCAGAGTGTTGACTGCTTCCCGTTTTGCCAGACAAGAAGCCTAATCAGAGAGGCTGTACAGAGATGTCATGCTGCAGGAGACATGTTCCACAGGTCCTTTGGGCAGGAGTCCCTAAGTGGTCTTTACATACTCTTAGGTTACTCCCTTGGGGTTTCTTATTATTTTTGAGATGATAAATTTTGTTACCACAATTATAATCTTAATTTTATTAGCAATAACCTTATCTGCTTTATGGAAGAGAAGAGTAGACAAGATTAGACTGAGACATTCTGACACTTGTATAACAGAAATTTCAGAAGGTAATTGAAGGAATGAAGAAGGAATATTTAGAAAGAAAATTATTGCAATTATCCTGAATTATAGAAAAACAAGTGTAACAGTTCAACTGATAGTGGATCTTTTATCTATAGCAAGTTTCCAGAAGATAGGAGACTATTATTTTCAAAAGGCTAGGAGAATTAGCCATCCTTTAAAAATTTTATATTCAGTTCGATTTTTGTGTAAGATAAAAGTACATTTAAAGATAAACATATGTAAAAATTGTTCAACATCTCTAGAAAATATAGAAATGCAAATCAAAACAATCTAAGATTTCATCTCATGCCAGTCAAAATGGCAGTTATTAGAATACAGACAACAATAAATGTCGGCAAGGATGTGGGGGAAATGGCACACTCATACATTGCTCGTGTGACTCCAAATTGGAGCAACCAATCTGGAAAGCAGTATGGAGATTCTTTAGAAAACTTGGAATGGAACCACCATTTGACCCACCTATTCCACTCCTCAGTCTTTACCCAAAGGACTTTAAATCAGCATACTATAGTAACACAGCCACATCAATGTTCATAGCATCTCAATTCACAATAGCTAAACTGTGGAAGCAACCTAGATGCCTTTCAATAGATGAGTGGATAAAGAAACTGTGGTATATATACACAATGAAATATTACTCATCAATAAAAGAATAAAATAATGGCATTTTCAGGTAAATGGATGGAGTTGGAGAATATCATTCTAAGTGAAATAATTAAATCCCCCAAACCCAAATGCAGAATGTTCTCTCTGATAAGTGGATGCTGATCCACAACAGGGAGTGGGGAGGCATGGGAAAAATGGAGGAACTTTGACTGGACAAAGGGGAGAGAGGGTAGGGGAGGGTGCATGGGGAAAGGAAAGATGGTGGAATGAGATGAACATCATTACCCTAGGGACATGTATGACTTGCACATATGGTGTGATGCTACGTCGTGTACAACTATAGACATGTAAAGTTGTGTTGTGATTATGTACAATGAATCAAAATGCATTTTGCTGTCATATATACCTAATTAAAATAAATGAATTGATTTAAAACTAAAAGAATACAAATAATAAGAAACGCTGGTGAGGATGTGGGAGAAGAAAGAATTCTTCTGCACTAATCGTGGGAATTATTAAAACCATTTTAGAAATGAGTATGAAGAGTCTTCAAAAGCCTACACATAAAAATACCACATTAAAAAATGATGAGAACAGTTAGTTATTCATAAGCTGAGTAAATTTAATTATCTAATGTATACAAAATTCCTGATTGTGTTTAAATAATAAGTGAAATGGGTTTGGGATGTAGTCCAGTGTTAGAACATTTGTCTAGCATGGGCAAGCCTCTGGGTTTGATCCCCAGTAAAACACACACACACACACACACACACACACACACACACACACACACACTGAAGTTAATAAGAATAAACAAGATTGAGAAATGATTGTTGAATGCATAATGTGAACTAAGTTGTCTATGAGGAAGATAATAAAAAACTTTGTTAGAAAAATAATACATACATACATACACACATACATCTAGGTTGAGAATTCCTAACCTGAAAATTCAAAATCTGAAAATATTTCAAAATCTGAAATGTTTTCACTATCAATATGACACTGAAAATGGAAAGTTCTACCCCTGACCTCATATCACCAAAACTCAGATACACTAAAAATGTTATATTGTATAAACTACTTTCAGCTTATGTGTATAAAGTATAAATGAAATATAAATGAATTTTGTGTTTAGACTTTGGTCCCATCCCAAGGTCTATATGAAAATATTATAAAATCCCCAAATTCTGAAATTTAAATCACTTCAGGTTCAAGTATTTAAAATAATATTTGAAATATTATATTTATAATAATATTATTTTAAATAAAAATACTTGTTATTTAAAATAATACTCAAGCTATATCAGGAAGAGGTTGGTGCAGACTGAGGAGTGGGGAAACTGGGCTGCAGATATCAGGTGACTTGTGCTTTGAACTGTGGTTTGTATCTGTGCTCCTTATTTCACATTTCCTGTATCCGTCTTGGTTGAGACTATAGACTGCCACCTTCAGCCCATGGAGTAGAAGAAGAGCACCAGGAGGATAGCAAATTGGATTAACTGTTGGGCAAAGACCACACCAAGGTGGTACTTCCAAAATCCTAGGGCAGAGGCCTGATCTCAGGTTTCCCAACAAAGCAAGTCTGGCCACTTGCACCAAAAAAACAAACAAAAAAGGTAATGGTGAAAAGCAGGAAATAAATTTTTAATCAATATGTACAAATGGGAAAGCAAAATAAGACCAAACATCTCATCCCTATCCTTGGGGTACTAACATGAGCTGATTTAAATAGAGGAAGAATTGGGGTAGGGATTGAGAGTAATGTATAATTAAGCAATCTTGGTCAAACTGTGGTCTGGTTGATTATTATTTAAGTTCTGCAAGATAGCTCTGGTGAAGCCCTCATCACAAAGACAGTCTCATTGTGGGGTGATGTGCCTGTTAGGCTCCACTTTGGAGACAGTGACTGAAGACTTTTAGACACTACACCAGGATCTGAAATAGGATTCTGCAAATCTTGCCTCAATCTTGAAGGGAGATAAGAAATGTTAGGTAAACTTAGGGCTAATAAACCTTGTATTACCAGTTTTTAGATGAACATTCCTTAAAAGATGAATATGTCAATGTGCAGAGCTGAGCAGGTCAGAGTTTAAGATAATAAGCAAGATAATAATAAAATGAAGGCAAAGATGCCAAGATTTAGTTTGCTTTTAGTTACTCATTTGGCATCTGCAGGCCTAGGTAAAGAGTGTTTTTAACAAAAGCAGCTTCTCTAAGCTCTTGTGATAATCAAGCCTTAAAGACTTGCTGAGATTTCCCCTTACAGCTGTTTTGAACAGAAACCATACAGATAAGAATTAATAAAGAACACTGGGTCTATGGTCCTGCTGTGTGGGCCATGACTGATCCTTCTACCATTTCCACCCACCCCAGTACCCACATCTAAATTTCTTTGCTGCATATCCTGGCCCCCCCCAGCATCCTAGGGTTACTTGGCTGCTCCTTCATGGCCAGACTGACACAGCATCAGCTTTAGGGCCATCATTCTTTACCCCTGTTCTTCTTCCTTTCTCCTCCCACCATTTCCCCTATCTAGAGTTCATCTAATCTTCATGCTACCCCTCTCAACCCCATTATGAATCAGCCTACTTATATCAGAGAAAACATTTAGCATTTGGGTTTTAGGGATTGGCTAACTTCACTTAGCATTGTATTCTCCAACTCCATCCATTTACCTGCAAATGCTATTATTTTATTCTCTTTCATTGCTAAGTAATATTCCACTGTGTGTATTGTGTGTATATATATATATATATATATATATATATATATATATATATATATATACCATAATTTTTTTTATCCATTCATCTACTGAAGGGCATCTAGGTAGGTTCCACAGTTTAGCTATTTTGAATTGCTATAAACATTGATGTGGCTGTGTCCATGTAGTATGCTGTTTTTAAGTCCTTTGGGTATAGACCGAGGAGAGGGATAGCTGGGTCAAATGGTGGTTCCATTCCCAGCTTTCCAGGGAATCTCATTACTGCTTTCCATATTGGCTTCATCAATTTGCAGTCCCACAAGCAATGTGTGAGCGTGCCTTTTCCCCCAATCCTCACCAACACTCATTAACTGCCATTCTGGCTGTAGAGAAATGAAATCTTAGAGTAGTTTTGATTTGCATTTCTCTAATTGCTAGATGTTGAACATTTTTTTCATATGTTTGTTGATTTATTGTAATCATCTTCTGAGAGGCATCTGTCCAATTCCTTTGCCCATTTATTAATTGGGTTATTTGTTTGATTGGTGTTTATAGCTTTTTGAGTTCTTTATATACCCTAGAGATTAGTTCACTGATGTGAGAGTGGTAAAAATTTGCTCCTATTCTGTAGGCTCTCTATTCACCTCACTGATTGTTTCATTTGCCGAGAAGAAGCTTTTTAGTTTGAATCCATTCCATTTTTTGATTCTTGATTTTAATTCTTGTGCTATAGGAATCTTCTTAAGGAAGTCGGGGTCTAATTCAACATGATGGAGATTTGGGCCCACTTTTTCTTCTAATAGACACAGTGTCTCTGATTTAATTCCTAGGTCCTTGATCCACTTTGAGTTGAGTTTTGTTCATGGTGAGAGATAGGGGCTTAATTTCATTTTGCTGCATATGAATTTCCAGTTTTCCCAGCACCATATGTTGAAGAGGCTGTTTTTACTCCAATGTATGTTTTTGGTGCCTCTATCTAATATAAGATAACTGTAATTATGTGGGTTAGTTTCTGTGCCCTCTATTCTGTACCATTGGTCTATTTTGGTGCCAATACGATGCTGTTTTTGTTACTATTGCTCTGTAGTATAGTTTAAGGTCTGATATAGTGATGCCACCTACTTCACTCTTCTTGCTAAGGATTACTTGAGCTATTCTGGGTCTCTTATTTCATGATTGCTTTTTCTATTTCTATCAGGAATGTCATTGGGATTTTGATTGGAATTGCATTAAATCTGTATAGTGCTTTTGGTAGTATGGTCATTTTGACAGTATGGTCATTTTGGCAATATTAAATCTGCCTATTCACGAACAAGGAAGATCTTTCCGTCTTCTAAGGTCTTCTTTAATTTGTTTCTTTAGCATTCTGTAGTTTTCATTGTAGAGGTTTTTCACCTCTTGTTAGGTTGATTTCCAAGTTTTGGGGTTTTTTTTTTGAGATTATTGTAAATGAGGTAGTTTTCCTTTCAGAGGATTTGTCACTGATATTACAGAAATGCCTTTGATTTATGGGTGTTGATTTTATATCCTGCTATTTTCTTAATTCACTTACTAGTTCTGTAAGTTTTCTGGTGGATTTTTTTTGGTCTTCTAGGTATAAAATCATATCATTGGTAAATAGTGCTAATTTGAGTTCTTCTTTTCCTATTCAAATCCCTTTAGGTCTCTGTAATTGTTCTGACCAGTGTTTCAAGAACTATGTTAAATATAAGTGGTGAATGAGGGCATCCCTGTCTTGTTCCAATTTTTAGAGGGGAATGCTTTCAATTTTTCTCCATCTAGAATGATATTGGTCTGATGCTTAACATAGATAGCTTTTATGATGTTGTGATGTTTCATGATCTTTCTGTTATCCCTAGTTTTTCTAGTGTTTTGAACATGAATCTGTGCTGCATTTTCTCAAGTGCTTTTTCTGCATCTATTGAGATGATCATATAATTCTTTAACTATTGATGTGATATTACATTTATTGATTTCTATATATTGAACCAACCTTGCATCCCTGGGATGAACCCCACTTGATCATGGGGCACTATCTTTTTAAAAATATATTTTTGTATTCAATTTGCAAAATTTTATTGAGACTTTTTGCATCCATGTTTATTAGAGATATTGGTCTGAAGTTTTCTTTCTTTTATATGTCTTTGCCTGGTTTGGGAATCAGGGTGATATTGGCCTCCTAGAATGAATTTGGAAGTGCTCCCTCTTTTTCTTTTTTACAAAATAATTTGAAGAGTATAGGTATTAGCTTTTTATAGGTCTTGTAGAATTCAGCTGTGTATCTGTCTAGTCCTGGTCTTTCTTGTTTGGTAGATTGATGATGGCATCTTCTATTTCATTGCTTGAAATTGATCTGTTTAAATTCTGTATATCATCCTGATTCAATTTGGGAAAATCATATGACTCTAGAAATTTGTTGATACCTTCAATATTCTCTATTTTATTGGAGTACACGTTTTCAAAATAATTTCTAATTATTTTCTGTATTTCTGTGGTGTCTGTTGTGATATTTCCTTTTTCATGATGTGTGTTAGTAAGTTGAGTTTTCTTTTTTCTTTCTCTTTGTTGGCATGGCTAAGGGTTTGTCAATTTTATTTATTTTTTGAAGAACCAACTTTTTGTTTTGTCAACTATTTCAATTGTTTTTTTTGTTTCAATTTCGTTGATTTCAGCTCTGATTTTAATTATTTACTGTCTTCTACTGCTTTTGGTGTTGGTTTGTTCTTCTTTTTCTAGGGCTCAGAAATGTAATATTAGGTCATTTATTTGTTGAGTTTTTCTTCTTTTAAGGAATGAACACCATGCAATGAACTTTCCCCTTAGTACTGTCTTCAAGGTGTCTTAGAGATTTTAATATGTTGTATAAGTGTTTTAATTTACCTTTAAGAATTTTTAAATTTCCTCCTTGATGTCTTTTGCAATCCATTGTTCATTCAATAGCATATTATTTAATATCCAGTTGGTGGAGTATTTTTATTGTTTATTTTATCATTGATTTCTGATTTTATTCCATTGTGATCTGATAGAATGCAGGGTAGTATCTTTATATTTTTGTATTTGTTAAGAGTTGCTTTGTGGTATAATGTATGGTTTATTTTAGAGAAGGATCCATGTGCTGCTGAGAAGAAAGTGTATTTGCTCATTGAAGGATGAAATATTCTATATGTGTCCATTAAGTATAAGTTATTGATTATATTATTGAGTTCTATAGTTTCTTTGTTCAGCTTTTGTTTGGAAGATCTATCCAATGATGAAAGAGGTGTGTTAAAGTCTCCCAGAATTATTGTGTTGTGGTCTATTTGACTCTTGAACTTGAGAAGAGTTTGTTTGATGATCATAGATGCGCCACTGTTTGGGACATATATATTTATAATTGTTATGTCTTGTTGGGGTATGGTTGCCTTGAGCAGTGTGAAGTGTCCTTCTTTATCTCTTTTGATTAACTTTAGCTGATATGAAGATGAAAACCCCTGCTTGCTTCCACAGTCCATGTGCGTGGTATGATTTTTCCCAACTTTTCACCTTCGGTCTGTGGATGTCTTTTCTAATGAGATGAGTCTCTTGGAGAGAGACTCAGCATTTTGTTGTTTTTTTTTTTTTTTTCTTTTTTGATCAAATCAGCTAGCCTACGTCTTTTGATTGGTGAGTTTAGGCCATTAACATTCAGGGTTATTATTGAGACGTCATATATTCCCAGCCATTTTTGTTATTTAACTTGACTTGATTTCACCTTTGATTAGTTTTTCTTTTAGTGTAATACCTCTCTGCTGATTTTCATTGTTGTTTTTTATTTCCTCTTCATAGACTATTTTGCCAAAGATGTTCTGTAGTACAGGTTTTCTAATTGTAAATTCTTTGAACTTTTGTTTATCATGGAAGGTTTTTATTTCATCATCAAATCTGAAGCTTAATTTTGCTGGATACAAGATTCTTGGTTGGCATTCATTTTCTGAAAGCTTGATTTTGTTCCAGGATCTTCTAGCTATCAGAGTCTTGGTTAAAAAATTTGTACATAACCTAAATGGTTTCCCTGTATATGTATTCTGAGTATTTTCTCTTGTGACTTTTAATACTCTCTCCTTGTTGAGAGCCACAGCTGAAGGGGCCCCAGCAAACTTCCAGCTGCCAGCTGATGATTGGCTCACAGGAGCCCTAGCAAACTTCCAGCTGCCAGCAAACTTCCAGCTGCCAGCTGATGATTGGCTCACAGCAGCCCCAGCAAACTTCTAGCTGCCAACTGATTGGCTCCTCTGTGGTGATGCTCATTGGGCTGTTTCCCTGCCCTTTCAAACCACGGAGCTGCTCATTGGGGGACTTTTTTTGGCTCCACCCATGCAACCCAGCCAATTGGCCTCAAGAGCACTAGGGGTGGGGGAGGTAGAGAGGCCAGTGGTGGCAGTTGGGCTCTGAGGGTTTTTCTGAAGAGCTGTGTGGTGCGGTGTGTGTGTTCTAAACATAAAGTTCATTTCTTTTGACAAGTGGCTCCTGAATTGTGCCCAGCCAGACTGCGGCACTCCTTATTTGGTATGTTAGGCATTTTTCATTATAATGTGACTTGGTGTGGATCTCTTGTGGTTTGTACATTTGGCATCCTATAAGCCTCTTGAATTTGGTTTTCCAATTCATTCTTCATGTTTAGAAATTTTTATAATATTATTTCATTGAATTGATTGTTCATTCCTTTGGTATGGAACTCTATGCCTTCCTCTATCCCAATAACTCTTAAATTTGGTCTTTTTATACTATCCCATATTTCTTGAATGTTCTACTCATTTTTTTAACCATTTTCACTGTATGGTCTACATTCTTTTTAAGATTATATATTTGGTCTTCATTGTCTGTGGTCCTGTCTTCCAAGTGGTCTAATCTATTGATGATGCTTTCAATTGAACTTTTAACTTGATTTATTGTTTCTTTCATGTCAAGGATTTCTGTTTGGTATTTCTTTAGAACCTCTATCTCCCTATTTAAGTAATCTTTTGCTTCTTGTATTTGTTTATGTAGTTCTTTGTTGAAATGATTTTTTGCTGCCTGTGTTTGCACTCTTATATCATCCTTTAATTCACAGAGTATTTTAATTATGTATATCCTAAACTCCTTCTCTCTCATTTCATCTGCTGTGCTGGCCATGGATTCTAATAATGTGGTATCTTGATTTGTTTGGGGCACTTTCTTCTCTTGTCTTTTCATGTTGCTCATGTGTCTTCCCTTCTAGCATTGTGGATCCAAGGCATTACCATTTGTACCCTATAGGCTTATAGTGCCCCTGTAGGGTTCCAATATCTCTCCTTTGAGGAGTAGGACAATGTTAACAGATCCCAATATAAATAATATACCACATAAAACAAATTGTTGTCAATAGACATTTACAGTTTAGTCACAAGGTACAGAGATGGTGAATTCAATTATTATCTAGAATATTATCAGTAGGTTTGTAAAAGGGTTTACAGTTTCTGATGGTGGACAAAGACTGGGGGTGAGGGGAAGGAAGATATTCTGAGGAGGTAGGAGGTGAAGATATAGAGTTATTATATATTAGGAAGTGTGAGAGAGAAATCTAAAGAAGAAAGTAGCAGGAGAATAGAAAGAAAGTAATTTTGGGTAGACAAGTAAGAGGGAAGACAGTAGAGTGCATAAAACAAACACATATGTACTAAGAAAAGTAAAAAAATGTTAAAATTGTGAAAATTGGAGGAAAAGAAACAAAAAGAAAAGAATATACAACAACTCTAATATACTATTCAGTTGTCTCAGACCTCAATATCCTAATTCATGCAAAGTACTTGGTTTCATATATGTTGGGGATGTGAGGGTGGGAGAATAGAAAGGGAGAAGAAAGAAAAAAAGAAAAAAATCTTGAAGGAAGAAACAAGGATTGTTTTGATTGGAGATCAGTATTTTTCCTGCTTTCCTTCTCATCAATAGGTGGGGTCATCTGTTGTTAGCTGGTATCTGCACCCTCATGACGGAGGGTTGGTCCTGGGTGGAGGGCACCTGGAAGTGGGGTGTGGCACCCACCAGTCCTTGAAGGGAGGCTGCACCTTAGGGATCTCTTTTTGGGCCTTCTCCTGTAATGTGAGCACATGGTCTTATCTCCTTATCTCGCCCGAAGACCTCTCAGTTCCTGATCTCTGTTAGTCTCTAAACTATATCACACTCACCCTCTCCCTTAGTGCTTCCTAATAAGGGATCGTTCTCTCCAGGGCTCTTGTGTGTGGTGCTTTGGGCATGCTCCACACCTGCCCCACTGAGAGCTGGGTTTTTTTGTTGTTGTTGTTGGGAAGTTACATGGGCTCTCTCTCATCCAGTGAGGAGGTCCATTGAATAGGGTAGAGGAGAGTGTGGCTGTGGAGTGGCTAATCAAGACCTCTGGAGACCAAGCAGGAAGCAGGTCTGATTTTATTGGGAAGTTACTATGTATATATACTCAGGCAGTAGCTAAACAGATTACAGGCAGCCACCAATGCAATTTCTGGCCAACTGTCCTCCCAGCGACCAATCGAGGAGTGGGCCATGGAGCGAGCACAGGGACTGCAACATGTGGCCTATGCCCAGGGTTGTGCCTACGGGGTAAGTGGTTTGCTGCTCACATGCCTACCATGGGGGAATGGTTTGCCACTCAGATGCCCTTAACTTTTTCCATGTATGCAGTACTCCATGCACTTGTCCCCACATCTCCCCACTCTGACTATGCTGCAAGGACTTCAGCCAGCATTTCTGTTTTTCAGTAGGTGGCCTTTATGTGGTTACATGAGCATCTCACAACACAAGAAAAAATTGTCACTATTATAAACAGTAGGGCCAAGGTAATAGCATTATAAAGATTATAATATATAATTATATTGGCTATCAGGTTTTTCCAATGTTCAGTTAATCCCTGGAAGAAGGAAGAGGTTGTCAAGATAGACACCTTCATCCATTGATTTTGACAATTGCCTTAGTAAGGTTATGCATAGTCATAACATAGTTAGCATCCCAAGTACCTTTAGTATACTGAGAAAAATTGGAGAAGTATAAGGTTACATTGTCAGATAAAACATATTAAGAGACACAAATACTATGAAATTCAGGGTTACAAGTGAGCCTTTGAAACATAAACAGAATATCTAGTTGTTCCTGGTGGAGGTCTAGTTATTTCTGAATGACTAAAGTAGTGGCTGAAGACAGTTTATTTAAGTCATTTTAAAGGGCCAAGGCTTCTGCCATGGCAGTAGACAAGTTGTTTACAATCTGAGCAGTCTGGATACTCTTAGTGAGTGAAGTGGCCACAGTGGCAGTGGTGGTGATGGCAGCTACCAGGGCAATAATTTTAGTGATGATGAGGCTAATTGCATGCCTTGTCCAGTGCAAAATTTCATTCATAAGATTCTTCATCTCTATGTCCCATGGACTCCTCCACTCTCTGGACAGGTTCACTGGAAGCCAGATTGCTAAGGGCACTCTGAAGATAAATATAAGTTCAGCTGTCATAGCAGGGGTTAGACAATTGTGAGCCAGCAGGATGTATTGACTGACAAGGGATCTCTGTATGAATGATATTTATGCCATCAGTATCATTGATTATTAACATGGCAAAGGGTGGTATAACATAAGCTTGTGCATAGTGGGTATGTGTATAATTTGGCACAAAGGCAAATCCATGATCAGGGTCTGGACTCAGTATAGATCCATTCATTCATCTGGCTGCTGCCCATTTAATGGTCCTATAAGCCAGCAATATTGGTGTGATATTCATTATGCCATACTGATTTCCTGCATACTGTTGGTAACAGCTTGTCCCATGTTATTGCAGTTACTGCAGTAACCCATATGGTTTTGGGGCACATCAGTTGCATTCCAGGGAGCTACGCCTGCCCAGGTGCTTAGTTGTTGTTCTTCCCCAGAGAAATTCCTCTTATCAAGGAGATAAGGTACGGCAATGACACATTGATTCTATGGGATGCTATCATTATCCTGAGGGGGGGGTTCCAAAAAGCGTTGTTGGGCATGTTGGCATGCAGTTTCCATGGGGGTATCTATGGCTATAGGTAGCATTAACTATAACTCTAAGGTCAGTGAGAGATAGCCCAACATATGACTTATTATAGTTATCTATAATAGTTTAATTGTCAAGAACAAAACAGAGGGGACTGCCTGGATTATAGTTCTCATTATCTACTATGGAGAAACAAATAGGCAGAGTGGGTATGAAAATGTTGTTATTCCAGGGAAGAGTTACCTCTTGGATGGATAACTCAGGATCAATAAGGTTGGAATTATTGGAAAAGATCTTAGGTAAAGCCCCTTCCCAATTAGCAATAGCCAGAAGGTGTAGTCTAGTGATCAGGGCCCAATTTACCTGGGCCATGGTACTGTTGGTGGTTAGAGCTATGCATAAGAGTAGAAAGAAGACCTGTCCAGGAGGATTAGGACCATGACCCTGGCTTTCTCCAATATTACTGGCCTGCTGTATTAGCCCTTTTACATCACCCCATGTGACCCCGTGATGGGATCTCCTCTGGTATTCTCTTGCCTTCTTGCATTTTTGCTTCTTCTTGTCTTGGTGCAGGCAGCAGTCATCATTGCCGGTAGGTGTCCAGGGTTTGACATGCCAGGCTGGAATCCAGATAGGCTGGGAAGACACAAGCAAAACCCCTACCCAACACCAGGAGCAGTGAAGGCTCCGACCACTGATTGGTTAAAGAGTCTTTTTACTGCACTAGGGGTAAGTAGGATGGCCCCATCAAGGGGGCCCAATGCTTAAAGGCAGGTGTACAATCATCACCCTTATGCACAGTTAAAAATTTTAAAGTAAAGAGGATAGCATTAAGAATATTATGGGGAGACCATGGGGAGGCTCTGTCTCTCCCTTTTGCTTTAAAATGACAGACTTTAGCTCTTTGTGGGTTCTTTCCACCAGCCCTTGCCCCTGGGGGTTGTAAGGAATACCAGTGGTATGTTTAACCTTCCACTTGGATCAGAACTCCTTAAAGGTTATACTGGTATACTTGGGGGCCATTGTCTGTTTTTATCTGATATGGTCCTCCCATGTTGTAAAACAGCACAAGAGGTGAGAAAAGACATGTTTGGACTTTTCTCCTGGGGCCACTGTTGCCAGGAAGAGCCCTGGGTAAGTGTCTATGCATACATGCACATATTTTAAATGCCCAAAGGATGGCACGTGAGTGATATCCATTTGCCACAGGGCATTGAACTTTAGACCTCTAGGATTAACACTTTTTGGTTGTAAAGTTCCTATAGGCAAGAAGGGAACACAGTTAGTGCACTATCTAGTAATTAGTTTGGAATTTTCCTTTGTTAATTGAGGGAACAGTTTGTGCAAGCTATGGGCTGATTGATGGAACTTGCTGTGCAGCCTTATTGCCTACTCAGGCAAGGAGGCTTCATAGGCTCCACGGGTCTGGTTATCAGCCTCCTCATTTAGTGTGACAAAGGCCCAGGCAACTGTAAAGAGGGTTAGCCCTTCCTTCTAGGAGGGTTTGAATAGATTCTAGGAGCAGGGTAACCACATTGGTTTCATTTTTTATGGAAGCAAAAGGCAGTTTAGGAATATCCATGACACAATATTGACTATAAGCCACAACATTAATAAGTTCAGGGAATTGTTGCAAGACCAAGTCTATAGCTGATAATTCTAGTACTTGGGGAGACCCAGGGGAGTAATTATATTAGAAGGCCCTTTTATCCTGGTGTCAGGGTGGAAATAGATTATGCCAATTTTCCCTGTAGAGCTGGCATCCATGAACACCAAGGGCACACCAGGAACAGGCTGGCCCACTATTATCTTTGGTTGCTTGAGAGGCACAAGGGAAATGGTTTGTAGGATTCTTGACAGAGGCATATGATAGTCAAGGACCCCAGTGAAATTAGCCATGGCCATTTGGAAATTAGGGCTAAGCATAATGAGATTATTCACCTCTGAAGTTGTGAGAGGAATTATGAGCCTATCTGGTTTTTCCCCAGTGCTTGCAGTAGGAACCTTCTCAGTGAGGCAATCGTCTGTGAGATGCCTTCCACTTGACTTTGGGCTTTTCTTTTGCACCCATGATATGATATTGTCTGGCTCCTGCCAGATGACTCCAGCAGGAATCCCAAGAATTAGGCATACTATTGCCCAGACATCCTTCTTAGGGTCATAGCATTTTACCTCCATGTTGCTTAGGGATGTGTTAACCAATTCCAAAGCCTCAAGAGCTTCTGGGGTAACCTATTGGGGGGGAGTTTAAATGTGAGTCTCCCTTTAGCAAATTAAATAAGGGCCTCATTTGTTGAGTAGTGATCTTTAAAGAAGGTCTAAACCAATTCAGATGCCCCAGGATAGTCTGCAATTGGTTCAAGGTAGGCTTTTCAGGAAGAGTGATATGAGGAGCCATATGCATAACTGCTCTTGACAGGATGCAATGTCTTAAAAATTTAAAAGGGGGTTCCTTTTGGATCTTTTCCAGGGGCAATAGTCAACCCTAATTCATTGAGGTTGTCAATCAAAGCTGTGAAAGCCTGTTTCAATATAGCCTCTTTCTCATGTGCTAAGAAAAGGTCATCCATGTAGTATACCACAACAAGACCTTTATATTGTTCAAGGCCTCTGACAAATAGTGGGACTGTTTTTCATTCCTTATCCACTGAAAACATTGTGCAGGCACCAAGTTGCTAATGACAGGTACCATAAACACAACGTTGTCTATCAGATGGATGCAGTGGAATAGAGAAGAAACTATTCTGCTATGTCTTTATGTCTGCTATGCAAATTTTATAGCCTTTTAGAACACATTGGGTCAATGGAAGCTGGGGCTGAGTGGTGCCCATCTTTTGCATAGTCTCATTTATGGCCCATAAATCCTGAAGTAATCTCCATTTGCTTTTTGCCTTTTTTTTTGAATATAAAAGATGAGGGTATTCCATGGACTATTAGAGAGCACAATATGCCCCAAAGCCAATTCTCTTTTTACCAATTCCTGGATATGCTGTAACTTTTCTTGGGAAAGTGGCCACTGTTCAACCCATACTGGTTCATCAGAGAACCATTGCAACCATATGGGGAAAGGTGCTATAATATGAACAGTGGCCTTTAATATTGGGGGCATATGAAATCCCCCTCTTAAGGTTGGATCTTTTAAATCTGTGTCCATTATGTTATCATAGAAGGCTCATCAGTAGTGAGCACTGCTCCCACAGAGCCCAAGATCTCCGCCAAATAGGTTGTTAGGTATTCCTTCCACCACTAGAGGGCAGACGGTCCCTTGGTTGCCATCCCTGTCCTCCCATGTCCAGCCCTGCTCTGCCTGCCAAGAGGAGGTTAGTCCTCCAATATCTGTAACATTGGACCCTGGTTTAGTGGCCCATGACTTGGTACCTCCTCTAACCTCAGCAACATTAAGTCAGCCCCTGTGTCCATCAACCTCTTGAAAATGTTCTTATTTATCTTTAGCATTGCCTTGGGTTTGTTGTTCTCACTAATAGGAATTGTGCACCATATTCCAGGAAACCTTATATCCATTCGATTGGTTGTTTGTCTTTGTTTTTGTTTCCCTCTGTTTGGACCCTCCCTTGGTCGTGGGGCTAGGGGGTGCCCCAATAGGCGTTTAAAGGCTTTCCTGCACAGTCTTGGCTTCACCGACCAGTCTCTAGCCCAGTGCCATTTCTTCTTACACTGTGGGCAGAGACCCGGTTTGTCCCCTCTTCTCTGAGAAGGGCAATCTCAAGAGAGATGCCTTTTTCCTCCATAGCTCCAGCACCCATCTGCTCTATTTTGGTGATTCATGGACAGAGCTGAGAATACCAAGGCCATTAACATGGCCTGTTGGCCTTGTGTCCCTAAATCTTGAGCGGCCCAAATCCAGTCATCCACTGTGCCATTGCATACTGGCACCATTGCTGCTCTATGTTCCTTATTTAGTCTGCCCCAGATCAACTCCTTGGTTAAGGCTGCCCTAGCTCCTTCATGAGACACCTTCCCTTCTACCACCTTGTTTACTCTGTCTATAAACTGTGGCATGTCCTCGGTGGCTTTTTGCCTTAAGCCCTGTATAGAAACTGTACTTCCCCAGCTGGCAACTTCCTCAAGGCTCTCAGAGCACAGAGCCACACTTGATAAAAATAATTTGATGGACCTGTAGCCTGTACCATAGAGGAACTGTAGATTCCCTCTCCCTGCAAGCATGCATCTGGGAGGTTAATATTTGTGGTGTGGTTAGGATCCCCCTACTGTTCACATTCATCATAGAAGATGCCTTCTACTTCAAAAATGTCACAGGCTCAACAGTTGCTCTGGCTAGGTCTTTCCAGTCTTGGGGGCAATTAAGCTCCAGACTAAGTGATTCGAGCATTTGCTCTGCAAATGGCCTCTGGGTCCCATTCTCTTTTACTGCCTTCTTTAACTCTTTCAGGGTACCCAATGTGTATGGATACTAAATAACAAGGCTCTGTGGTGTGGGGCCATGTTGACTGGGAAGGCTTTTACTCCCTTACCCTACTTTTCATTTCTTATCTTACATAGATCTTCAAAAAGGATCTCTGAGCTCCTGGAATGGGTTTCTGGGAGACCATGGCTTGGGCCTGTCTGGTGGCCTGGTCATTTCTAAGCTGTCATAGTTCCTTGCTGGCTTTGGTGTTGTCTCATAAGGAGGCAGTTGCCATTGACTTAAGGAAAGATATAATCTTTGCCTGTCAGTAGAAGTCACACTTGTGCCATTTGTGGTCACCTCTTCCTGCACCATGAAGGCTAATGGTACCAGTACCATTTCCTGCCTCTCTTCCTCCTGCACCTGTGTGGATGCTTGCTTTGGAGTAGATTCTCGCCCCTGCTTTCCTGTGCCTGCTGCGGTCGCTTGCTTTGAGGTAGATTGTCACCCCCACTTTTTTTCTTTGCCTGTCTTTCACAGTCTCATCTTCCCTCAGGGCCATCATTATATGGAAAGGATCTATTGCAAGGCCCCCTAAACTTTGCTGAATGGCTGTCACAATAGAAAAAAAATGTAGTGGTAAAGTATAACCCTGTTTCACTTCAGCTTGCCACATATTTGCCATTATCTTGTCCCATGACCTAGGTTCAAAAACATCAGCAGCACTTATCCATGGACTGGCATTAATCATAAGATCCCAGAACTTCTGGGCTTCTCTCTTATTCAGGGTTAAACCTCTATTATCTAAGAGAGTGTACAGCACTTGCAGCTGCGAGTCTTTGGTGGAACTAGGCAGGTTCCCCATTTCCCCTTCCTCACTACTCTGTGATAGGGCCACACCCTGTCTCATAGGCTTACCTCAGGTCCCTGTTTGGGACCTGCTGGGGGTGCCAGCTTCATGGGCTCTCTCTCATTCAGCAAGGAGGTCCATGGAACAGGATAGAGGAGAGTGTGGCTGTGGAGTTGGTAATCAAGACCTCTGGAGACCAAGCAGGAAGCAGGTCTGATTTTATTGAGCAGTTACCATGTATATAAACTCAGGCAGTAGCTAAGCAGATTACAGTCAGCCACCAATGCAATTTCTGCTAACTGTCCTCCCAGCGACCAATTGAGGAGTGGGCCATGGAGCAAGTCCAGATACTGCAACACACGGCCTCATGCCCAGGGCTGTGCCTATGGGTAAGTGGTTTGCTGCTCATACACCTAGCATGGGGGAGTGGTTTGCCACTCAGATGCCCTTAAGTTATTCCCTGTATGCAATACTCCATGAACTTGTCCCCACAGGCAGTCACTGTGTGGGGTTAGCAGCTGCTGGGGACAAGTGTGGTTAGAAACTGGGTACCTGGCCACCTGGAGTTCTAAAGTGGAAGTTGCCCCCACTAAAGATGGTGATGAAGGTGACTCAAGATGGAGGGATTTGCTTTTAGCAATGTAGTGTCTGGTTGGGTGGGGGGAGCCGGGCAATGGCATTGGATTATAAGTTCAGAGACTGGGTCTGTGTAGCGTAGGGTATGGTTTTGTTTGTCTTCCCAGCCTGTGTGAAGTTCCCCGGTGCTATGGCGTGTAGGGGACTGTCTTCTTTATTGCAGAGTCCCAAGATGGAGGCAACAGGAGAGCCCCACATTGGTTGTTGGGGGTCCACACAGAAGTGGCAGCTGGAGATCTTGCACATAGGGAGCTGCATCTAGGATTTCTGCTTGGATGTGTGGTCAAAAGTTTTGTGCAGGTGCTGATGCTGATGGTCCCCACTCAGGTACCAAGTGGTTCTGTGTGGGCGAGTAGTTGGGAGACCTACTCTGAAGCTGAGGCCTGGAGCCCGGCACAGGCATGGTGACCATGATTCCTGTGCAGAAGCAGGAATATTGCTTGCAGAGAAGCGGTGTTCTCACTTCTTGAGTCCCAGGTCACAGAGTGATACAGAATGCTGCCTCACCTCTGGCCCGCCATGTTGGATCCTTCCTACAAATCTTTTAGGAAAATATAAGTATCCTAATAAGATAGAAAATATATAAGCAGATAAATCCAGAAGGAAATTGGAAATCGTGTGGAAAAAATGCTTTACCTTATTTATAGTCAATGAAGTGTAAATTAAAATGGCAGAGAGGTATAGTTTTATACCCATCTAATAAGTAAGCATCTAAAAGCCGTTGTTTTCTTTTTTCTAAGGACAGAAACAAGATAAATTCCTGCAATTCAGAATATCTTTTATGTTGAAGACCCTCATCCCTCTGACCATGTGTGATGAACTATATAGAGAAATTCCCGCACATGGGATTTAGAGCTATGTATAAATATGTTCACTGGCACATTGTTCAAAGTGGCAAAACATTAGAAACACCCAGAGTGTTTTACTCTTCAAGAGCAATGATTAAACAGAGTTATGTTATGTTATGAAGTTCTATACAGAAACTGAAATGAATAAATTCCTCAAGCTCCACCCCCACCCCAGGGGAGATAAATCTTAGGAAAAGAGTGACAGCCATTTTCACTTATTTTGCCTGGATTTCTGTTTATCTTCACTGCCATATACTTTTATTTATTTATTAAAAAGTTTGCAGTGCTGGGAATCTAATTCCAGGTCTCACCTAGGCAAGTGCTCTACCACTGAGCTACATTCCAAGCCCCTATATATAGGCTTGGATTTTCACCATTGGAATCAAAGACATTTTGTTTTAATTATAGTTTTCCAACTCTGCTACTTTTTTGTTCATGTACAATTTTTTAATTTATTCTATTTGTAGTCTTTAAGTGACAATGAGACTGTTATATATCTGTAAATGATGTTCAAGTTTCATCCAAGGCAAAAGAAAGGATTACATCCTTTGGGTAGTCCTCATTTTTATTACCATTATCTTTTTGTTATAATTTTCAATCATATTAATTATATAGTGGGTTTCTCAGTGACATTTTCACATATGAACATATCATGCATAGAATGTATCTACCCTCCCTGCTACCATTTATTGCACTCCCCTCTTCAGTTGAGTTTAGAGGGATAGTGATAAAGAAAAACTTGTTATAATGATTATAGTCTATGAGTACCATTTAATCACTATCCTCATTACCAATAGATTTTCAGTCTGAGTGTTATGAAAATTATAGGGAGTAAAATCACCTGTAGAAAATATCAATTTTTTCCCAGGATTTTGACATGTATGGTTAACATCTTTATTTCCACCATATTAAAATATTTGATTTCATTTTGATATTTCTTGAAATTACAGAAATCAAAATGTGCACAAAAAATTCACATATGAATGTTTCATAGCAGTATAATTCTGATAGCCAAAAAGTGGAAACAACCCAAATAACCACCAACAGATGAATGGATAAGTCAAAAATGATCTAATCATACAATGGGACATTCAGCTATAAAAAAGGATGGCATACTGTTAATTTTTGCTGCTACCTGGATGAACCTTGAAAGGATTATGGTAGGATAGAAGAAGACAGACTCAATAGACTATTCTAAAAATCTATTGAAATGAACTTTCCAGAAATGGCATATCTATAGAGTTAGATAGCACATCAGTGATTGCCTGGAGAGTTGGATATGGGAATGACAAGCAATTGCTAATGGGCATGTCATTTTTGGATAAAAGAAATATTAAAAATGATGGATGCATATCTCAGGGAATATAATAAAAATCATGGGATTTCATACTTTAAATGTGTGAATTGTAGGATGTATGAATTATGTCTCAATAAGATGTTGAAAACATGGAGTATAACTTATTCTAATTAGGATCCCAGTCTTGTGGTTGTATATGATGTGACGTTTCACTTGTGGTATATTCATATATGTACGTAGGAAAGTTCTGTCTGATTCATTCTACTGTCTTTCCTAATCCATTTCCCTTCCCTTCCCTTCATTCCCCTCTTTCTAATCCACTGAACTTTTATTCTTCCCTTCCTCCCCCACTTATAGTGTCTTACTATCCACAAATCAGAGAGAACATTCGACCTTTGGTTTTGGGATTGACTTATTTCACTTAGTATGATAGTCTCCAGATCCATCCATTAGCCAGAAAAAGTCATAAAGTCATTCTGTTTTTTTGACTAAGTAATATTCCAGAAGCTATAAGAAAATTTAACTTCCTTTATGTAAAATGTATGCTGAAAAAATGACTATGTGGCTTGATTGCATTCCATGGATATTAAATATATGCAGTGATATAACTTAAAAAATAAGATGCTAATTATATGGCAAAGAAAACTATTATTGTATGAAGAAGAATCCATCA
Organism: Callospermophilus lateralis; assembly: GCF_048772815.1. Taxonomy (NCBI): domain Eukaryota; kingdom Metazoa; phylum Chordata; class Mammalia; order Rodentia; family Sciuridae; genus Callospermophilus; species Callospermophilus lateralis. The sequence continues at coordinate 38,898,078 of NC_135309.1, forward strand.
TTCTCCCCACCACCTTACCATATTCAAATCTCTTCATCTAATAGGCAGCGTAACCATGCATAGTTTGGGGTGAATCTTCCAATGCTTTTCTTTATGCTTGTATAGACCCACATATGCAAACATGTAGTTTCCTCCATTTACATATTACAGAAATAAAACAACATTACCAATGTCCCTGTGAACCCTCTTAGCTCACTTCCTACTGGGTTTTAGAGACTGGTACTGGCACTGGGAAGCTGTGTACCTTGAAAAAATATTGTTTGAACCCTCTGTGCATCAATGTCCTCTTTTATAAAACATGAATAAAAATGGTAACTATGACTCAAGGATTAATTGTGTTAATATGTGTAAGTTCTTAGAATAGTGCCTGTTACATTGTAAGCACTATATATATTTTAGGTATTAGTTTTCTTTCTAGAAGTAGCTCATTTAAGAAGACATTTCCCACCTTTTGGAAAAGAGCTCTCTTTTATAACTATTTTGTGATGTTTTTCTTAATTGTATGTAAAGTAAGATCTTGTAAGGTAATACTGTTTTAAATGTTTCTAATATATCCCTTTATAGTTTTATGCTTTCTGAATAAAAGGAGAGACCTTTAACTTTATATCTTGTGTACAATTATTTCAGGTGATGTTTCTCTCTTGTTTGATTAGGGATGTCTTTGTAGACAGATACATATTTTTTTTCCTTTATTTCAGGCAAAGAAAAGATACTAAATAAGTGTTTTTATTACTGTAATGCTAACTATCACAGAATGAATGTCTACCACAAGCCAGGTACTTCACATACATTGTGTATGCACAAACAGTGGTACAGGATAGATCACATTATCTTCATCTTACTGATGGGGAAACTGAGGCTCAAGAATATCAAGATAGTTTCTTGAGATCACAAAGTTAGTTATGGCAGAGCTAGAATTTTCATATCATCTGTGCCTTTAATGGATACTGAAAAATTTTGAATCTTGTTTTTTATTTCTCAAGCATCTAGACTAGTATTCATTCCTCAATAAATAATTATAGAATGAATTGATAAAGAAATGCATTTAATTTTTTAATTTGTTGTGGACAATATCAGGGTCTAATGAAATAGGGAATATTAATACATTTAGTGTAGTATATAAGAGAATTTTAAAGCATCAGACTTTTCATGAAGAAAATATATAGTTGGATCCATGATACATGTAAAAGAGACACAAACATTATTAGATGAAGGTTCCAGAGAAGGAAAACATTTGGATTGTGGTGATCCTGGTGGCTCCAAGTGAAACATGAAATTTGGTTTGATTGAAGGGCTGGTAGGATTGTGGTCAAAGTAGCGGGTGTGGGAAGAATCCTAGGCTACAGAGTCCACAAACAAGGGAGAACCCGTGTTCTGTACACACTGGATACATAAGTTTTGTTTGAGCAGAGTGAAGGGATGGAGAGAACTGAATACTGCAAGGCATATCTTGAGCCAGTCAGTTGGTTATAATCGTCACATTGGGTGGGGCCCAGAGGTCTCCAAGGCCAGTCATGATAATTCTTTCTCCACTGCTCTTGAAAAGATTGTGGCAGTGTCTACAGGGGATAATTGGCAGTGCTCAGCCAATTCTCCCCTGTGGTAGGTCAGGAGGTGGTCTGATAACACACCAGCTTCTTTCTGTCTCAGCTGGATAGGGTGACTGAACCAGAGTGTAGAGGGAAGATGCTTTCACTTCCTAGGTTCTGAGCCTTAGCAGGCTCCCCTGTTGAAGGAGGGAACCATGTAGAAGCATGGTTTCTCCAGGATAAGACTCTGGTGCAAGCCCTCCTCTCCACAGATGAAGTGAGGACCAAAGAGGAACACATCTGTCCCATCTCTAGATGCCACCAGTGTGAGATGGGTCTCACGTCATCTTGAAGGCAATAGAATCAAGAGAGGTAAATGGAACAGTTTCCCTTGATAGAGCCCTGGGTGAGAACTGACTGAGGGTGCCATTCTGGCTTCACAGTCTCTTCCAAAACTCCAATCCTATGATGCCATTGCTCTGTCATGTAAAGTGTACACATCAGAACTAGGAGACCAAGAACTAAGTCACAGTCAGAGTTGTTACATATCAAGCAAGAAAGTTGTCTTGAAGTAGAGGACACCTCCTGCAAGTTGGCAAGAATCCATTGTATTGAGACAATGCTCTGTGTGAGGAGTGATAGTTAAAAATGAAATTTGTTAAATTTAGCCTTTGGATGTTAACTGTTGACTAGACTCCCACTGTGTTTTTCTGGTTCTACACTGGAAAACATCAGTGTACTATTAATAAGTATTTAATAGAAGAGTTGTGAAGATAAATACTCAGGGAAATGTTGGAGATTGTGTGACTTCTACATGAAAGTGACGGGAGGGCTGGGGATGTGGCTCAAGTGGTAGCGTGCTCGCCTGGCATGCGTGTGGCCTGGGTTCGATTCTCAGCACCATATGCAGACAAAGATGTTGTGTCTGCCGAAAAAACTCAAAAATAAATATTAAAATTCTTTCTCTCTCTCTCTTAAAAAAAAAAGAAAAGTGATGGGATTAGGATCACAGAATGATTACATCTATTCAAATGCAGACCGTGATAGAGAACAGGGAGCAGGACACTTTGGTGCCTAGTTAGATTTAGTAGAGTGTTCAGTTCTCTGAAAACTAATAAGAGAGCTACATGTATAAGCATAAGAGGGGAAAGGAACATTCAGATCAAATTGAAGGATGGATGTTCTAATAATGAAGGTAATTAATAAGGGTTTGTAGAATCCCTGCTTCACTCAGACAGAAGATTAAAAACTTCTGGATTAAATGTGGCTCCATTACACTCACACAGTACCATTGAATTGGTGAATTATGAAGGATATAGTACAGGATAGTTTTTCTCAAGAAGTTTATTATTGGCTGGGGGTGTAGATAGTGGTCACATGCTTGCCAAGCATGCAAAGGGCATGGGTCTGATTCCCAGCACTGCAATAAATAAAGGTTTACTACTTACAGAAATTATGCACAGACATAGATTCACATACTTAGACATAAAAACACAGAGAAGAACACAGGCAATCACTGATCTTTGTAATGCAGACAAGATAATCAATATTATGAAATACGCAAATATCAAAACGCTTGGTTTTCTTAAGGAAATTAGGAGTAAAGACTTAAATTTTTGAAAGAAAATTTAATAGAAGTAAAAATATAGGATATAAGTGTTGAGTGTGGTGCTTGGTATCATCAAACTCAATACTCTAGGTAATGGGGAAATATTTTTATAGATGGACCCACTGCAGGGTCCATCTTCATTCAGGAAGTCCAAATTTCAGCCTCTCAATGAAAAGGAAGCTTTCAAGTGATCAGAATATCACTTCCTTTCTAGGCACTGTATATTTAGACTACTTTAATTTTTCTAAGTTTTATTTTCAGCCACATTCTGTTTTCTTGTAAATTTCACCAGTTTGTCCTTGTTTGGGTCTTTGAAGAGGAACAAAACAAATTACTATTCTTTCCATGTAACAGGTCTTTAAGCATGAATATAAGCTTTCATGCCTGTCCTTAAGCATTCCTAGGTATAATATAAAATGTACAGTGAAAACACTTATTTTTCAAAAACATTTTCAGAAGACTTATTGGTTTCATTGTCCTTTGAGTCTATGTATTTTGTAAAGGTTTTAATCTAAGCCTTTGACTAGAACTTGAGAAATCCTCAAATTCAATTTGACTATGGCAAAGTGTTGGCCATCATACATTTATTTAGGTGTGAAGTTGCAGAAAAATTATTTGAAAACAGAAATAGCTGCTACAAAAACAGGAAACATTAAGAATCAGTCACATATCTTTATCATTTTTTTCCATCACCAGAATGACAGATTTGGAAAATATTTAAGAAAATGGTCTTTTTGAATTTTCACTTAAGGAATATGGAACCTAGTAAAGGTTGCATGGCATGACTGTTTTCTTTAGTATACAGAGTATCATCATTTGAAAGGAGATTTGGGTTTATCCTGTGTGCTCTCCTAGTGAGATCTTCCCCACCCTTCCCAGCTATATGCACTGGGACTGTTCATATGAGACCTAATGGTGCTCATTCCCTGAGCCATCTTGACCAATGCTCGGCTTGCCTTCTGGTCCAACCCTCTTGGGTTATGAGATACGGGGCTGGGAATATTGTATGGGATCTACCAAAACCCTACTGCAGGGTCCATCTGAGATGTAATGTGCAACAGTTATTACAGATGAAAAGACTCCCAGGGAGTTTATAAATAAGAAGAGCTTTTCTTTCCATGATTACCAGATGTGGGCATGAGGCAGACCCCACTAGTGAGCCCAAGGAAAGGTGGAGAAAAAGCTCTACGAGGGGACTGGAAAATGGTCATCACTGTAGGAACTGGTTTCTCAGTGTCAGAGATGTGCCTAGTGCAGGGAGGGTGAGGTTGACTGTACTGAATACAGAGTCACAGGCTTCAGTCTTGGGAGAAGTTTAGTGGGACACTTCATTTGGATATATATATATATATATATATATAAACTTTTTGGAGATCATCCCATTTTCAGCAAGTCCTTAAATTTTATTACACATCCTTCAAACAAGGGGCTTATAATCAGACAGACAAATGTCAAGTTCTTGGTTTGGCAGAAAAAACTCCATATGATGGAGCAGGAATAGAAAAAACTTTCAGCTAGAGAGTACATAATGTTGGGCCCTGTTCTTGCACATCACTTTCTGGATAAAAACACTAGATTCCAAGGACACAGGACTACTTCCACATCCCACTTTGTAAATGGGAATAAAAACTATTGAAAAATGGAATGCTTTCACAATGATTTGCTAAGGAGCTCATGCAGGTATATGCCCACAGTCTCAGGGACATATTGAGCAATTTTATGAGCCAGTCATTGTTCCAAGCATGAAGCATAAATTTGTGAATATGAGAGACCAAGCTCTGTCTCTGTAAGCTGCAGAGTGATGTGATAAGGAAATAATCAAATTTGAAATTAAGATAAACATAATAAATTGCATGTGGGAGATTACAGTGCCCCATAGGAGCATATAGCAAAGGACATAGCTTAGACAATAGATGTTAAATAATATTTCTTATAGGAGATTTTCTTGACCTCTGCACTGTTGACATTTTTGGGCTAGTGCATTTTTGGGTATGTGTTAGGGTTGTGGTGGGATAGGATATTTTGTGTATTATGAAATGTGCAACAATATTCTTGGCCTTGATATACTAGATACCAGTTGTACCAATGAAAATTGTCTGCAGACATTGACAAGAATCTCCTGAAGGTCATCTCACCCCTCTTAGAGAACCTCTGTCTTAAATGAAGTGATATGGAAGATATAACTTGAACCAAACTGGAGCTGTTGGAAACTGATGACTAGTTTTCTGGCTTGGCAAATTGAGTAATTATGGTGCCCTTCCCTCATAGGGCACACAGGAGGAAAGGAGTTTTGAAGGGTAAGAGGGTGAATTTAGTAATGGACCCCAGGGGTCTTTTAAGTGGAGATGTCCAGCAAGCATATGGTGTTAACCAGTAGGTTTTATTATTCAGATAAGATAAGGTAAACAGACCAGAAAATGATTGCCATTTAGTAGTTTATTATGAGGCTGGTTTTGTAGTTCAGTGGTAGAGCACTTGCCTAGCATGTGTGAGGCACTGAGTTCAATTCTCAGCACCATAAATAAATAAATAGATAGATAAATAAATAAATAAATAAAATAAAATAAAGGTCCATCAACAACTAAAAAAGAAACTATCCTTTAAAAATAGTTTATTACTTATGACTTCTAAGAAAATGGGGCAAGGCATATAATGAAGCACCAGGTGGGTTAGCAACAAGGGGAGTAAGGGAAAATGTGAACAAGAGTCTCTACTATGGTTTCTGCAATATGGAACTGGGCAGGTAGAGTAAGCAGGCTTAAAACTAGTGAGCATGAATATTTTCAACACTCTTTGGGATATAAAAACTGTCTTTACTTGTCTGGTCAAGGCAAGTACAGGGTGTGAGATCCTGACTGAAACCAAATAAAGTGGTGCTTGGAATAGGATTTCTGGATTGGTAGTTTGTATATGAAAGGACTGCTTTCATGAAAGTCACTTACTATCTTTAGGAATTACTATCCCTGAGATGGAAGTTTCTTCCATGAACATCAAGACCTCTAAATGTCAAAGCATTCGAATTGCATAAAATAAAAAGACATAATTTAGTACAAATGCATTATAGAAGTCTGAATTTCAAACGAGATTGGTGATGGAGGCATACATTTGAGGATTATCAACACAGTGACTCTGTGATGCAAGCTCCCTGGAATGAGTGACATTTTCCGGTAAGGGTCCTTTAGAAGGTAAGAGAAGAGGGTTTAGGATGTAATCCTGAAGAGGAACCTGTCATGAAAAGGATGTACAGAGAAAGAGGAGCATCTTAGAGACTGAGGGATGGCCAAAGAAAGAGGAGGATATCCAGGAAGGTGAGGGAAGATGTTTTGTGTAGAAAGGGATAGAGTCAACATGTAAAATGCTATGGCAAAGAAGAAAATAGAAAATATCCACTGAGTTTTCTTATAAAAGTAGAGAGGGCAAAATTCATATAGAAGTGGGTTGAGGACTGAGTGGGAGAGGAAGTGGTAGAAACATTGAGCAAAGACAACTCTTTTAATAAGGTAATCTATGAAGAGGAAGAGACATAAGAGAAACTAAAAGGGGACATAGGAGGAAAGATTTTTTTTTTTTTTGATGGCAGAGGCTTGCTCATAGCTCACTTCTGTTGGGAAAGAGTAAGTAGAGAGAGAAAAATGTTAAAGACACATTAGAAAAACTGTGAATTTTTGGTAAGACTGATTTAAATGCTCATATTATTCTTTTCAGAATTATTTATTAATCTGATAGTAACACCACTATTATTGCACTGTCACTACTGGAAACTGTAGAGAACTACATTCTTCCAGAATTGAGTAGATGTGAGAGTTCTACTAAGTGATACAAAATGATCAATATGATGACTCAAAGAGTACAAGATACATGATGATGAAAGTAGGGAGCTGATAGAAATACGGGGGTAAAAGATTATGGATGAGAAAATGAGGCAGGGCTTCATTAAAAAAGTTCTTAGTTTGACATTCTGTACATAGGAGTCATGCATCAGATAGTATGAAGGGCTATAAGGAAATGATCTGTTTGTTTTCTCCAAAAAAGAGAGGGAAATGTCCTGTATTATTATTTTGCTAAGTCTGAGCTTGTTTTTTTTGGTGAAATTCAGGGTCCAATGGACACTGTTATCATTTAGATCTGAATTATTCCCCAAAAGCCCATGTGTTGAAGGGCTTAGTCCCTAATGCTTCAATTATCTATCAGTAGGGCTTTTATGAAACGTTTGGAGAATGAAGGCTCTATCCTCATCATGGGATTAATTTGCTTGATAGATTCATAATTTGGAGTACAGAGAGGTGGTGGAAACTGTGGGCAGCTGGGACACGATTGGAGGAAGTATGTGTTTTGCCCTATATTTTGTATCTGGACCCTCCTCCTCTCTCCTCCCCTCTCCTCTTTGTCTCCATCCCAGAGAGTGTCTCTTCCTCCGTAATGTTAGTCTCACCTGAGGCCCAGAACAATGGAGCCAGCTGTCTAAAACTCTGAATCTGTAAGCCAAAATAATCCTCTTCTCCTCCAAGTTGTTTGTGTCAGGTATTTTGGTCACAGTGATGGAAAGCTGACTAACACAGCCTGTTGACTTTTGTTAAGCTTTTGAGTAGTACTCTCCATCTCATTTTTTTCTTCTGTTTTTTCCTTATTTTGTAAAATAAATTTTATCACGCATATTTAAGGTATAAAACATGATGTTATGGCATACATATTAAATAGTGAAATAGTTACTATCAGGAAATAAATCAATCTATATGCCATCATCTACAGTTTCTTATTTTTCTTTGTTTATGTGGCAAGAGCAGCTTAAATATATTTTTTTAGCATGAATCCCAAATATGGCACAATTTTATTACCTATATTCTTCCTGTTATCATTAGATTTCTAGACTTTTTCATTTTAAATATCTTCCGCTTGTATTCTTTGATACATATTCTCTATTTCCCCTTCCCAGCTCATTCCTGGCAATGATGTTTGTTATTTTTTACTATCTACTTTTCTTTTACTTAACACATATAAGTGAGATCATGCAATTTTTGTTTTCTGCTTCTGGCTTACTTCCCTTATACAATGTATTCTAGTTTCATTCAAAATTGTAGTAAATGACAAAATCTTCTCATCTTATCCATTCTGAGTTGTTTTTATGCATGGTATGAGATAAGCTCCAATTTCATTCTTTTGCATTGGAAATTTATAGTCTCCAATTTATGGATGAGACTATCCTTTCCTCATTATGTCCTCTTAGTGCCCTGGTGAAAAATTAGCCATATATGTTAGGATTTATTTCTGTTCAAGTCTTTTATTCTACTGGCTTATGGGTCTAGTGTTTAGGTAGTTTGTGTGTGTGTTTGCTGATGCTACACTGTTTTGATTACTGTTATAATAAAATTTTAAATCAGAAGATGTGATACTTTTGACTTGTTTTTTTCCCCTAGGAATTGTTTTGGTTATTTGGGCTTATCTTTTGGTTTTTATGAATGACTGTCAAATTTACAAGTCTCAAGCCCTCCAATCCACATTTGTCCAATGGAGGTTTGAAAGCTGAATTTAAATTCTCCCAGTTCAAAGATATCTCATTATATCTACCATAATTGCCATGTATTGTTTTATAGATCCAGGTTTCAACATAATGAAATTCCTTTAGATTATAGTTCTATTGTTTATAATTTCAATTACAGTTATAAGCATTTGTTCAACTTCAAATATATGAAGCATATCTATATGACATTATAAATATTATTGGTGAACATATAGAGCAGGAATGGTTAACTGTCTTGTGGTACTAAATGACAAACAGTGCAGGCGTATTAATTTTTTAATGCTACACAGGAAACAAATATTTCTGGGGCATTTATGTGCATAGGACATTGTGTCTCAGGGTAGGTAATGCATTCATTAATTCATTCAACAGTATTTGCCAAGAGCTGCCATGGAAGATAAAAATATTATGATGAATAAATTCAGCAGATCTAGTTGCATGGAACTTAAAGATTAGTTATAGAGGAAGACAAGTGTTAAAAGTGAGAATAGCTCTTTTATTTTTGGTAAGTTACAGAATGTATCATATTATTTAGTCCCAAACTAATGTAAAATGGTTCATTTTCTTTGTTTTCAGGTAAGTAAGTTAAGACTCATAGAAATGAATTTTTCAGAACAGATGGCTCATCTGGTCAGTGGTAGAATTGATTGGTTGGGATCTGATATGTACACTAAGGCTGTTTTAGAAAAAAAAACCAGCTTTGGAGTATTGGTGAAGTTACATATGAATTAACAGTTTTTATAATAGATTCACATTTCATTTAACTTTTCCATAAGGTCCTCAAGGATAGTCTCCAAATTCATCATCATTGATCCAGCATTGATCCATTGATGATGGTCTTCTAGTTCAGTAAACTTGGCATTAGAGGAATCAGCTAGTTAGGAAAAGATATTTCATATTGAGCACAAGCCAGACTTTTTTTTTTAAATCACCAGTTTCCTGCTTTACTTTCTGATATATTTTCATATGAAATAATTGAATTTTTACCACAAGAAAGATCAATCTTTCAAGGAAGGCAATTTTGATGCATACCCCACTTCAGTAGTTCATCAAAATGTGTTATATGTTAGTCTGCAAGTTTCTTAGAGGAAGTGAACTTCCATGAGATTTGATGGAGGGTCAAATGTTTCATGCAAAAAAATTTATCTGAGAGCTGCTATGTGGCATGAATGAAAGTAAAATCATCATATCTTGAATACCATAAAAATGCTGATATTTACTTTTAAATATAATTTATTTTCTACCACTCAACTTAAAAAGGGACAGAGAAAAGAATATTAGTGAGTGGCCAAGTACTAAAAAGAAAATTCACAAAGAGAGCTGTTAGAAAGGAAAGAATAGCTTTTTCTGTGCAGTTGAAATATGAGATTTATTAGCTGAAGAAGTGGAAGGAGGGGTATTCAAGGTGTGATGGATAACACATTATATGGAGTATATCTTCTGTTAATTGTTCTTTTTTTCTCCAGAGTCTTGAATCAACACTCTTCTCAGTCCTATGTGACAGGTGTCAGCTGGTCATGAGAAAGGCAGCAGGATAGGTGCACTGGCTATGATATCCCAGCAGAAGGTAGCTTATCAGCACCCACAGATCAAACTTACAATTACAGTCTGCTTAATTTTTTTTTTTAATTTTAAAATGGACACAATGCCCTTATTTTATTTATTTTTATGTGGTGCTGAGGATTAATCCCAGTGCCTCACACATGCCAGGCAAGTGCTCTGAGCCACAACCTTAACCCCAGTCTGGTTAATTCTTGATTAAAATCTGAAATAAGATACCCTACAAAAAGGACAGGGGCAAAAGATAACAACAGAGAATAATAATGATGCATTTTTACATGCTAGATATTTAAAATAAATTTCTACATTACTACATTTTGTCTTAAACTCAGCGCAATGAGGAGGGAAAACACCCTCTCTATTTTTAGGCAAAGATGTAGCAGATCCAGAGGACTGGGTGACCTGACCAAAGGAAAAACAGACAGCAAGACTATGGTTGAAACAATAATGCCAGCATTCCTGATCTAGTGATTTACAGTACAAAGAACAGAGTAAGAATAGAAGACTGGTCAGAACTGAACTAAATAGAAAAACAGAAAATAGAAAGCATGATTTTGTAGCACTGAGGGAATATTGTAAAATATTTTTAATTCATTTTCTTCATAGAGGACATTGAATTTTCTTTTGTTATTTGTGCAGATGAAAGGCTATGGGAAGTTTCAACACCAGTTTTGGAGAGGGCTTCATTTTGGTGGGCTTCTCAGATTGGCCTCAACTGGAACCCATTCTTTTTATCTATATTTCACTTTTCTACTCCCTAACTCTCATTGGAAACACCACCATCATTGCACTCTCACAACTGGACCCTCGACTGCACACACCCATGTACTTCTTCCTCTGCCACCTCTCCTTCCTGGACCTCTGCTATACCACCAGCACTGTGCCCCAGCTGCTGATCAATCTTTCTGGATTTGACAGGACCATCAGCTATGGAGGATGTGTGGCTCAGCTCTTCTTTTACCTTGCTCTGGGCTCCACTGAGTGTGTGCTCCTGGTGGTGATGGCCTTTGACCGCTATGCTGCTGTGTGCCGTCCACTCCACTACACAGCCATCATGCACCCCCTTCTCTGTCACTCCCTGGCTATTGCTGCCTGGGTGGGAGGTCTCATGAACTCTCTGATTCAGACAAGCCTCATGATGGCCATGCCTCTCTGTGGCCTCCATTACCTGAACCACTTCTTCTGTGAGATGCTTGTACTCCAGAAGTTGGCTTGTGAGGACACAGGAGGCACAGAGGCCAAGATGTTTGTGGCCCGAGTCATAATCATTGTTGTTCCTGCAGCACTGATTCTAGGCTCCTATGCACACATTGCTCAGGCAGTGCTGAGGATCAAGTCAATGGCTGGACGCAGAAAGGCTTTTGGGACCTGTGGGTCCCACCTCCTTGTGGTTTGTCTGTTTTATGGCTCAGCCATGTACACATACCTCCAACCGACAGGCAGGTACTCTGAGAGAGAGGGAAAGTTTGTTGCCCTTTTTTATACTGTAATCATCCCCATGCTCAATCCTCTGATCTATACCCTAAGGAACAAGGATGTGAAGGGAGCTCTGTGGAAGGTACTGGGGAGAGGCAGAGACTCTGGGTAACAGAAGAAAAGAGGGTTAGTAGTAACATTTCTTGTCAACAGCTCTCTGATATGGAGTCCATCCTGCTTCTTGTAGAGTAGTCAGTGTATAGAAAACAGTTCTCAGTTGGCCCCGGGTTTTATTGTTTTCCTTGTTTGGAAGTTGGAAGGGGAGATCTCTTGAGATGTTTACTTGCTATGATCACTGTGCAGTGGGGAGTAAGTGCTGATTTGTATCACCACTTTCTAAGGGAATGAGATGGGAATAGGGTGCATTGTGACCACTTATGCAGAATGAGGTTGGGTTCTTGATATGTCTGAGAGTCAGAAAAGGATCAGTTCAGAATGACCACACTTTTACCAACAGCCAGATTCTGACATGGTGCCATCTATATGGCACCATGACAAAGTCATAGGACATAAGTTCACCCTGATGTTCTAATTTTTTGTGACTCTGGCCATAATCATTCATATCTCAAGGCCTGTTTAAAAAGTCTCTTACAGTTGTTCCCCTTCTGTGATACTTTGAGCAAATAATTTTAAACAGAGCTACTTCATGAAAGAGACCTGCTGTCATTTACCCATTGAAGAAAGAGGTAATGTCAATTGACCATCACTGCATAAAGGGAGAGAGCAATAGCTTATCAGCCTCACCAGAGTCTCAGTCATGCTGCTTGGTGTCATGCTGCATGGAGAAGAAATTTGCCATGTAAGATAGAAGAGAACAGAGAAGAAATGAGTATACAAATAATGAACTAATAAGAGAAATTTTAAAATAAAAAAGTACATGCTGTACTCAAATGGAAGAAAATCAAATAGAAGAAAATCATTATTTCGAAGAGAGTTATAAAATAAATAAAAAGCAAGCAAAATAAAAGATTTATAAATATTTATCATTTGACATGTATCTGAATGTTCATTTCTGGGCTTTTCTATATTTCCTTTCTACATATCTGTCTTCATGGTGGTAACCCACATTCCTACCACTGTCATTTCATTCCATGTACTTAAATGAGGGTTTCATAACGAAAAGTGCAAGTATATTTGTTATAAGACCTTTTGCAGTTTTCTCAAATTTCAGTTTGATTTAATCATCTTTTACTACAATTACAATAATATTTGCTTAATATTTGAAAACTTGTTTTGTGTAAGTTGTCATTAATTCTGTAACAACATTGAGTTATATTCACTGCCTATTCATTATGGAGTTAAGGTTCAGAAGTTTTAACTTACTCAAGTTTAAATAGAAAATAAAGTGCGAAGGCAAGGCCCAGGCTTCTGCAATCCTAAACCAAACCCTTAGCATAACATGCTGCCAGTTCTATTTTCTGAGAGCAAATGTCATAATGAATGAGATTAGGAAGAAATGTTGGAGAGGTGAGCAGGATGCCAAGATGGTACAATGAAGAAAGGAGTCTCATTAGCAAATGGTTTTTAGAAAACTGGCTCTCTTCTTGTGATGGATGAATTTAGATTCTTATGACATATATAAAATTAAAAGATATCAAATACCTAAACATAAAATGGAAAACTATAAAACTCTTAGAAAAAGACACAAGGAAAAATCTTGGTGACATTTCATTTGGCAATGATTTCCTGCATATTGCACTAAAAGCATGGGTAACATTAGTTAAACTGGATAAACAGGACCCTGTCAAAATTAAAAACTTCTGTACATCAAAGGACACAATCAACAGAGTGAAAGGGCAAAGTATTCAATGGGAGATCACTGGGTACTTCCAAATCACATTTCTACTAATATATAAAGGCCATCTACAACTCAACAACAACAACAACATGGCTAAAAAGAATGTCCAAAGGAGTTAAAGAGACATTGTTCTTAAAAAGCTATGTGAATAGTGTGTGAAAAGATGCCAACATAAAAAATCATTAGGCTCACGCAAATCAAAACCACAAGCACAATCTACTTATACCCATTAGGTTAAATAGTATTTAAAAAACAAAACATAAGAAGGATTGTGAGAAAATGGAGAAATTGAAACTCCTCATGTACTCTTGGAGAGAATTTAGATTAGTATCATCTCTATAGAAAACAGCATGGAGTTTCACAAAATAAATAAATGAAAGTAGAATTACCATAGGATCTAGCTATTTTTTATTTCTGAGTCTATATCCAAAAGAATTGAAAGCAGGGTTTCAGAGATTTGCTTGCATACCCATGGTATTAGGTTCTTTATAGACAGGACCAAAGAGAAAGAGAAAGGTGTGTGGGTGAGAGACAGACATGTGTGAAGGCATTTATCAAGGGAATTTGCACACGCAATTGTGGAGGATGAGAAGCCTCACAATAGGCCACCTGCAAGCTGGAGACCCTGTAATGCCAGTAGGATAGCTCAGTTCAAGTCTGAGAGTCTCTGAACTAAGGAAACCTATGTGTAACTTTCATGCAAGGTGAAGTCCTGAAAACTGAGGGCTGTGAGTCCAAAGGCTAGGATGGCTAGAATCCTAGTATCCAATGGCAGAAGAAGATGGGTGTCCCAGGAGAGAGAGAGAGAGAGAGAGAGAGAGAGAGAGAGAGAGAGAGAGAGAGAGAGAGAGAGATATTGATTCACTTTCCTCTGCTTTTTAAACTATCCTGGTTCCTAGCTAATTAGATGGTACCTGCTCATATTGAGAGCAGATCTTCCCAACTAGTTTCACCAACTGACATGCCAATATACTCTGGAAATACTCTAACACATATATCCAGAAATAATGCTTTACCATTTCTCTATATATTTCTTAATCCAGTTAACTTGACTGTCATACTCATTGTCACAGCAGCATTATTCACAATAGCCAAAAGGTGGAAGCAACCTCAGTGTCCATCTACCAATGAATGAACGAATAAATTGTATATATATACACAAATACATATACATATACAGTGGAATATTATTTAGCATTAAAAAAGGAAATTCTGACACATGCTTCAGTATGGTAGAACTTTGTAAACTATAAAGCTTAGTTAAATAGCCAGTCACAATAGCCAAACACAAATTCTGTATAATTATACTTATATGAGTAGAGTAGTCAAATTCATTAGATGTAGAAAGTAGAATGGCAGTTGCCAGGGAGTAGAGAAGATACGGGCTTGTTTAATGAGTATAGAGATGCAGTTTTGCTAGATAAAAAAGTTTTGGAGAGCTGATGTATGACAATGTAAATATACTTAGCACTATTGAACTATATACTTAAAATGATTAAGATGGCAAATTTTACATTATGTGTATCTCACCACAATTAGAGAAAAAATGTAAAATTAGTAATGTTCAGAATGCCAATAATAATCATGTAGAAAATGTCATAGAAGAAATTAGCATGGCCTTAGTGGATAAAATCACAAAACATTTCTAAAGAAGATAAAAAAATCTAAATGATACTGAAGATCTACATATTTATATGTAGAATACACTATACTATATAAATTCCTATTTTACTCAAACTAATTCTAATTATTTCCTGATACAATTCTAAAAGCATCCAAACAGGGCCTCTTGTAGCATTTGAATAGTTACACTCTCATGGAAAAAGTAAAGAGTATTCTTAAAAAAAAACTTTGGAGACTTGGGCTATAAATTATGAAATTACTATAAATCTAAAAATAAAGACAAAAGATTTTACTGAAAGGAACATATGATGGAACAGCAGAACAAAGAGAACCAACAGAAACTGAAAAGTTGATGTATGACGAAGGAAAATTTGCTAGGGAAACCAGAGTTGTTCAATAAGTGTTATTCAAACAGATTATCTGAAAGGAAATGATAATAATATGCCAAATTGATTCAAAGCCTCAATGTGAAATAGCAAGATATTAAACTTTCAGAAGGCACAGAGAAGAATATTTCTAGGTTCATAACTTAGAGACTCATTTTTTGTTTTAGTTTTAAATTTTTTTTTGTTAAGATGCATCAATTGTATATACTAATGGGATCCAGTGTGGTATTTCTGTACAACATATAGCACTCATTGATCAAATCCAACCTTCCTGCATATGCCCTTCTCAATCTCTATTAGTCACTATTCCACTTTAGGTAGGCTTGCTTTTTATTTTTTATTTATTTACTTTTTTGGCTTCTACATATGAAGAACATGTAGTACTTGCCTTTCTGTGTTAGGCTTCTTTCTTTCTTTTTGGTGCTACTGGGGCTTGAACCCAGGGCCTTGTACATGTAAGGCAAGCACTCTACCAACTGAGCTATTATTCCATTGTGTATAAATACCACATTTTCTTTATGCATTCATCTATTGATAGGAACCTAGGCTGATTCCATATCTTAGGTCTTGTAAATAATGCTACAATAAACTTGGGTGTGCAGGTATGGAGGTTCAGTTTTTGAGAAGACTTGAAAGGAAAAGATTAATATTAAATGCATGCGGATACACACATGTGCATGAATGCTCTCTGTCTCTTTTTCTTTCACGTGCGCGCGCGCGCACACACACACACACACACACACACACACACACACATATAGTTCTCATATATAAAATGAAAACCATGCTAGAGATTAGTGGGTATTTTCAATGTAAAAATAACTAGATTAATATATACAAAATAAATTAATTATAAAATCTTTTGAAAAGTATAAATAT
This sequence comes from Callospermophilus lateralis, assembly GCF_048772815.1. Classification (NCBI taxonomy): domain Eukaryota; kingdom Metazoa; phylum Chordata; class Mammalia; order Rodentia; family Sciuridae; genus Callospermophilus; species Callospermophilus lateralis. The sequence continues at coordinate 38,914,456 of NC_135309.1, forward strand.
CACAATAAAAGGGAAAATACATACTTAGATAATTCTAGAAGAAAATTGGACTAAAAAACAAGTGAAAAATTCCTCAACCTCTCTTGATCAAAATAGTGCAAATTGATATCAATAAGGTACAATTTCATACCCTTTAGATTAGCAAACATTTAAAGTTTTTGTTTGTTTGTTTTTGTTTTTATTGTTTTTTTAATGATAGGAATGAGAGATATTCCAGTGTTTTATTGTTGAAGATACTTGTATTTTCTGACTCAAATTTGACTGTGATAAACCATCTAGAAAAACTCTTGCCCATAACACAGAGCCATGCATAAAAATCTTCACTCCATAGTGTTTGAAGTAGAAAAATATTTGAAATAACACAATAGTTTGTTCTTCAGATATAACAATTAAACAGTGGTATGTCGATTCCATGAGTCTATGTAGCAATTAAAATAAATGAACTCCTCAGTCTCCCCTCTACCCAATGGAGAGCCATCTGAAGAGACCAGGGACAGCCGCTTTCAGGCTTCCATTTCTTCATATTTATTCCTGTGGTTACATGTATTTATTAGAATTGGGAAAGATTTTCACTCTCAGAACAAAGGAATTTTGTTTTTAATCATGGCTTTTTCATTGAGAGCTAGTTTCTTGATCACAATTCATTAAATTATTCTGAGGTTTTGGTTAAAAGTATTCCCAGGGCATTGTGCTATCTTTACATGATAGAAAGATGTTGTGAAGTGTGCTCAGGTTTAATTTTTCTTATGATTTTTAAAGGTAAGAGTAAGGATGGAGATATTGAAATCTATAGGAAGCTGAATTTAGCTGAGTGTAAGGAAGAATTTACAAAAGTAAGAGATGCATAGCCGGGTGCTTATAGGCAAAAAAATACATTACACATTATAGAATAACTAAGTAGATTTTAAATGTCTCACTATGAAATATTGTTAAGTAAGCAAGGTCATGGAAATGTTAGTTACCTTGAGTTAATCATGCACATTTTATACATATATGAAGATTTCACACTGAACCCTTTAAACATATACCATTATGATTTGTCAAATTGAAAAATTAGAAAATATAAGTGCCTCCTAGGAAGTAATGAGGCTCCTTCCCTGAGACTTTAGATAGGAGCTTAGAAGTTCTGTGAATCAGATAAGGGCTTCAAAAGTTGCTTCCAAATCTTATTTATTTATTTATTATTTTTAAAGAGAGAGAGAGAGAGAGAGAGAGAGAGAGAGAGGGAGAAAATTTTTTAATATTTATTTTTTTTCAGTTTTCGGTGGACACAACGTCTTTATTTTATTTTATTTTTTGTGGTGCTGAGGATCAAACCCAGAGCCCCGCGCATGCCAGGTGAGCGCCTTACTGCTTAAGCCACATCCCCAGCCCCCCAAATCTCATTTATTGTTCTAGTTCTCCCAGATATTCCCTCCTGTCCTCTGAGAACTGAGAGTCACACATCTCAGTATTCATGGTACGAGGAGGGAATGTACAGAAAGGGGCTGGTTGGGTGGAGCAGCTGCAGGTTTCTTCAATCTAGGGCAATTGTTGTTAAACTTCAGTTAATTTTATTTGAGGCAATTCAGTTAAAGTATTGCCCCATCTTTTAGAGTTTCAGAGAAGAAGAAAATCTAGATTTCATGTAAATTCTATTGATTTTAAACACGAGCAAAATTCTCAGTTAAAACCAACTAATATGTATCAAATGCCTTCCCAGGACTGCTTTGCTTTCCTTTCCCTTCACCCCCACATCTTTCTCTTTTGAAATTATGCAGAGGAATAAAGTTATTTGCAAAATATTAATATTTTCATGTTTTCAACAGGTATAGTTAATGTCTACTCATCAAAATATTTGATTTTATTTTGGTTTTATTTGAAATTACAGAAATTACAGATAGATGCACAGCTCTTGGGAATGTAATAAAAATAGTTCAAATTTGTACTTTAAATGTGTGAATTGTAGGATGTGTGAATTATTTCTCAATAAAATATATGGTAAAGCAAACTATTATCATATGAAGAAAAAGCAGTCACTATCCCCACCCACTTATCACATTCAATACTCTTCATCTAATAAGCAGTATAACCATGCATGATTTGGGGTGAATCTTCCCATACTTTTCTTTATGCTTATATGAAGAGGTTATAGAAATGTTACCACATGTGTAGTTCCCACCATTTATATATTACGGAAATAAGACACCACAACCATGTAATTGGGAACCTGCTTAGCTCATTCGTGCCTGGGTGCATAGCCTGGCACAGGTAATGGATAGCTGTGCAAACTTAAAAATCTTTCTTGAACCCTCTGCCTCAGTGTCCTCTTTTTAGAGAGTAATAATTCATCCAAGGTTATTTTAAGGACTAATTGGGTTAACACATAAAGGTTCTTAGAGTGGCACCTGGCACATCATAAGAAGCATATATTTTAGGTATTGTTTTTCTTCATAGAGAAGTTCATCTAGGTAGACTTTCCCCAGCCTATTAGAGAGTAACTCTCTTTCATAACTGTAAAATTTTATTTTGTGGTGTTTTCTTAACTGTATAAAAAGGAAGATCCAGTATGGTAATTAAAAAAAATAATCTTCTTTATGTTTTTAATTTCTCTGAACAAGAGTAGAGACTTTGAACTTACCACCTTTTCAGGGGATGTTTGTCTCTTAAAGACAGTTCTCTTCCTTGTAGACAGGAATCATATTTTCTTCATTTATGTCACAAAAAGAGAAGGCACAGAATAAATGTTTGTTAAACATTACCACTATCATTGAGTGAATGTCTGCCACACACCAGGCACCTCACATATGTTGTATCATTAATATACAAGTATATCATATAATATACAACTATATTATATGATACTCCACATTAACATCATCTCTTTTTTAATATTTATTTTTTTATTGTAATTGGACACAATTCCTTTATTTTATTTATGTATTTTTATGTGGTGCTGAGGATAAATCCAGGGCCTAGCACATGCTAGGCAAGCGTTCTACCCCTAAGCCACAACCCCAGCCCAACATTAACATCATCTTAATGATGGAGAAACTTAGGCTCAAGCATGTTGAGATGCCTACAGATAAATTCTGAACCTTGATTTTTTATTTCTCAAGCATTTAACAAGTGTGCATTGCTCAATAATATTTGTGGAATGAACTGATAAAGAAACACGTTTCATTTTTTAATTCATTGTGGACAATTTCAGGGTACCACAAAATAAGGATTATTAATACATTGAATATAGTGTGAGAGAATTTAAAGCATCAAGCTTTCACGAAGAAGTTTTTATCCATGATATTTATCCATGATAAATATTCTTATATTTATCCATCATACATATAAAGGAGACATGAACACTGGAATTCCAGAGAAGGAAAACATTTGTATTATCTTGACCATGGTGGCTTCAAGTTAGACATGGAACTTGGTTTGTCTGAAGGGCTGGTAGGATTGGAGTCAGAAAATATGGGAGGAATCCCAGGCTACAGAGTGCATGATGAGCAAGGGAGAAGCGGTGTTCTGAGCACACTGGATACCTCAGTTTGGTTTGGGCAGAGTGTGAGGGTAGAAAGAACTGAGGACTGCAAGGCAGATCTTGAGCCAGTCAGTTGGTTATAATTGCCACATTGGGGCCCAGAGGTCTCCAAGGCCAGTCTGGGTAAACAATTCTTTCTTCACTGCTCTTGAATAGAATGTGCCAGTATCCCCATGGGAGAATTGGTAGTGCTCTGCCAATTCTCCTCTTCGGGAGGTCAGGAGGTGGTCTGATAATACACCAGCTTCTTCTGGTTCTCTGCTGGTTAAGGTGATTGTACCAAAGTGCAGTGGGAAGTTGCTTCCCCCTCCTAGGTTCTGAGCAGGCTCCTCTGTTGAGGGAGGAAGCGTGATTTCTCCAGGATAAGACTCTGGTGCAAGCCCTCCTCTCCACAGATGAAGTGAGGACCAAAGAGGAACACATCTTTCCCATCTCTAGATGCCACCAGAGTGAGATGGGTCTCACATCATCTTGAAGGCAACAGAATCAAGAGAGGTAAATGGAACAGTTTCCCTTGATAGAGCCCTGGGTGTGAACTGACTCGGGGTGCTATTCTGGCTTCACAGTCTCTTCCAAAACTCCAATCCTATGATGGCATTGCTCTATCATGTAAAGTAAAGACATCAGAACCCAGAGACCAATAACTGAGTTATTGTTAGAATTGTTGAAAATTAATCAAGAAAGTTTGGAGAGAATCCTGGAAGTTGGAGAGAATCTATCATATTTAGAGACAATGCTGTGTGGGGAGTCAGAAGTTAAAAAGAAATTTGTTAAATTCAGCCTTTGAATGTCAATCAGCTGTGGTTTTTTGGTTCTACCTGGAAAACATTAGTGTTTTATTATGGAGGATTTAATAGAAGAGTCTTGAAGATCGCCCTATGTACTCGGTGATTGAAGGAGATCGTGTGTTAACTAGTGTGAGCATGATGAAGTTGGATGAGAAATGTGTCTGTAGAAGTGCAAACTGTGACGGACAAGGGGGAGAGGAACTCTTTGGTGGCAAGGCTAGTTTTTGTAGTGAGTTTAAACCTCTGAAAACTAATAGGATATCTTCATGTGCAATCATAACTGGAGAAAGAAAAGATCAATTCAATTTGAAGGATGGATGAAGGTAATCTTACAGTAAGGAGTTTTTAGAACCTCCTGCTTTATGTACAGAAGATAGAATGTTTTGTTTTAATGTGGGTCTATTATAATCAGATAATATCATTAAATTAGTAAATTAGAAGAATATATTACATGATTTTTGATCTGAAGAAGTTTATTATTGACCAGGAGTTAGCTGAGTAGAAGAATACTTGCCTAGAATGTAGGTGATATTCACAAGTCTGATTCTCAGCACTGCAAAAGAGAAGAGTTTATTATTTACAGTGATTGTGCACAGACCCAGATTCTGTATGAGGCACAAAAACAGGTGAACACAGATGATTGCTGATCTTTATTATGCAGACAATCAACAATATCAGATATGCAAATGTCAAAAATGCTTGGTGTAATGGGAATAGGAGTAAGAGTTAATTTAAATTTTTTTTGTTATAGATGGAAACAATGCCTTTATTTTATTTATTTTTATGTGGTGCTGAGGGTTGAACTCAGTGCCTCACACTTGCTAGGCGAGCACTCTACCATTGAGCCACAATACCAGTCCCCCTAAATTTTAAAAAGATAATTTAAGAGTAGGAAAATATAGACTATCAGGGTTTTGTGTGGTGATTGACAGCATCCAACTTAATAATCCAGGTAGTGCAGAAACATTTTCCAGTGACCAGAATGTCACTTCCTGTCCAGGGACTGTATGTTTAGTGTGCTTCACTTTTTTCAAGTTTTCTTTAGGTTGCTTTCTTAGAAATTTCACTAGTTCTTCCTAATTTTAGCTTTTGGAGAAGCACAAAGTATGGGAGAAAGCAGGTAAGGGTAAGCAGGCTTAAAACTGGTGAGTTTGGATATTCTCAGCACTCTCTGGGATATAAATAGTTGTTTGATAACTGACCTTCAGCTGTTGAAGCTGGGTGCATAATGGCCCAAAGTGTGAGAGCCTCATTGAAGCCGAATAAAGGGGGTACTTGGAATTGAGCTCTGGATTGGTTTTCACATGCAAGGTCTGCTTTCAAGAAATTCTCTTACCATTCCTGAAAAGGGTAATCTGTCTGTGGTCGGTCAGATCCCCAAATGTCAAAGCATTAGAAATTCATAAAATGAAAAGGTGTGATTAGTACAGACGGATTATGGAAGTCTGAAGGTTTGGGAGTGTTACCTACATAGTGACTTTTTGAATTATGCAAATTAACTAATGGCATTTTCTAGTAAGGGTCTTTAGAAGGGTAAGAGAAGTGTGTTTGGGGTGGAACCCTGAGGAGAAACCTATTGTGAAAGAGATACACAGAGAAAAAGGAGCACATCAAAGACTGAGAAATAACCAAGGAAGGAGGAAGATGTCCAGGAAGATAAGGGAAGAGGTTTTGTGTAGAATGAACAAATTCTTGACCATGAAGAGTACTGAAAATGCCTACTGTGTTTTACTGTACAGTGTGGAGAGGACAGAATCCATATAGAAGTGGGTTGAGGACTGAGTGGGAGGGAAGTTGTGGAACACTGAGTGGAGACAACTCTTTCAGTAAAGTAATCCATGAAGAGGAAGAAAGATTAAAGGCAGTAACTAAAAGGGGACATAGGGCGAAAGGAAATATGTTCCAATGGAAGAGACTTGCTCATACATTACCTCCTTGAGAAAGAGCCAGTAGAGAAGGGAATGTTAAAGACACATTAAAAAGGACTGAATTTTTGGTGTAATTCATTTGCCTATTCATCTTATTCTTTTCAGAAGAATTTGTTAACCTGATTTTAGGTAGGTAGACTGTACAGAGTGTGCTCTTCAGTTAAAGATACAGACATGATGACTCAAGGAATGCAGGACACATAAAGATGAAATGTGAGGAGCAGACAGAAAAAACGGACAAGAGAATAGGCATGAGGAAATGAGGCAGGGCTTCATTAGACAAGTTCTTGGTTTGGGATTTTGTACAGAAGAGTCATGCATGAAATGGTTTAAAAGGGTGTAGGAAAAGCAATAATTATCCTGAGGTGGGCCTTTAGGAAATGATTTGAACCTGATGGCTGTAACTTCATCAGTGGATTAATGTACTAGATGGATTAATAATTTGAATAATTTGAAGAGTCTACTGGGAGGTGGTGGAAATTGTAGGCAGGTGGGGCATAGTTGGAGGAAGGATTTCATGGTGGCTTGCCCTTGTGGACTCTATTTGTATTTGGCCCCTTCTCTCTCTCTCTCTGCTTCTGGCTTCCATGAGCTGAGCAGCTTTCTTCCACCAGGTCCTTCCTCCAAGATGTTCTGCTTCAACTGAGGCCCAGAGCAGTGGAGTCAGCTGACCATGGACTGAAACCTCTGAAACCTCTGTAAGCCCCAATAAATCTTTTGTCCTCCAAGTTGTCTATGTTAGGAATTTTGGTAATAGTCATGAAAAGTTGACTAATACAGGCTCTGTTGACTTTTATATTGAAGTTTTGTGTCACTACTCTCCAATTCAGCATTGTCTTGCATTTTTTCTTATTTCATTTAAAAATAAATTTCATCATGTGTGATAAATATTAGTAAAATAGTTACTCTCATGAAGCGAATTAACCTGTACACCATCACACAATTTCTCATTTTCTTTGTTTACATTGCAAGAGAAGCTAATCTACTCATTTTACCCAAATCAAATACTGGTACACCTTTATTACTATTTTCCTCATGCTGTCATTATATCTCTAGATTTTTTTTATTTTAAGTATTTTCTACCCCACTTTTGCTCCCTCATCTCATTCCAGGCAACCATGTTTTAATTACTAGGTCTGTACACTTGACTTTTACATCACACATATAAATGATTTCATGAAATTTTTATTTTTGCTTCTGGCTTATTTCCCTTACTTACATAGTGTCCCCAGTTTCATTCATGTCATAGCAAATGGCAGGATATCCTTGTTATATCCAATGTGAGTCATTTTTGTTTACGGTGAAGACACAGTCCAATTTGATTCTTTTGATAGCCATTTATGGAGGAGAGTATCCTGTCTTCATAATTGCTTCTTGTTCCTCTGGTGAAAAATTAACCATATATGTTAGTATTTATATCTGGTTCCTGTCTTATGTTTCACTGGTCTGTATGTAGCACAGGGGATTGAACTCAGGAATGGGATTGAACTCATTACATTGTCAGCCCTTTATACTTTCAGATTTTGAGACAGAGTCTCCCTAAGTTCTTGAGGCTGGCTTTGAATTCACAACTTGCTTCCCTTATTCACCAGAGTTGCTGAGATTACAGGGGTTTCTCACCATACCGAGTGTGTGTGTGTGTGTGTGTGTGTGTGTGTGTGTGTGTGTGTGTTTGCCAGTACCACCTTTGCTATGCAATAAAGAATGAAAACAGAAAGTATGATACCAAAACTTTATTTTACTTTCTAAGAATTGCCTTTGCTATTTGGGTTGTTCTTCACTTTTTACAAATGACTGTTAAGTTTGCAAGTTTCATATCCTCTATTCTACATTTGTCCTACTGAGATTCGGAAGTTCAATTCTCCCAATTCAATAGATATCATTATTTTGTTTATTAAAGTGTCCATTTATTTTTTTAAACTTCCAGGTTTCATTACGTTGAAATCCTTTTGGATTATGTTTTTCTTGTTTATTGCAATAATTATTGTGATAAGCATCCACTCAATTTCAAATATATTAAACACATCTCTCTGACACTATAAAAACCATGAATTCACAGAACAGGAATGCTTAAAAACTAAGTAAGAAACTGTGGGTATATTAATGTTTGCTGTTGCACAGGAAACAAATATTTCTGGGAAAATTATGTTCACAAGGAGCAGTGTCAGGATGGGTGTTGCATTCATTAATTAATTCAAAAATGCTTGCTGAGAGCCTTCTATTTCCCAGGCATTGCCCTGGGATAGGGATATAAGGGTGAAAAAATTAAGCAGACCCAATTGCACAGAACTCCAATATTAGTGATGGAGCATTATGACTGTTAAAATTGAGAATAGCTGTTTTTATTGTAACTTGCAGAATGCACTACAATATTTAATTTTCATCAAAATCATGTGAAATAAGTTATTTTCTTAGTTTTAAATAAAAGTAAAATAAGACTCATAGATATGAGCTTTTCACTATAATGTGGAACAGCTGTCAATGGTAGAATTGATCAGTAGGGACCTAATTCACTTTCTAAGGCTCTTTACTGTGGTGGTCATTAAAAGGAAATATGAAATAAGATACCTAGTGGACCAAGGAAAAGGGCAAAGGAAACAATAGAAAATAGCAATGCTACATTTTTGCATGTTAGATTTTTGGGAGTGTGTGGTGGGTATCAGGAATTGAACTCAGGAGTACTTGGCCACCGAGCCACATCCCAGCCCTATTTTGTGTTTTATTTAGAGACAGGACTCACTGAGTTGCTTAGTACCTCACCATTGCTGAGGCTGGCTTTAAATTCACAATCTTCTTGTCTGAGACTCCTAAGCCCCTGGGATTATAGGCACGCACCACCACTCCGGCACATGTTACATTTCTTTTAATGTTTATTTTTTAGTTGTAGTTGGACGTAATACATTTATTTTTTCTCTTTATTTTTATGTGGTGTTAAGGATTGAACCCAGGGCCTTGCACTAGCTAGGCAAGCGCTCTAATGCTGAGCCACAATCCCAGCCCCACATGTTAGATTTTAAAAGGAATTTTAAAAGGAATTTGTTTCATTTTGTCCTAATCTCAATGTAATGAGGAGGAATAAGATAAGAATAAAAATAGGAGAGTGAGCATAGCTGAACTAAATAGTGAAATAGAAAATGAAAAACATGGTGTTGGAATACTAAGGGATAATTGTAAAGTAATGCTTTAATTCAAGTTCTTCATAGGAGGCATTATATTGTCTTCTGTTATTCCTGCAGGTAAAAGGATATGGGAAGTTTCAACACCAGTTTTGAAGAGGGCTTCATTTTGGTGGGCTTCTCAGATTGGCCTCAACTGGAACTCATCCTTTTTTTCTATATTTCGATTTTCTACTCCCTAACTCTCTTTGGCAACACCACCATCATCATTCTCTCACGACTGGATCCTCGACTGCACACGCCCATGTACTTCTTCCTCTGCCACCTCTCCTTCCTGGACCTCTGCTATACCACCAGCACTGTGCCCCAGCTGCTGATCAATCTTTCTGGACGCGACAGGACCATCAGCTATGGAGGGTGTGTGGCCCAGCTCTTCATCTACCTCTCCCTGGGTGGAACTGAGTGTGTGCTCCTGGTGGTGATGGCCTTTGACCGCTATGCTGCTGTGTGTCGTCCACTCCACTACACAGCCATCATGAATCCCCTTCTCTGCCAGTCCCTGGCTATTGCTGCCTGGGTGGGAGGTCTCATGAACTCTCTAATTCAGACAAGCCTCATGATGGCCATGCCTCTCTGTGGCCTCCATTACCTGAACCACTTCTTCTGTGAGATGCTTGTACTCCAGAAGTTGGCTTGTGAGGACACAGGAGGCACAGAGGCCAAGATGTTTGTGGCCCGAGTCATAATCATTGTTGTTCCTGCAGCACTGATTCTAGGCTCCTATGCACACATTGCTCAGGCAGTGCTGAGGATCAAGTCAATGGCAGGGCGCAGAAAGGCTTTTGGGACCTGTGGGTCCCACCTCCTTGTGGTTTGTCTGTTTTATGGCTCAGCCATGTACACATACCTCCAACCCACGGGCAGGTACTCTGAGAGTGAGGGAAAGTTTGTTGCCCTTTTTTATACTATAATCATCCCCATGCTCAATCCTCTGATCTATACCCTAAGGAACAAGGATGTGAAGGGAGCTCTGTGGAAGGTATTGGGGAGAGGCAGAAGCTCAGGATAAAAGAAGAAAAGAGGGTTAGTAGTAACATTTCTTGTCAACAGCTCTCTGATGATGGAGTCAATCCTGCTCCTATGATGGTCATTAAAAAAAAACTTGGAAATATGACACAAGAACCTAATAGACCAAAGAAAAGAACAACGACAACAACAACAACAACAACAACAACAAAAAAAAAAACCAGAGAGAAGCAATGCTACATTTTTGAATGTTAGATTTTTGTGGGGGTAGTGTGAGGTACCAGGAATTGAACTCAGGGGCCTTTGGTTACTGAGCCACACCCCCAGCCCTATTTTGTGTTTTAATTAGGGACAGGCTCTCACTGAGTTGCTTAGTGTATAGAAAACAGTTCTCAGTTGGCCCCAAGGTTTTATTGTTTTCCTTGTTTGGAAGTTGGAAGGGGAGATCTCTTGAGATGTTTACTTGCTATGATCACTGTGCAGTGGGGAGTAAGTGCTGATTTGTATCTCCACTTTCTAAGGGAATGAGATGGGAATAGGGTGCATTGTGACCACTTATGCAGAATGAGGTTGGGTTCTTGGCATGTCTGAGAGTCAGGAAAGGATCCGTTCAGAATGACCACATTGTTCCAGGGGATACCAATGTGGTGCTGTAGAGATGGCATTATGATAAAGGAAGAGGACATTAGTTGTTTTAGTTAGAATTATTGCTGCTGTGACTAAAAGGATCTGACAAGAACAAGTTTAGGGGAGTAAAAGTTTATTTAGGGGCTCACAGTTTTAGAGGTCTCAATCCATAGACAGCTGGTTCCATTCCTCAGAACTTGAGGTGAGGCAGTACATCATGGTGGAAGAGTGTGGCAGAGGGAAGCACCTCACATGATAATCAGAAAGCAGAGAGAGAGAGAGAGAGAGAGAGAGAGAGAGAGAGAGAGAGAGAGAGAGACTCCATTCTCCAGATACAAAATATATACCCCATAGCCATACCCCCAAATGAACCACTTTGCTGCTGGCACACCCCACCTGCTCCCAGTCACCACAGAGTTAATCCTATTATGGATTAGTTCACCTGTCAGGTTAAGGCTATAACCCAATCATTTTCCCTTCAAACCTCGAATTGTCTCACGCACATGCCTTGGGGGGACACCTCACATCCAAACCATAATATGAATTCTGTCTGATTTTTTAGTTATTTTTGACTCTGGTCATATTCATTCAGATCTCGGGGTCTATCATAAATGTCCCTTTACAGTGGATCCCTTTCTATGATACTTGGAGCAAATAAGGTTTAATGAACTACTTCATGGGGCATGTAAATTTCAGACCTGGTGTCAATTATCCGTTGAAGAAAGATGCAATATTGTTTGGTCATCACTGAATAAAGGGAGAGAGGAACATCTTGTTAGCCTCATCAAGAATCTCAGTCATGCTGCTTTGTGTCATGGAAAAGAAATTTTCCATATAAGACAGAAGAGAATAAAGAAGAAATGAGTACAAATAATGACCCAAGAGGAAAAAAAATTAAAATTAAAAAATATTCTTGTGGTACTTCGGCAGGCAGAAGAAAATTATGTAGAAAAAACATTTATTTCTAATAGTTATTCAATAAATGAAAATAATCAAAGGAAAAGACTCCTAAATACAATTTCAATATGTATGTGAACGATTACTTCTACATTGTTCTCTCTTCCAGTTTTCCACATGTCTGTCTGCATGGCAGAACCACATTTCCATCACTATTATTTTATTCCATGTACTAAATGATAGTTTCATATAAAAAGTGTAGATATATTTATTAAAAACCCATTACAGTCTTCTTGAATTTTAGTTGGTTTAGTCATGTTTTATTCCAATAACAATCATTATTTGCAAATTTATTTTGCATAAATTGTCATTATTCCTATAACAGCATTGTAAAAATTACTTGTTTTATATTGATATTTTGCTATGTCCTGGCTTAATCACAATGAAGCTAAGGAGCAATAGATTTAAGTAACATATTCAAGCACACATAGCAAATGTCGGGTGAAGTTTGGACCCAGACTTCTGAAATCCTAAATATAACACTTAGTATAACATGCTGCCAATTTTGTTTTCTGTGAACAAACTTGTAATAGAGAAAGACTAAGTTTAGGAAGAAAGGAGGTAGGAGAGGTCAACAGTATGCCAAAATAGATACAATGAGAAAGAATAGTCTCTTCAACATAACTGTTCTGAAAAACTGGCTATCTGCATGACAAAGAATGAATTCAGGTCCTTAAATTATGCCAAATGTACAAAATAACTTAAAATATATGAAATACTTAAACATAAATGGAAAACTATAGAACTCTTTTCAGAAAACCTAGATATGACCCAAAAGCATAGGACATAAAAGTAAAAATAGGGACCTCATCAAAATTAAAACCAAAGACAAAATCAACATTGGTAGGAAATATTTTCAAACCACATATCTGATAGTAGTTACTATCCATAATATATAATGACCACCTACAACTCAACAAAAACCAAAGTAACCCAATTTAAAAATGTGCCAAGGAGTTTAATAGACATAAAAAGGCCATTAAGCATACAAAAGTTGTTCAAATCCATAATCATTAGGCTAATGTAAATCAAAACCATAAGGATATCTTATTTCATATCTTAGAATGAATATTGTTAAGAAATATCCAAAGATGACAAGTATTATTGAGAATGTGGAGAAATTGGAACTCCTAGCATACTCTTGGTGAAAGTGTGAAATGTTATATCTCTGTGAAAAACATCACTGAGTTTTCTAAAAAGTAAATAAAAATAGAATACCATATGACATAGCCATTTTATTTCTAGGTATATATACTTTGGAAAGCAGGTTCTCAAAGAAATATACCCATCATATTAGTTAAGGCTGTGTAAAGAGACGGCACCAGTGTGTGGTGTATTACAGAGAGAGAAAGAGGCGTGAGGGCAGTAGGGGAAGTTTTTCATGCATTTGTGGAGGCTGAGAAGCCCCACAGGCCACCTGCAAGCTGGAGATCCTGGAATGCTGGTAGCATGGCTCAGTCCAAGTCTAAAAAACCTCAGAACAAGGAATCCAATGTTGTAACTATCATCTGAGGCTGAAGACCTGAGAACCTGCGCCCACAACCCCCAGGGTAAAGTCCTGGAGTCCAAAGGCTGGGGAACCTGAAATTCTGACATCTAATTGCAAGAGAAATTGGGGGTTTCAGTTCTAGGAAAGAGAAAATAATTCACCTTTTCTCATGTATTTTGTTGTAGCCTGGTTCCCAGCTAATTGGACACAGCTTGCTCAAGAATGAGAGCAGATTTTCTCTACTTGATCCCTTGATTAACATGCCAATCTACCCTGGAAATACCCTTACAGACACATTCAGAAATAATGCTTTCCCAATTCTCTGTGTTATTCTTAATGCAACCAGCTCTAAATGAACTATCAAATCTATATTTATATAACATTATTTATAATGTTATATAAATATATGGAAGTGACCCATTGTTGACCCATTATTGACAGATGAATGGATTAAATAAAATGTAGAATACACACATATTAGGGGTATTTGCAATGTGCATAATCAATGAAGGTTAATATGCACAACATAAAATATATCCTGCACTGGGTATAGTGGTGCACACCTGTAATCTCAGAAGCTCCAGAGTCAGGAGGATTGCAAGTTCAGTATCAGCAATTTAGCAAATGCTAGGGATGTGGCTCAATGGTTAACCACCCATGGGTTCAATCCCTGCTATGAGAAAAATAAATTCTTTGAGAAGAGACCACAGGGGTACCTTGGGAATGTAATAAAAACCATCAAATTTCATACTTTAAATGTGTAGGGTGTGAAAGCAATGAATACTAATTATATAGTAAAGGAAACTGTTGTTGTATGAAGAAAAATCCATTACTCTCCACATGTTATACTGATACTGAGACCCTCAAATAACTCTCAGACCACACATTGCCATTCCATTTAAGTCTTCATTGCTGGCCAGTGGTGGACACTCTACTCTCTAAAAGCGAGATAGTCAGAGTGATGTACTCCCTTCAGTTTGGCCTCATATTTAAGCCAAAAAACCACAAAAGGGATGTTAGGGGGTTTAGCCCATGTAAGCAGGCAAAATCACAGAAGGGGCAGATTGTAGTCAGGTGGTGGGAGGCTTAGCCAATCAGAATAAGCCAGTTATCCTGTTACAGAAACAGAGCCCAGTTGGACAGTTCTGTGTTCTTGAGGGTTTCCACAACAAAAGGAAAAACAACTTGCCCCAGTCATAACCTTTCTAGGTGGCATGGCTGTTTCACAAATTGGAGTCACTAGAGTCAAGACTTCTGTCTCATCCCACACACTTCCTTCTCATATTCAACACCTTTCATCTAATAAGCAGTGTAACCATGAACAGTTTGATGTGAATCTTTCCATACTTTTCTTTATGCTTATATAGCCACACGTATACACACATATGAATCCCCCTATTTATATATTTCAGAAATAAAACAACACTACCTATGTCACTGTAAACCTGCTTAGTTCATTCGTGCCTGGGTGCATAGCCTGGCACAGGCAAAGGATAGCTATGCAAACTTGAAAATCTTTCTTGAACCCTCTGACTCAGTGTCCTCTTTTGTAGAAAAGGAATGATAATTCACCTACAGTTATTATTTGGATTAATTGGGCAACAAATGCAGATGCTTAGGATAGTGCCTGGCGCATCATTAGAAGCATATACAGTTTAGGTATTTTTTTAAAAAGCAGATCATCTTTAGATTTTCTCCAGACTTTACCAGAGTAATTCTCTTTCATAACTATGAAAACCATTTGTGGCATTTTTTTGACTGCATACAAAGTAAAACCAGCACGGTAATATTTTTAAAAATACTTCCCTTTGTTTTTATATTCTCTTGAATAAGAGTGGACAATTAGAACTTATTACTTTGTTTGCAATTATTTCAGACAATGTCCATCTCTTGCAAGATTGTGGGCTTCCCTGTTGACAGAGATCATATTTTCTTCATTTATTTCACAAAAAAAGAGAAGGCACAAAATAAATGTTTGTTAAACAATACCACTACCACTGAGTGAATGTCTGCCACACACCAGGCACCTCACATATGTTGTATCATTAATGTACAAACAGTGGTACAGGATAGGCCACATTAACATCATCTTAATGATGAGGCTCAAGCATGTCAAGATAGCTTTTCAAGGTCAGACAGATAGTTATGGCAGAGCTGTTTCCTCTGCATCACGTATGCCTTTAAATGGCTACAGATAAATTCTGAACCTTGATTTTTATTTCTCAAGCATTTAGGCCAGTGTGCATTGCTCAACAATGATTGTGGAATGAATTAATAAAGGAACACATTTAATTTTTTAATTTGTTGTGGACAATGTCAGGGTAAACATAATAAGTTTTACTAATACATTGAGTATATAGTGTGTAAAAGAGATTTTAAAGCATCAAACTTTTCATGAAGAAAATAAATATTTTTTATTTTGTTTTATGGATTCATGATACATATTAAAGAGACATAAACACATGATGAAAATTGCAGAGAAAGAAACATTTGGATTGTGGTGACAATGGTGTCTCTAAGTGAGACATGAAATTTGGTTTATTGAAGAGCTATTAGGACTGGAGAGCTATTGCTCCTATGGGAGGAATCCCAGGCTACAGAGTGCATGATGAGCAAGGGAGAAGCAGTGTTCTGAGCACACTGGATACATCAGTTTGGTTTGGGCAGAGTGTGAGGGTAGAAAGAACTGAGGACTTCAAGGCAGATCATGAGCCAGTCAGTTGGTTATAATTGCCACATTGGGGCCCAGAGGTCTCCAAGGCCAGTCTGGGTAAACAATTCTTTCTTCACTGCTTTTGAATAGAATGTGCCAGTATCCCCATGGGAGAATTGGTAGTGCTCAGCCAATTCTCCTCTTTGGGAGGTCAGGACGTGGTCTGATAATACACCAGCTTCTTCTGGTTCTCTGCTGGTTAAGGTGACTGTACCAGAGTGCACTGGAAAGATGCTTCCTGCTCCTAGATTCTGAGCCTTAGCAGGCTCCTCTGTTGAGGGAGGAAGCGTGATTTCTCCAGGACAAGATTCTGGTGTAAACCCTCACTCCACAGATGAAGTGAGGAGCAAAGAGGAACATATCTTTCCCATCTCTAGATGCCACAGTGTGAGATGGGTCTCACATCATCTTGAAGGCAATAGAATCAAGAGAGGTAAATGGAACAGTTTTCTTTGATAGATCCCTGGGTATGAACTGACTCGGGGTGCTATTCTGGCTTCACAGTCTCTTCCAAAACTCCAATCCTATGATGGCATTGCTCTATCATGTAAAGTAAAGACATCAGAACCCAGAGACCAATAACTGAGTTATTGTTAGAATTATTGAAAATTAATCAAGAATGTTTGGAGAGAATCCTAGAAGTTGGAGAGAATCTATCATATTTAGAGACAATGCTGTGTGGGGAGTCAGAAGTTAAAAAGAAATTTGTTAAATTCAACCTTTGAATGTCAATCAGCTGACTGGACCCCAGCTGTGGTGTTTTTTTTTTGGTTCTATCTGGAAAAAATTAGTGTGTTATTAATGAGGATTTAATAAAAGAGTCTTGATGATTGCCCTACTTACTCAGTGATTGAAGGAGATCGTGTGTTAACTAGTGTGAGCATGATGAAGTTGGATGAGAAATGTATCTGTAGAAGTGCAAACTGTGACGGAGAAGGGGGAGAGGAACTCTTTGGTGGCAAGGCTAGTTTTTGTAGTGAGTTTAAACCTCTGAAAACTAATAGGAGATCTTCATGTGCAATCATAACTGGAGAAAGGAAAGATCAACTCAAATTGAAGGATGGATGAAGGTAATCTTACAGTAAAGAGTTTTTAGAACATCCTGTTTTATGTAAAGAAGAGTAAATATTTTGTTTTTAATGTGGGTCTATTATAGTCAGATAATATCATTGAATTAGTAAATTAGAAGGATAGTACTTGATTTTTGATCTGAAGAAGTTTATTATTGACCAGGGGTTAGCTGAGTAGAAGAATACTTGCCTAGAATGTAGGCAATATTCACAAGTCTGATTCTCAGCACTGCAAAAAAGAAGAGTTTATTATTTACAGAGATTGTGCACAGACACAGATTCTGTATGAGGCACAAAAACAGGTGAACACAGATAATTGCTGATCTTTATAATGCAGACAATTAACAATATCAGATATGCAAATGTCAAAAATGCTTGGTGTAATGGGAATAGGAGTAAGAGTTAATTTAAAATTTTATTTTTGTTATAGATGGACACAATGCCTTTATTTTATTTATTTTTATGTGGTGCTGAGGGTTGAACTCAGTGCCTCACACTTGCTAGGCGAGTGCTCTACCACTGAACCACCATACCAGCCCCTAAATTTTAAAAAGATAACTTAAGAGTAGCAAAATATAGACTATCAGGGTTTTGTGTGATGATTGATAGCATCCGACTTATAATCCAGGTAGTGCAGAAACATTTTCCAGCCTCTGAATAAGCAAGAAACTTTCAAGTGACCAGAATGTCACTTCCTGTCCAGGGACTGTATGTTTAGTGTGCTTCACTTTTTCCAAGTTTTCTTTATGTTGCTTTCTTAGAAATTTCACTAGTTCTTCCTAATTTTGGCTTTTGGAGAAGCACAAAATATTTTCAGTATGGGACAAAGCAGGTAAGGGTAAGCAGGCTTAAAACTGGTGAGTTTGGATATTCTCAGCACTCTCTGGGATATAAATAATTGTCTGATAACTGACCTTCAGCTGTTGAAGCTGGGTGCATAATGGCCCAAAGTGTGAGAGCCTCATTGAAGCCGAATAAAGGGGGTACTTGGAATTGAGCTCTGGATTGGTTTTCACATGCAAGGTCTGCTTTCAAGAAATTCTTTTACTATCTTTAGGAATTGTTATCCCTGAAAGGGGTAGTCTGTGCATGGTCAGTCAGATCCTCAAATGTCAAAGCATTAGAAATTCATAAAATGAAAAGGTGTAATTAGTACAGACGGATTATGGAAGTCTGAAGGTTTGGGAGTGTTACCTACATAGTGACTTTTTGAATTATGCAAACTATGGAATGAATGGCATTTTCTAGTAAGGGTCTTTAGAAGGGTAAGAGAAGGATGTTTGGGGTGGAACCCTGAGGAGAGTCCTATTGTGAAAGCGATGCACAGAGAAAGAGGAGCACACCAAAGACTGAGAAATAACCAAGGAAGGAGGAAGATGTCCAGGAAGATAAGGGAAGAGGTGTTGTGTAGAATGAACAGTAGTCAACATGTAGAATTCTTGACCAGGAAGAGTACTGAAAATGCCTACTGTGTTTTACTGTACAGTGTGGAGAGGACAGAATCCATATAGAAGTGGGTTGAGGACTGAGTGGGAGGGAAGTTGTGGAAACACTGAGTGGAGACAACTCTTTCAGTAAAGTAATCCATGAAGAGGAAGAAAGATAAAAGGCAGTAACTAAAAGGGGACATAGGGCGAAAAGAAATATGTTCCAATGGAAGAGACTTGCTCATACATTACCTCCTTGAGAAAGAGCCAGTAGAGAAGGGAATGTTAAAGACACATTAAAAAGGATTGGATTTTTGGTATAATTCATTTGCATATTCATTTTATTCTTTTCAGAAGAATTTGTTAACCTGATTTTAGGTAGGTAGACTGTACAGAGTGCAATCTTCAGTTAAAGATACAGACATGATGACTCAAGGAATGCAGGACACATAAAGATGAAATGTGAGGAGCAGACACAAAGAAACGGACAAGAGAATGGGCATGAGGAAATGAGGCAGGGCTTCATTAGACAAGTTCTTGGTTTGAGATTTTGTACAG
This sequence comes from Callospermophilus lateralis, assembly GCF_048772815.1. NCBI lineage: Eukaryota > Metazoa > Chordata > Mammalia > Rodentia > Sciuridae > Callospermophilus > Callospermophilus lateralis. The sequence goes on from NC_135309.1 coordinate 38,933,675, forward strand.
AAGAGTCATGCATCGAAGAGTTTGAAAGGGTGTAGGAAAAGCAATAATTATCCTGAGGTGGGCCTTTAGGAAGTGATTGACCCTGATGACTGTAACCTCATCAGTGGATCAATGTACTAGATGGATTAATAATTTGAATAATTTGAAGAGTCTACTGGGAGGTGGTGGAAATTGTAGGCAGGTGGGGCATAGTTGGAGGAAGGATGTCATGGTGGCTTGCCCTTGTGGACTCTATTTGTATTTGGCCCCTTCTCTCTCTCTCTCTGCTTCTGGCTGCCCTGAGCTGAGCAGCTTTCTTCCACCAGGTCCTTCCTCCAAGATGTTCTGCCTCAACTGAGGCCCAGAGCAGTGGAGTCAGCTGACCATGGACTGAAACCTCTGTAAGCCCAAATAAATCTTTTGTCCTCCAAGTTGTCTATGTTAGGAATTTTGGTAATAGTCATGAAAAGTTGACTAATACAGACTCTGTTGATTTTTATATTGAGCTTTGCTTCACTACTCTCCAATTCATCTTTGTCTTGCATTTTTCTTATTTCATTTAAAAATAAATTTCATCATATATGATAAATATTAGTAAAATAGTTACTTTCATGAAGCAAATTAACCTGTACACCATCACACAATTTCTCATTTTCTTTGTTTACATTGCAAGAGAAGCTAATCTACTCATTTTTCCCAAATCACATATGTGGTTCACCTTGATTGTCTCTATTCTTCATGTTGTCATTATATCTCTATCCTTTTTTATTTTAAGTATTTTCTACCCCACATTTGCTTCCTCATCTCATTCCAGACAACCATGTTTTAATTACTAGGTCTGTACACTTGACTTTTACAACACACATGTAAATTATTTCATGGAATTTTTATTTTTGCTTCTGGCTTATTTCCCTTACATAATATCCCCAGTTTCATTCATCATGTCATCGCAAATGGCAGGATATCCTTGTCATATCCAATGTGAGTCATTTTTATATATGGTAAATTTGACTCTTTTGGTGTTTAAGTTCATTTTCCCCAGCCATTTATGGAAGAGATTATTCTATCTTCATAGTTGCTTCTTGTTCCTTTGGTGGAAATTAAATATATTTATATCTGGATCATGTCTTATGTTTCATTGTTCTGTATGTTGTACTGGGGATTGAACTCAGGAATGGGATTAATCTCAGGAGAATTCTATTATTGAGTTACATTGTCAGCCCTTTATACTTTAAGATTTGGAGACAGGGTCTCACTAAGTTCTTGAGTCTGACTTTGAATTGGTTTACGGGGGTTCCTCACCATGACGTGTGTGTGTGTGTGTGTGTGTGTGTGTGTGTGTGTGTGACTTTTGCCAGTACCACCTTTGCTTTGTAATAAATAAATTAAAACAGGAAGTATGATACCAAAACTTTATTGTATTTTCTAAGAATTGCTTTTGCTATTTTGGGATATCCTTTACTTTTTACAAATAGCAATTAAGTTTGCAGGTTTCGTATCCTCCATTTTACATTTGTTCTACTGAGATTTGGAAGTTCAATTCTCCCAATTCAATACATATCATGATTTTGTTTATTAAAGTATCCATTTATTTTTTAAATGTCTAGGTTTCATCACATTGAAATCCATTTGGATTGTGATTTTATTATTTATTGCAATAATTATAGTTATAAGCATCAGCAGTTGCAATTTCAGCAATTTCAAATATATTAAACACATCTCTCTGACATTATAAAAACCTTGGTGTTGGAATTAGTATTCCAAGGGATAATTGTGAAGTGATGCTTTAATTCAAGTTCTTCATAGGAGGCATTTAATTGTCTTCTGTTACTTCTGCAGGTGAAAGGCTATGGGAAGTTTCAACACCAGTTTTGGAGAGGGCTTCATTTTGGTGGGCTTCTCCGATTGGCCTCAACTGGAACCCATTCTTTTTATCTATATTTCACTTTTCTACTCCCTAACCCTTTTTGGCAACACCACCATCATCATTCTCTCACGACTGGACCCTCGACTGCACACGCCCATGTACTTCTTCCTGTGCCACCTCTCCTTCCTGGACCTCTGCTATACCACCAGCACTGTGCCCCAGCTGCTGATCAATCTTTCTGGACTCGACAGGACCATCAGCTATGGAGGGTGTGTAGCCCAGCTCTTCACCTACCTCTCTCTGGCTGGAACTGAGTGTGTGCTCCTGGTGGTGATGGCCTTTGACCGCTATGCTGCTGTGTGTCGTCCACTCCACTACACAACCATCATGAACCCCCTTCTCTGCCAGTCCCTGGCTATTGCTGCCTGGGTGGGAGGCTTCACAAACTCTCTGATTCAGACAAGCCTCATGATGGCCATGCCTCTCTGTGGCCTCCATTACCTGAACCACTTCTTCTGTGAGATGCTTGTACTCCAGAAGTTGGCTTGTGAGGACACAGGAGGCACAGAGGCCAAGATGTTTGTGGCCCGAGTCATAATCATTGTTGTTCCTGCAGCACTGATTCTAGGCTCCTATGCACTCATTGCTCAGGCAGTGCTGAGGATCAAGTCAATGGCTGGACGCAGAAAGGCTTTTGGGACCTGTGGGTCCCATCTCTTTGTGGTTTGTCTGTTTTATGGCTCAGGCATGTACACATACCTTCAACCTCTGGGCAGGTACTCTGAGAGTAAGGGAAAGTTTGTTGCCCTTTTTTATACTGTAATCATCCCCATGCTCAATCCTCTGATCTATACCCTAAGGAACAAGGATGTGAAGGGAGCTCTGTGGAAGATACTGGGGAGAGGCAGAAACTCAGGATAAAAGAAGAAAAGGGAGTTAGTGTCACCAGCTTTCTGACTATGGAGCCCCATCCTGTGCCTATGATGGTCATTAAAAAACTTGGCAATATGGAGCAAGATACCTATTAGACCAAAGAAAAGAACAAAAGATACCAACAGAGAATAGCAATGCTACATTTTTGCAAGTTAGATTTTTTTGGGGGTGTGTGGGGTACCAAGAATTAAACTCATGGGCACTTGGCCACTGAGCCACACCCCCAGCCCTATTTTGTGTTTTAATTAGGGACAGGCTCTCACTGAGTTGCTTAGTGTATAGAAAACAGTTCTTAGTTGGCCCCAAGGTTTTATTGTTTTCCTTGTTTGGAAGTTGGAAGGGGAGATCTCTTGAGATGTTTACTTGCTATGATCACTGTGCAGTGGGGAGTAAGTGCTGATTTGTATCTCCACTTTCTAAGGGAATGAGATGGGAATAGGGTGCATTGTGACCACTTATGCAGAATGAGGTTGGGTTCTTGGCATGTCTGAGAGTCAGGAAAGGATCAGTTCAGAATGACCACATTGTTCCAGCGGATACCAATGTGGTGCTGTAGAGATGGCATTATGATAAAGGAAGAGGACATTAGTTGTTTTAGTTAGAATTATTGCTGCTGTGACTAAAAGGATCTGACAAGAACAAGTTTAGGGGAGTAAAAGTTTATTTAGGGGCTCACAGTTTTAGAGGTCTCAATCCATAGACAGCTGGTTCCATTCCTTAGAACTCGAGGTGAGGCAGTACATCATGGTGGAAGAGTGTGGCAGAGGGAAGCAGCTCACATGATAATCAGAAAGCAGAGAGAGAGAGAGAGAGAGACTCTCCACTCTCCAGATACAAAATATATACCCCATAGCCATACCCCCAAATGAACCACTTTGCTGCTGGCACACCCCACCTGCTCCCAGTCACCACAGAGTTAATCCTATCATGGATTAGTTCACCTGTCAGGTTAAGGCTATAACCCAATCATTTTCCCTTCAAACCTCGAATTGTCTCACACACATGCCTTGGGGGGACACCTCACATCCAAACCATAATATGAGTTCAGTCTGATTTTTTAGTTATTTGTGACTCTGGCCATATTCATTCAGATCTCAGGGTCTATCATAAATGTCCCTTTACAGTGGGTCCCTTTCTATGATACTTGGAGTAAATAATGTTTAATGAACTACTTCATGGGGCATGTAAATTTCAGACCTGGTGTCAATTACACATTGAAGAAAGATGCAATATTGTTTGGTCATCACTGAATAAAGGGAGAGAGGAACATTGTGTCAGCCTCACCAAGAATCTCAGTCATGCTGCTTGGTGTCATGGAGATGAAATTTTCCATATAAGACAGAAGAGAATAAAGAAGAAATGAGTACAAATAATGACCTAAGAGGAAAAAAATTAAAATTATAAAATATACTTGTGGTACTTCAACAGGCAGAATAAATTTATGTAGAAAAATACCATTTATTTCTAAAAGTTATCCAATAAATTACAACAATTAAAAGAAAAGTCTCCTAAATACAATTTCAATTGTATGTGAAAGATTACTTCTACATTGTTCTCTCTTCCAGTTTTCCACATGTCTATCTGCATGGCAGAACCACATTTCCATCACTATTATTTCATTCCATGTACTAAATGAGTTTCATATAAAAAAGTATAGATATGTTTTTTAACAACCTTTTGCAGTCTTCTTGAATTTTAGTTTGGTTTAGTCATGTTTTATTCCAATAATAATCATTAATAATATTTGCTTACTATTTGCAAATTTATTTTGCATAAATTATCATTATTCCTATAACAACATTGTAAAAATTATAGGAATAATGATATTTTGCTATTTTGCTATTTTGATATTTTGCTATTTCCTGGCTTAATCACAATGAAGCTAAGGATCAATGGGTTTAAGAAACATATTCAAGCACACATAGCAAATGTCGGGTGAAGTTTGGACCCAGACTTATGAAATCCTAAATATAACACTTAGTATAACATGCTGCCAGTTCTGTTTTCTGTGAACAAACTTGTAATAGAGAAAGACTAAGGTTAGGAAGAAAGGAGGTAGGAGAGGTTAATAGTATGCCAAAATGGATACATGAGAAAGGATAGTCTCTTCAACATAACTGTTCTGAAAAACTGGCTATCTGCATGACAAAAATGAATTCAGGTCCTTAAATTATGCCATATGTACAAAATAACTTAAAATATATGAAATACTTAAACATAAATTGGAAAACTATAAAACTCTTTTCAGAAAACCTAGAGAAATGCTTCATGACATTACATTTGTAAATGGTTTCATGGATATGACCCACAAGCAAAGGATGTAAAAGTAAAAATAGGGACCTCATCAAAATTAAAACCAAAGACAAAATCAACATTGGTAGGAAGTATTTTCAAACCACATATCTGATAATATTTACTATCCATAATATATAATGACCACTTACAACTCAAAAAACCCAAAAGTGACCCAATTTAAAAATGTGCCAAGGAGTTTAATAGACATAAAAATGGCCATTAAGCATATAAAAAGTTGTTAAATTCATATTCATTAGGCTAATGTAAATCAAAACCTTAAGGATATGTTATTTCATACCTTAGGATGAATATTGTTAAGAAATATCCAAAGATGACAAGTATTATTGAGAACGTGGAGAAATTGGAACTCCTAGCATACTCTTGGTGAAAGTGTGAAATGTTATATCTGTAAAAAACATCACAGAGTTTCCTAAAAAAGTAAATAAAAATAGAATACCATATGATATAGCCATTTTATTTCTAGGTATATATACTTTGGAAAGCAGGTTCTCAAAGAAATATACCCATCATATTAGTTAAGGCTGTGTAAAGAGACGGCACCAGTGTGTGGTGTATTACAGAGAGAGAAAGAGGCGTGAGGGCAGTAGGGGAAGTTTTTCATGCATTTGTGGAGGCTGAGAAGCCCCACAGGCCACCTGCAAGCTGGAGATCCTGGAATGCTGGTAGCATGGCTCAGTCCAAGTCTAAAAAACCTCAGAACAAGGAATCCAATGTTGTAACTATCATCTGAGGCTGAAGACCTGAGAACCTGGGCCCCCAATCCCCAGGGTAAAGTCCTGGAGTCCAAAGGCTGGGGAACCTGAAATTCTGACATCTAATTGCAAGAGAAATTGGGGGTTTCAGTTCTAGGAAAGAGAAAATAATTCACCTTTTCTCATGTATTTTGTTGTAGCCTGGTTCCCAGCTAATTGGACACAGCTTGCTCAAGAATGAGAGCAGATTTTCCCTATTTGATCCCTTGACTAACATGCCAATCTACCCTGGAAATACCCTTGCAGACACATTCAAAAATAATGTTATACCAGCTCTCTGGGTTATTCTTAATGCAGCCAGCTCTAAAATTAACTATCAAATCTGTATTTATATAACATTATTTACAAATACCAAAAATGGAAATAACCCATTGTTCACCTACAGATGAATGGATTAAATAAAATGTAGAATACACACATATTAGGAGGTATTTGCAATGTGCATAATCAATGAAGGTTAATATGCACAACATAGAATACATCCTTCACTGGGTATAGTGGTGCACACCTGTAATCTCAGCAGTTCCAGAGTCAGGAGGATTGCAAATTCAGTTTCAGCAACTTAGCAAATGCTGGGGATGTGGCTAAATGGTTAACCACCCATGGGTTCAATCCCTGCTACGAGAAAAAAAAAATTTCTTTGAGAAGAGACCACAGGGGCACTCTGGGAATGTAATAACAAACATCAAACTTCATACTTTAAATGTGTAGGGTGTGAAAGCAATGTAAATTATGTGTTAAAGGAAACCGTTATTGTATGAAGAAAAATCCATTACTCTCCACATGTTATACTGATACTGAGACTCTCAAATAACTCTCAGACCACTCATTGCCATTCCAATTAAGTCTTTATTGCTGGCCAGTGGTGGACACTCTATTCTCTAAAATTGAGGTACAGTGACTCACTCCCTTCAGTTTGGCCTCATATTTAAGCCAAAAACCACAAAAGGGATGTTGGGGGTTTAGCCCATGTAAGCAGGCAGAATCACAGAAGGGGCAGATTGCAGTCAGGTGGTGGGAGGCTTAGCCAATCAGAATAGGCCAGTTACCCCAGTTACAGAAACAGAGCCCAGTTGGACAGTTCTGTGTTCTTGAGGGTTTCCACAACAAAAGGAAAAACAACTTGCCCCAGTCATAACCTTTCCAGGTGGCATGGCTGTTTCACAAATTGGAGTCACTGGAGTCAAGACTTCTGTCTCATCACCACACTTCCTTCTCATATTCAACGCCTTTCATCTAATAAGCAGTGTAACCATGATCAGTTTGATGTGAATCTTTCCATACTTTTTTTATGCTTATATAGCCACACACATACACACATATGGATCCCCCTATTTATATATTTCAGAAATAAAACAACACTACCTATGTCACTGTAAACTGCTTAGTTCATTCGTGCCTGGGTGCATAGCCTGGCACAGGCAAAGGACAGCTGTGCAAACTTGAAAATCTTTCTTGAACCCTCTGCCTCAGTGTCCTTTTTTGTAGAAAAGGAATGATAATTCACCCACAGTTATTATTTGGATTAATTGGGCAACAAGTGCAGATTCTTAGGATAGTGCCTGGTGCATTATTAGAAGCATATACAGTTTAGGTATTTTTTTTTTCTTTAAAAAAGCAGTTCATCTAGGTAGATTTTCCCCAGACTTTACCAGAGTGATTCTCTTTCATAACTATGAAAACCATTTGTGGCATTTTCTTAACTGCATACAAAGTGAAACCCAGCATGGTATTATTTTTTAAAATACTTCCCTTTATTTTTATATTCTCTTGAATAAAAGTGGACAATTAGAACTTATTACTTTGTTTGCAATTATTGCAGGTGATGTCCATCTCTTGCAAGATTGTGGACTTCCTGTTGACAGAGATCATATTTTCTTCATTTATTTCACAAAAAAGAGAAGGCACAAAATAAATTGTTAAACAATATCACTACTACTGAGTGAATGTCTGCCACACACCAGGCACCTCACATATGTTGTATCATTAATATACCAACAGTGGTACAGGATAGGCCACATTAACATCATCTTAATGATGAGGCTCAAGCATGTCAAGATAGCTTTTCAAGGTCAGACAGATAGTTATGGCAGAGCTGTTTCCTCTGCATCACATATGCCTTTAAATGGCTACAGATAAATTCTGAACCTTGATTTTTATTTCTCAAGCATTTAGGCCAGTGTGCATTGCTCAACAATGATTGTGGAATGAATTGATAAAGGTATACATTTAATTTTTAATTTGTTGTGGACAATATCAGGGTATAACATAATAAGATTTACTAATACATAGAGTATATAGTGTGTAAAAGAGATTTTAAAGTGTCAAACTTTTCATGAAGAAAATAAATATTTAATGGATTCATGATACATGTAAAAGAGACATAAACATTAGATGAAAATTTCAGAGAAAGAAACATTTGGATTGTGGTGACAATGGTGTCTCTAAGTGAGACATGAAATTTGGTTTATTGAAGAGCTATTAGGACTGGAGTCAAAGTAGGGACCCTGGGAGGAATCCCAGGCTACAGAGTCCATAAGCAAGGGAGAAGCGGTGTTCTGAGCACACTGGATACATCAGTTTGGTTTGGGCAGAGTGTGAGGGTAGAAAGAACTGAGGACTGCAAGGCAGATCTTGAGCCAGTCAGTTGGTTATAATTGCCACATTGGGGCCCAGAGTTTTCCAAGGCCAGTGTGGGTAAACAATTCTTTCTTCACTGCTTTTGAATAGAATGTGCCAGTATCCCCATGGGAGAATTGGTAGTGCTCAGCCAATTCTCCTCTTTGGGAGGTCAGGACGTGGTCTGATAATACACCAGCTTCTTCTGGTTCTCTGCTGGTTAAGGTGACTGTACCAGAGTGCACTGGAAAGATGCTTCCTGCTCCTAGATTCTGAGCCTTAGCAGGCTCCTCTGTTGAGGGAGGAAGCGTGATTTCTCCAGGACAAGATTCTGGTGTAAACCCTCACTCCACAGATGAAGTGAGGACCAAAGAGGAACACATCTTTACTAGACAGTGTTAGATGCCACAGTGTGAGATGGGTCTCACATCATCTTGAAGGCAGTGGAATCAAAAGAGGTAAAAGGAACAGTTTTTTTTTAATAGAACCCTGTGTAAGAACTGACTGGGGGTGACTTCTGTCTTCTCAAGTCTCTTCCAAAACTCAAATCCTATGATGCTATTGCTCTGTCATATAAAGTATAGACATCAAAACCAGGAGACCAAGAAGTCAAGTTATTGTTAGAATTATTGAAAATTAATCAAGAAAGGTTGGAGCGAATCCTGGAAGTTGGAGAGAATCTATCATATTTAGAGACAATGCTGTGTCGGGAGTTGAAATTTAAAAAGAAATTTGTTAAATTCAGCCTTTGAATGTCAATCAGCTGACTGGGCCCCAGCTGTGGTTTTTTGGTTCTACACTGGAAAACATTAGTGTGTTATAATGGAGGATTTAGTAGAAGACTCTTGAAGATCACCTACATACATGGGGAGAGGAAGATGATTGTATGTTATTGAGTGTGAGAGCTATGGGTTTGGAATGAGAGATTGAGTCTATAAAGGTAAATCCAAACTGTGATCAACAACAGGGAAAATAATTCTTTCATAGTTAGTTAGGTTTGGTAGTGAGTTCATTCCTCTGTAAACTAATAAGAGAGTTATAATGTGAGCGTGGAAAATTTGAGAAAGGAAAATTTGATTTAAATTGAAGAATGGATGTTCTCACAATAAGGTGGACTGTAAGGAGTTTGTAGAACATCATCCTTCACACAGGAAATTATCTTTTCTGGTTCAAATGTATCTCCATCAAGGTCAGATAGTGTCATTAAATTAGGGGAAAAGCATGAAGAATTTAGTACAGGATTTTTGATCTCAAGAATTTCATTATTCCCTGGGGTGTGTAGCTCAGTTTAGAATGCTTGCCCAGCATGCAAGAGTCAATGGGTTTAGTTCCAGTCCAGCAAAAGGTTTATTTTTTACAGAATTCATGTCTAGACAAAGATCCATATACTCCAACACAAACACACAGAGATAAACATAATATATTGATTTTTGTAATATAGACAATCAACTATGCAAATGTCAAATGCTCGGGACTTAAAGAGTTAAATTTTAAAAAAAAGATAATTTAAGAGTAGTGAAACATAGGCTATCAGGGTTGAGGATGGTGCTTGAAATCATTAAACCCAATATTCCAGATCATGTGGAAACATTTTTACAGCATCCTGTAATTTTAACTTTAAGCCTCTGAATTAGCAAAGTGAACAAAATGTCACTTTTGTTGCAGGCACTGTATGTTTAGACGATTTCCCTTCTTTCAAGTTTTCTTAATTGAGTCTTTGAATGTCAATTAAGGTGACTAGACCCCAATTGTGGTTTTCTGGCTCTATAATACCAGTGTTATTATGGAGAATTTAATAGAAGAGTCTTGAAGATCACTCTAAATGCACAGATAGAGAAAGCAGATGGTGAAGCATGTTTTGTTTTCTGATGCATTTCACTGGTTGGTTCTAGTTTTGGCCTTTGGAGAAGAACAAAACAAGTTAAACACCTGTTCCATATGACCAATCTTTTTTTTTTATTATTAGTTGATCATGACAATACAATGATCTTGACATACCATACATTTGAATCAAATGGGGTATGAATTCTCATTTTTCCAAGTGTACCGGTTGTAGAATCACATTGGTTATATGGCCACGTTTATACATACAGCAATACTAGTGTCCATATGACCAGTCTTTAAATAGGATATAAGCTATCATGCCTGTCTTTAAGCATTCCCTGTTGTAATAAAAAATACACAATGAGAAACACCTATTTCTCATAAAGAATATCTTCAGATGACTTATTGGTTTTACTGTCTTTTGAGTCTATGTATTTTGTAAAGGTTTTTATCTAAGTCTCTAACCAAAACTTGAAAAATTCTCAAAATTCTCTTGACTAGTGCAGAGTATTGGGTACCATATGTTTATTTAAATGTGAACTCACAGACAAATCATTTAAAAACAGAGATGGCTGCTACAAAAATAGTCAGTAGAAACATTTTATCAGTTTAATATCACTTTTTTCCATTACTCGAATGACAGATTTGGAAAATGTTTAAGAAAATGGTAATTTTGAACCTTCACTTAAGGAATGTGGAATGCATTAAAGATTTCGTGGCATGACTGTATCCTTCTGTATATGGAGTACTGTCGTTTGAGAGGAGGTTTGGTTTATTCTGTGTGCTCCTCTAAAGAAATTTCCCACCCCTCCCCCTATCTTGATTGGGACTGTTTATATAATGCCTAATGCTCTCCGTTTCCTGAGGCATCTTCACCAATGCTGGGCTTGCCTTCTGGTCCAAGCCTCTTGGGTTATGATATATAAGGCTGGGGATATCGTGTGGGACCTACCAGAATTCCAGTGTAGGGTCCATCTGAAGAGTAATGTGTAACTCTTCTTAAAGATTAAAAGGCTCCTGGGGATTTCATGAGTAAGAAGAGCTTTTCTTTCCCATGATTACCAGAGGTAGGCATGAGGCAGACCCCAACAGCAAGCACAGGGAAGAATGGAGAGAAGCTCTATGAGGGACTGGAAAATGATCATCACTGTAGGAACTGGTTTCTGGGCGTCAGAGATGTGTCCAGTGTAGGAAGGTGAGGTTGACTCTGCTGAACACAGGGATTCACAGGCATCAGTTTTAGGTGAATTTTAGTGAGAAACTTCATTTAGGTATGTGTATTGTGTTTCTGAGATCAGACCATTCTTATCAGGACTCTGGATTTTGGAAAGCAGAACACATTAATCAAGCAATGTGTTTGCAATGAAGCAGGCAGGTGCCAAGTTTTTGGTTTGGCAGAAAAAATTCAATATGAGGGAGAAAGGAAAGAAACACATTTAACCCAGAGAGTGCATAATTTTGGGCCCCTATTCTTGCATGCCAGTTTTCTGGATAAAAAGCACTATATTTCAAGGATGTAGGAATAACTCCACAACCCACTTTCTAAATAAGAGTGAAACTATTGCAAGATGGCATGCCTTTCTAAGGACCTGTTTATAGCTGATTTAGGTGAGTGCTTACAGTCTCTGGAGGATTTGGGACACTTTTATATTCTACTGATGATCTAGGCAAGCCTGTAATTGCCAATATTGTAGACAAAAATATGCTCTTTCTATGCTCTAGCATGGTTGCATAGGGAAATAATCAAAATATGCTTTTTCTGTGCTCTAGCATGGTTGCATAGGGAAACAATCAAATTAGAAATTAAGTTGAAATGGTAATCTATTTGCATGAGGGAAATTATAGTGCCCTATGGGATATAGCAAGGGGATTATCTCAGAAAAGAGAAATTAAAGAATATTTATTAGAGGACAATATGTTTGAACAATAATGACATTTTTTTGGTGCACATTCTTATGTGTGTGTCATATTGGTTGTGGGATAACTAATGTTTTGTGAAATATTTAGGAGCACACTTGCCCTGAATATAGTAGATGCCAGTTGTACCAGCCCAAAATGTCTACAGACATTGCCATTTATGTACTTAGTGGTCAAACCACTCCTGTTTGTAAATCTGAATCATAAATGAAGTGACAGAGAAGTTGTGACTTGCATCCAAGTTGACTTATCAGACACTGATGACCAATTTTCTGTTTTTATAAACTGTAGTTATGGTGCCTTTCCATGATAGGGTACACAAGAGGAGGAGTTTTGAAGGAAGAGAGAATGAGTTTAGTGTTAGACATGCTGAATTTGTTTTTCCTGGGGTCTTCCAAGAGGAGATAACCAGAAAGAAGGTAGAGTTTAACAGATTTTTATTATTATTATTCGGGTAAGGTGAGGCAATGAATTAGGAAATGATTGCCATATAATAGTTTACTACTTACAGTTTCTAAGAGGAGGGGTCATACCATGACACATGGGGCACACAGTGAAGCACTAGGTTAGTTAGGTTGCAGGGGTAGTGAGGGAAAATGTGGAGGCAGCCTCTACTATGGTTTCTGCAGTTTGGAACAAGGCAAGCAGTTTTAACTTGAAATTTGTAAATTTGAATAGTTTCAACACACTCTGATATTGAAAGGAAATCTTTAATTTTATGGTATCTGACCTTGGATTGATCAAGATATTTTACATAATGGATCAGAGTCTGAGGACCTATTAAAAACAAATGAAGGAGATGGCTGAAATACAAGCTCTAGATTAGCTCATTTGTTCATCTAAGTTGTATTTTCAAAAACAGTCTATTATTGTCTCTAGGAATATCTATCTCTGAGAGGGGCAAGACCCCCATGGTCAACCAAGCACCAAGTGTCAAACCATCATATACATAAAATAAAAATGCATTTTAAAAATACAACTGGATTATTAAAGTCTGAAATTCATATTAGACATTGTGGGTGGAGACATGTATTTGGGTGTTATCCACATAGAGATTTTGTGATTCAAGTCTTGGAATGGATGGCATTTTCTAGGAAATGTCTTTAGAATGTTAAGAGAAGAGGGTTTTGGTTGGAACCCTGAAGAGATGTAAAGATGTAGAGAATATACAAACAGGAGCATACCAAGAAGACTGACAGATGGCCAGAGAGGAAGAAAGTATTCAGGAAGGCAGGGGCAGAGGTTTTGTGTAGAAAGGGACAGTAGCCAACCTGACCAAGAAGAGAACCGAAAATGTCCTCTGTTATCCCATAAAATGTGGAGAGCACAGAATTAGTGGGTTGAGTACTGAGTGGGAGGGAAAATGGTGGAAACAGTGAACAGAGACTACTCTCTCAATAAAGTAATCTATGAAGAGGAAAAAAAGACATAAAGCAGTAACAAAAACAGGACATAGAGTGAAAAGAGATATGTTCAAATGGGAGAGACTTGCTCTTAAGCAAGAACCAAGAGAAGGGAATGTTAAAGACAATGGAAAGCCTGAATTTCAGGTTTGGTTGATTTGCATTTTTGTGTTATTCTTTTCAGAAGAATTTGTTAACCTGATTTTAGGTGGGTAGACTGTAGAGAGTGCATTCCTTCATAATTGTGCAGATATTGCAGAATGATAAGTTAAAGATACAGACATGATGACTCAAGGAATGCAAGACACATAAAGATGAATGTGAGGAGCAGACAGAAATAAACGGACAAGAGAATTGGCTTGAGGAAATGAGGCAGGATTTCATTAAGCAAGTTCTTGGTTTGATATTGGGTACAGGGTAACTCTGTACTGGTTGGAGTAAAAGGATGTGAGGAAATGGCTAGCATATTTCCTTCCTGTATCATGGTTTTATTAAATTTTAGATTTGGGGGTAAAATCCAAAAGTCAGTAAGGTCTGTCATGGTTTGGATATGGATTATTCCCCCCACAACTTACATGCAGAAGTTGTGGTCTGCAGTGTAGCAATGTACAGTGGTTGACCATTTAGAAATGATTGGCTCTAATCTCATTTGTAGGGCTCTAATCTCATTTGTGAAATAATCCACTTGATGGATTAGTAATTCAAATGGACTACTGGCACGTGGTAGAAACTGTAGGCAGACAGGACATAGTTGAAGAAAGAAGATATGCCCTTGGGGACAATATCTTATCTCTGGCCCCTTCTTCTGTCTCTGCTCCCCAGTTGCCATGAGCTAAGCAACTTTTCTTCTGCCTCACCCTTCCCTTATGATGTCCTTTCCACCTCAGGCCCAGAAAATGGAGCCAGCCAACCGTGAGTGAAACCTCTGAAACCTTTCTTCCTCTAAGCTGTTTTCAGATAGTTTGGTCATAGTGATGAAAATCTGACCAACAGGCCCTGTTGACTTACATATTGAGAATTTGGTCAACTCTTACCTCATCTTTGTCTTCTGCTTTTTAAATATTTTTAATAGCAAAATTTTTTATCATGAACATTTAATGTATAAAACATGATGACATGGCATACATTTAAGTAGGATAATTGTTAATATCATGAAGCAAGTTAACATACATTCTTATACACAATTTCTCATTTTTCTTTGTTTTTGTGGAAAGAACAGCAGAATAGCTAAAGTTTGTTAACATAAATTCCAAATACAGCAAAATATTGTTGCCTATTGTCTTCATGTTGTGTTTAGATCTCTACACTTTTTTTTTTATCCTAAATGTGTTCTATTTTGTATCCTTTGACCTATATCTTCACCTTTCATCCTCCCACCTAATCCTGGAAACCACATTTCATTTAGTATCTCTGTATATTTGAGTTATTTTTCTTTTACATTGTACATCTAAATGAGATCAAGCATTTTTTGCTTTCTACTTCTGGCTTACTTCCCTTACTTCCCTTACTTCCCAGTTTTATCTTTGTGGTAGCAAATGGCAAGATATTTTTGTATTGTTCATTTTGAGTTGTTATTTGCATGATATAGGTTCAATTTCATTCTTTTGCATGTTGAAATTTATTTCTGCCAGCACCATTTATGGAAGAGACTATTCTTTCCTCATTGTGTTCCTGGTGAAAAATTAATCAAATATATTGCTCTTTATGTCTAGGCCAAATCTTCTGTTCTACAGGGCTATTTGTTTTTTGTTTGTTTGTTATGATTACTTTGTAATAAAAATTGAAATTAGAATATGTGATGCCACAACTCAAAATATACTCAATATAATTGAAATTATATATAATTACAATTTTAAATATATATATATATATATAATTTATTTGGATCTTTGGGGTTGTCCTTTACTTTTTTGTGAATAACTGAAATATGTGCAAGTTTTGTGTCCTTCATTCCATATTTCTCCAAGTAAAGTTTAAAGCTAAATTCAATTCTTCCCATTCAAAGATATCTCATTATTTTATCTACTATAATATATTTTATATTATATTTTAAATGTCCACATTTCATCATGTTGAAATACTTTTATATTATAGTTTTATTCTTTATCCATGCTGATTATAGTTCTAAGTTTTTGTTCAATTTCAAATATATGAGGCATATCCATGTGACATTATAAAAATCACTCACAAACATATAGAGCAGTAACAATTAAATAGTTTGTGCCACTAAGTTAGAAACAGTGAAAGTGTGTTAACTCTTTCACATTGCAAAAGGAAACCAATATTTTGGGGACATTTATATGCCCAAGGCATTGTCTAAGGGTAGGAATGCATTCATTAATTTAGTCAACAAATTTTTCATGATTCTTATATTTACCAGGT
Source organism: Callospermophilus lateralis (assembly GCF_048772815.1). Taxonomy (NCBI): domain Eukaryota; kingdom Metazoa; phylum Chordata; class Mammalia; order Rodentia; family Sciuridae; genus Callospermophilus; species Callospermophilus lateralis. The sequence goes on from NC_135309.1 coordinate 38,949,667, forward strand.
ACTGCCCTGGAATAGGGATATAAGGGTGACTAAGTTAAGCACAACCTATTGTATGTGATGAATAAATATAAGTTCTAAAAATCAGAAGAGAATACATATCATTTAATCCCAATCAAAATCTTATGAAATAAGTTATTTATTTGTTACATAGATAAGAAGAATAAGACTCATAGATATGAATTTTTTAGACCAGGTGCAAAAGTCCATTAGTGGTAGACTTGAGCAGTAGGAATAGTTATTCACACTAGAGCTGTTGCTCTCTATTAAGGTGGTCATTTGATAAAAAGTTCTGGAGTATTGGTTAAGGTATGTGTGAATTAATACTTCAGTATTAACTCACAATTTATTTATCTTTTCCCTTGTGACTGCAAGATAGCCTCCAAATTCATTATTTTCATTGACCCAACATAGATACCAGATCATAAAGTATACTACAGAGATATAGTAACAAAAATGGCATGGTATTGGTACCAAAGTAGACATGTAGACCAATAGTATAAAATAGAAGAAACAGAGATAAACCCATATAAATACAGTTTTCTCATACCAGACAAAGGCACCAAAAAATACATTGGAGAAAAGATAGCCTATTCAACAAATAGTACTGGGAAAACTGGAAATCCATATGTAGCAAAATGAAATCAAATCCCTATCTATCTCTCACCTTGCACAAAACACTCTAAGTAGATCAAGAACAGTATAACAGAGATCCTGCACCTAACAGAAGAAAAAGTAGGCCATATCTTCATCACGTTGGCTTAGGATGTGACTTCCTGAACAAGACTCCTAAAGTGCAATAAGTAAAATCAAGAATCAATAAATGGGATGGATTCAAACTAAAAAGCTTCTTCTTAGCAAAAGTAACAATCAATAATGTGATGAGAGAGCCTACAGAATGGGAAAAATCTGTACCACACACACCTCAGACAAAGCACTAATCTCCAGGATATATAAAGAATTCAAAAAACTTAGCACCCAAAAAACAAATAACCCACTCAATAAATGGGCTAAGGAACTGAACAGACACTTCACAGAAGAAATACAATTGATCAAAAATATATGAAAACATGTCATCACCTCTAGCAATTACAGAAATGCAAATCAAACTACTCTAAGATTTCATCTCACTCAAGTCAGAATGGCAATTATCAAGAATATGAGAAATAATAAGTGTTGGCAAGGATGTGGGGAAAAAGGTCCACTTATACATTGCTGGTGGGACTGCAAATTGGTGGAACCATTCTGGAAAGCAGTATGGAGATACCTCAGAAAACCTGGAATGGATCTATCATTTGACCCACTTATCCCATTCCTTGGTTTATACCCAAAGGACTTAAAATCAGCTGATCCATGTGGACGATGATCCATAGTGGGGCCAGGGAATAGGAAAGAATGAAGAACTTTGGTTGGTGTAGAGGGCAGTGAGGGTAAGAGTGGGGCTGTGGGGATGGGAAGGACGTTAGAATGAGACAGACATTATTACCCTATGTACATGTATGATTTCACTGCTGGAATGGTTCTGCACCATGTATAAATAGCCAGAGGAATGAGAAGTTGTGCTCTATTCGTGTACAATATGTCAAAATGCATTCTACTATAAAATTAATTAATTAATTAATTAATTAATAATAAAGGGAAAAAAGAATCAGCTAATTAGGAAAAGATGTTTCATACTGAGCACAGCCAGGCTTTGTTAACCACCTGTTTTCTGCTTTGCTTCCTGACATATTTTCATATGACATTTTTGGATCTTTGCCACAAGAAAGACCAACCTTTCATGGAAGGCAATTTTTCATGCCTATCCCTTTTCTAACCTCATTAAGGCATGTTGTTAGTTAATATGTAGGTTTCTTAGAGGAATAGAATTTTGAGATTAGAAAGTCTAATGCTACACATTACAAAACTTATCTAATAGCTATTAAGTGTAATGAATTAAGCATTAATTTTTCATATCTTGAGTATCATACAGGAAGAAACTAATATTTTTTAATATTGAACTTATTCTCTATGAATGAGGAGTTCACAGCTCAAGAAAGGACAAAGATATGTAAAAAGAATTTTAGTGAGAGGACAAGTGCTAGAAAGGAGCTGTACAAAAGGGCTGGGCTAGAAAAAAAAAAGAACAGCTCTTTCACATATGTACATAGGAAAGTTATGTCAAATTCGTGTCACTGTCTTTCTCATTCTGATTCCCTCACTCCTTCTAATCTAATGAACTTCTATTCTTCCCCCTCTACCCACCTAGTCGGTTGATGAAGTCAGGGGAGGGGTATTCCAGACATGATGACTCAAAACTTGGAAAAAATATATATATATATGTATATTGCCATCAAGGCATGAATCCACACCCTTCTCAGTCCATGTGACAGATGGCATCTGATCATGAGCTGGGCTTCCAGGACGGATGCACTGGTTATGTTCTTCTAGCAGAAGGTAGCTTATTAGCATTTAGATGGGATTAAATTTGTGATCTCAGTCTGCTTAATCCTTGACTCAAACCTGAAATAGGATTCCTAACAGATCATGGAGAAGAGCAAAGGAAATAATAGAGAATAATAATGCTGCACTTTTACACCTTAGATATTTAAAACCAATTTAAAATTACTATGTTTTGTCCTAATCTCAATTCAATGCAGAGATAATGTCATCTCTACTTTAAGATAAGGAAGCATCAGATCTGTAAGTCTGAGTGACCTAGCTAACATCACAGAACACACAGGCAGCAGAGTTATGGTTCAAAGATGACATCATTTCCAATCCAGTGATTTACACATTTAAGGAAAGAGTAAAATAGAAGACTTCATAAAACTGAACCGATTAGCAAAATAAAGAAATTCATTACTGAGGGAGTACTGTGAATACATTTTTTTCAATGTTTTATTATTTTTTTAAATTTTGTATTTGCTCTTTTTAGTTATATGTGATAATAGATTTTATCTTGATAAAATGTTTTAATTTATGTTCTTTGTAAAGGCATTGAATTGTCTTTCATTGTTTGTGCAGGTGCAAGGCTATGGGGAGTTTCAACACCAGTTTTGAAGAGGGCTTCATTTTGGTGGGCTTCTCAGATTGGCCTCAACTGGAACTTATCTTTTTTGTCTTCATTTCAATTTTCTACTCTCTGACTCTTTTTGGCAACACCACCATCATCGTTCTCTCCCAACTGGATCCTCGACTGCACACACCCATGTACTTCTTCCTCTGCCACCTCTCCTTCCTGGACCTCTGCTATACCACCAGCACTGTGCCCCAGCTGCTGATCAATCTTTCTGGACTTGACAGGACCATCAGCTATGGACGGTGTGTGGCCCAGCTCTTCATTGTCCTCTCCCTGGGTGGAACTGAGTGTGTGCTTCTGGTGGTGATGGCCTTTGACCGCTATGCTGCTGTGTGTCGTCCACTCCACTACACAACCATCATGCACCCCCTTCTCTGCCTGTCTCTGGCTATTGCTGCCTGGGTGGGAGGTCTCATGAACTCTCTGATTCAGACAAGCCTCATGATGGCCATGCCTCTCTGTGGCCTCCATTACCTGAACCACTTCTTCTGTGAGATGCCTGTACTCCAGAAGTTGGCTTGTGAGGACACAGGAGGCACAGAGGCCAAGATGTTTGTGGCCCGAGTCATAATCATTGTTGTTCCTGCAGCACTGATTCTAGGCTCCTATGCACACATTGCTCAGGCAGTGCTGAGGATCAAGTCAATGGCTGGACGCAGAAAGGCTTTTGGGACCTGTGGGTCCCACCTCCTTGTGGTTTGTCTGTTTTATGGCTCAGCCATGTACACATACCTCCAACCCCTAGGCAGTTACTCTGAGAGTGAAGGAAAGTTTATTGCCCTTTTTTATACTATAATTACCCCTATGCTCAATCCTCTGATCTATACCCTAAGGAACAAGGATGTGAAGGGGGCCCTGTGGAAGGTGATGGGGAGAGGCAGAGACTTGGGATAGGAGGAGAAAAGAGGGTTAAAAACATTTCCTGTCACAGCTCTCTCCTTATGGAGCTCATCTTGTTTCTTATGTGTGTAGATAACAGTTCTCTAACTTAGCATTATCTTCTCCAACACCATCCATTTACCTGCATATGCCATGATTTTATTCTCTTTTATTGCTGAGTAAAATTCCATTGTGTATATGCCATAGTTTTTCTATCCATTCATCCATTGAAGGGCATTCTGCTGTCATGCATTTAAAAAAATAAAATCAATTAAATAAAAAAGATAATAGTTTTCAGTAGGGCACAGCATTTTTTAAAAAAAATTCTTTGAAATTTTGAAGGGGAGATCTCTTGAGATGTTTATTTGCTATGATATTTGTTCAGTTGTGAGTTAAATTCTATGGGAATGAGATGGGAAGAGGGTGCATCATGACCACATAAGAAAAATGATGTTGGGTTCTTGGCATGTTTGGGAGTCAGAGTATCATCAGTTCAGATTGACCACACTTTTTCCAGTTACCAATGTAGTGCCATAAAGATGACACTATGACAAAGGCAGAGGACATGACCTCACCCTGATTTTCTAATTATCTGGGATTCTGCCACATTCCTTCATATCTCAGGACCTTTTCTCAAAAGTTTCTTACAGTGGTTACCCTTTTGTGATACTTGGAACAAATAAAAGATTATGAACAGAACTACTTCATGGAGCATGTAAATTTCAGACATAGGTGTCATTTACCTATTGAAGAAATAAACAACCTTGTTATTCCTGAATAATAGGAGAAAGCAACCTCTTGCCAGCTTCAGAAAGAGTTTCAGTAATGCTACTGGAGTCATGGAGAAGAAATTTCCCATATACAGTCAAAGAGAATAAAGAAGAAATGAGTATGCAAATTATGAATTTAAAATGAATTATAATCACATATTATATGTTGGCAGAGTGATGAAAAAATATATAAAATATTGCCCTCAAAGAAATTTAACACAGGACATAAATTGAAGTAAAGTGCTAATTCATCATTTTAACACATGTGGAAGCTTATTTGAGATCTTCTATTCCACTTTTGCATGTTTATGTTTCTTTATTTCAGTATCACATTTTAGTCATTATCATTTTATTTCATGTACTTAAAGAATAGTATCATGTTAAAAGTGCAGATATCATTCTTTTCTATTGATTTTTTATATATGACAGTGGAATGCATTATAATTCATTTTTCATATCTCTGGTTGTATATAAAGTATATTCATATCAATTTGTGTCTTCATACATGTATTTTGGATAATGATGTTCACCATATTCCACCATCATTTCTAACCTCCTGCCTCCTCCCTTCACCTACCACCTCTCTGCCCTATCTAGAGTTTGTCTATTTCTCCTATGCTCCCCCTCCCTACCCCACTATGAATCAGCCTCCTTATATCCTTATATATTTGGCTTTTTTGGGGGGGAGGGATTGGCTAACTTTACCTAGCATTATCTTCTCTAACGCCATTCATTTCCCTGCAAATGCCATGATTTTATTCTCTTTTATTGCTGAGTAATATTCCATTATATATATAGGCCATATATTTTTTGTCCATTCATCTACTGAAGGGCATCAAGGTTGGTTCCACATTTTAGCTATTGTGAATTATTCTGCTATAAACATAGATGTGGCTGTGTTCCTGTAGTATGCTGTTTTTAAGTCCTTTGGGTATAGACTGAGGAGAGGGATAGTTGGGTCAAATGGTGGTTCCATTCCCAGTTTTCCAAAGAATCTCCACACTGTTTTCCATAGTGGCTGCACTAATTTGTAGTCCCATCAGCAATGTATGAGTGCACCTTTCCCCCCACATTCTTGCCAACAGTTATTGTTGTTTATCTTCCTAATAGCTGCCATTCTGACAGGAGTGAGATGAAATCTTAGAGTAGTTTTGATTTGCTTTTCTCTATTTGCTAGAGATGATGAACATTTTTTTCATATATTTGTGGATTGATTGTATATCCTCTTCTGAGATGTGTCTGTTCAGTTTCTTGGCCCAATTATTGATGGGTTATTTGTTTTTTGGTGTTTATTTTTTTGAGTTCTTTATATACCCTAGAGATTAGTGCTCTATCTGATGTCACCCATCACACAGCAGGTATCTGTCTTAATAATCTTTTCAGTTTGATGGAGTAATCTTTTTAGTTTCAATACTAATCACCATTATTTGCTTAAGATAGGAAAACTTGTGTAGAGTAAATTGTCATTGATACTAAAATTGTATTGAGTTAGTTTTCTATATTCATGTTTTGTTATATTCCTTGCTTAATCATGATGAAACTAAAGGTCCAGTGTTTTTAAATAACTTATTCAAGTTCACATAGCCAATGTGGGTTCAATATGTGACCCAGAATTCTGCAATTCTAAATACAACTCTTACTTCAGTGTTCTGCTAGTTGATTTTTTCTGACAGTGAATTTTTAATAGATGAAGACTGAGGCTAGAAAGAAAGGTAGGAGGTAAAAAGGGTGCCATGACAATACAATAGAGGAAGGACAGTCTATTTAATAAGTGGTTCTGGGAAAACTGGCTGTGCATATGAAAAGAGTAAATTGATAGCAATGTTCTGAGATATACAATAAAAGTAAAACTATACAAACAGGACCACATTAAACTTAAAAACATCTGGGCATCAAAGAACATAATTGACAAAGGGACAAAATATTTTCAAATCACGAATCTAATAATAATTAATATCCAGAATATATAATGACCACCCACAATTAAAAAAACAAAACAAAACAGATAACCCAACTAAAAAATGTGCAAGGGTGTTGAACATACATTTTTTTTCTGAAGAAGATATATAAATGATCAGTAATTATATGAAAAGATGCTCAAGTTACTAATCATTAGGTTAATGCAAATAAGAACCCCAAGAATATACTGCTTTATACCCATTAGAATAAGTGTCATTTAAAAATTCCAAAGATAACATGTATTGATAAGAATGTGGGGGTATTGTAACTCCTAGTGCATTCTTTAAAAAATATATTGGTTCATTTTAGTTATACACCACAGTAGAATCCATTTTGACATAATTATAAAAGCATGGAATATATCTTGTTCTAATTCGGTCCCCAGTACCTTGATAGGAATGTGAAATGATATCTCTATGAAAAAAAGTAGGAAGTTTCCTTAAAAAATCAAAATACAATTAAAATATGCTTTAGCTATTTTACTTCATGGTAGCTATACTTTGGAAATCAGGTTCTCAACAATATATTTTCATACTCATAATATTAGTCATGTCTTTCTGGAGAGACAGGTGCAATATGTGATGTGGGGGAGAGAGATGTGAGGACATTTATTAGGGGAATTTGCTCATACAGTTGTGGAGGCTGAGAAGCCCCACACTAGGCCAACTGCAAGCTGGAGAACATGGGATAATGGTAGAATTGCTCAGTTAAAGCCTAAAATCTTCAGAACACACACACACACACACACAATGGACTATTACTCAGCATTAAGAGAGAATAAAATAATGGCATTTTCAGGTTAATGATGGAGTTGGAGAATATCAAGCAAAGCAAAACAATACCAAAAAACCAAATGCCAAATGTCTTTTCTGATAAGCGGATGCTAATCCAAAAAGGGGGGGCATGGGATGAATGGAGGAACTTTGGATTGGGCAAAGGGGAGGGAGGGATGGGGAGGGGCATGGGGGTAGGAAAAATGGTGTAATGAAACAGACATCATTACCCTAGGTACATGTATGATTTCATGAATGTTGTTACCCTATTTCATATACAACCAGAGAAGTGAAAAATTGTGCTCCATTTCTGTACAATGAATAGAAGAGCATCCTGCTGTCATGTATAACTGATTAGAACAAATTTTAAGAAAAGGTAATTTGACATATGCTACAACATGGATGAACCTTGTGAAATATAAAGTGTAAGCAAAGTTAAATAATCATTACAAATAGACAAATACTTTATGATCCTACATACAGGAGGTGGGAGCAGCCTAGATCAAGCAAATTCATTAGAAACAGAACATAGAATGATTTTTTTTTTTTCAGGGAGTAGAGAAGACGAAAATAAGAAGTTGTTTGATAGGAAAGAGTTTCAGTTGTATGATAATAAAAAAGTTCTGCTGAGGGAGAAGATAAGTGGTTTGAGGTGGGGTACACTTCCCAGAATTTCTTAGCACCAGGTTTAAAAGGTTGGACAAGGTGGAAAACTGAGGGAACTCACTGAAATTTAATACTGGATGACAAAAGAAAGCAGAGATGCAGAAAGTTGGATGTATCAAACATAATATAAGAAATAATATGTCAGAGACATGCCAGTTTGGCTGGTGGCAGTTGTGATCGCAGTCATGGCAGCCGAGGAGGGGAGAGTTCAGGCAGAGAGATAGAGACAGAAATACAAAGGAGAACGGAAGGGAAGCATGGCAGAAAAAAAGATTGCATTGAGGGGAATCTGTGGAATAGAGAGAGAGAGTGATCTTAATGGACCCAGAGTGGGTGGTGGAAGTTGTTAAGTGAAAAGCAACTAAAAACACTAAGCCCATGAGTAGAGATTGTTTGGCTGGAACCAGGGTCATTGAAGCGGGAACTATTTATAAGTGTCGCTCCTCTGTAAGCAGAGGAAAAAGTTGGGGAACTCATAAAGGAATTTTTTCCACTGATCTAGCAGTCACCTATTATGGGGCCCAGAGTGTGATGGACTAGTATGACTGAAATAGGCACAGAGAGGTTTGTGCCTAGGGCATCCAGGCTCCGGATACACACACACACACACACACACACACACACACACACACAGAGAGAGAGAGAGAGAGAGAGAGAGAGAGAGATAAAGAGAGAGAAACTGCCTTTGTAGCTGTTATACCATAAGACCTATTGGGAAAATGATAATAATGGCCAGAGAGGAGTATCTGAATTCCAGGGATGGTACTGGTTAATTTACATCCATAGTAGTGAATGCAAAACCTGTGTAGCTTTAGACCTGCACCCCAAAAGTGGAATTTATGGAAGGCACCTGAGACCCAAAGGTTCAGTGGAAATTGGAACATCCCCAGCAACAGCGGGTGTGGATCAAATCTCAAATAGTCAAATACCAACAGAGTCCCAAATGTTAGCCAAGACTAAAATCCAACTATTGGAACTTCCAATTTAGAACTCTACTCTGCTCATGCTATGGAAATACCCAATTTGCTGATACACCTCTGTCTATCCACCCTATACTGGAAGATGAAATGCCGAGGTCTACTACAGCCAGCTTTGGTCCTAGCTACAATGACTGACAGCTAGGTGAGGAACACAAATATATTGGACTTAATAACCCCCAGTTCATGAAGGATTACAGGGCCAAAAATAAATTTAAGAATTAAAATCCATCTTTACCAACAGTTTTGACCACTTCCGAAACAAGTCCTTTATTTCTCATTAAGAATTTTTATTTTTTTCTTATAATTCTCCCATCTTTTAGTTTTTTTGTTTTAATTTTTAATTGAGGGGAATTCAAATTTTGTCATTATATTTTTTACTATGCAAGTTTGTGTGTTCTCAGTGCATAAATATGTTAAAAATATATACATGTAAATTATATGAATATGTATATATTCATATATATCCATATAATATTAATTACTTTCTTTTTTCACCTGTGTGTTATTTAGCCTTGATTTGTCTTAGGGGATGTAAAATTATGTGTGGGTTTGGGTGCTTTCATGTTATTTTTGTTTGTTTGTACCTTTGTTTTTGTCCCTCTTAATGTCCCTTTGAAACCAACCTAGATGTTATGTTTTCTATCCCCACTAATAAACAAATTTTCCTGTCCCATCTTCCTCTCTTTAATTTTCTTATTACTTTTAGTTAGCTTTTTGTTTTTATTCTTCATTTTAGCTATCATCTGCTACCTATCTCCTGCCTCTCCTCTGTTCATTTTTTAAACATTTCAAGCGTTCTCTTGCCTTCCTACCCTATTTTCTCTTCACTTAAGAAACTGTAATCCTACCTTATGATAGAACTATATAGTTTTTGTAATTCCTCCCCCATTTATGTTGTTTTGATTATTAATAAGGTGGATAATGTGGCAGACACTACTGTTTAATGCCTGACCTGGTTCATAACTTTTTATAGTTAGTATTGATGTTAAACGCTGACAGCACCATTTCTGTACATATGGCGATTATTGCCATAGAAGTCAAAGTAGACATGAGACATTTATATAAATTTTGTACATCTGTTGCTAATGTTGGTGCTAGCCCTATAAGAGATGCTGGAAAAAGATTGGGACAAATTAAGTTCACAGAATAGAGATCCTTCTGATGAGTAATACTCACAACTCAGCCAAGTAACAACAAATCTCACCATCACGCAAGATTTGGCACCACCTAAGCCTCAACCATACTTCAACACATAGAATAGGGTAGACAAAAAAAAATCCCAATGTACATCTAGGCTCAGAGGAAGAACAACTAGAGGGGAACTCAGATTCCACTCTTAGACGTCTACTCATACCTCAAAAACAGAAATCCCAGAACCAAAAAAAAAAAAATAATAATAATAACTACATATGAAAGAACACATGTATAAAAGAGGAAGGGGAATCCATCTCAATTGCTGTGCAAGTCCAAGATCTCTGAAAATATGAGGAAACAGGCAAACAAATCTACCCTCAAAATTCACAATTCCTCAACAAAGGATCCCACATATATGGAAGTACATGAAATTCCAGAGAAAGATTATAAAAAACTGATTATTAAAGTTTTCAGTGAACTAAAATAAAATATAAGGAATTAATTAAAAAAAACAAATACAGGAGATGAAGTATCATTTCAATAAATAAATGGATATTGAAAATAAACCAATAAATGGAAGGAGACCCTCATTGTTATACAAAATTACATATAAGAGGTTGTGAGGGGAAAGGAAAAAAAAACAAGGGAGAGAATTAAATTACAGCAGATGGGATAGAGAGAGAAGATGGGAGGGGAGGGGAGGGGGGATAGTAGAGGATAGGAAAGGTAGCAGAATACAACCGTTACTAATAGGGCATTATGTAAAAATGTGGATGTGTAGCCGATGTGATTCTGCAATCTGTATACGGGGTAAAAATGGGAGTTCATAACCCACTTGAATCTAAAGTATGAAATATGATATGTCAAGAGATATGTAATGTTTTGAACAACCAATAAAAAAAGAAAATAAACCAATCATAACTCTGGAAATAAAACACACAATGAATAAAATAAAAAAATTTCCTTGGAAGCATCACCAGCAGAATAGATTGTGGAGGAAGCAGAACTTCAGGCCTTGAAGACAGGGCGTATGAACTTGAATACTCAGTAGGCAATAAAGGGAAAAAAAGACTATCATCAGAACATACAAGAACTCTAGGAAAACATCAAAAGAACAAAGTGGAGAGTCATTGTGATAGAAGACAACGTAAAGATACAAGCCAAAGGCATTAAGAACATCTTCAATGACATAGTAACATAAGATAGAAGACAACATAAAGATACAAGCCAAAGGCATTAAGAACATCTTCAATGACATAGTAACATAAAAACTTCTCATAACAGAAATAAGATAGAATCCACATATGGGAGGGAGATACATAGGATCCTAAAGAGACAAGATCAGAACTAAACTTCCCCAAGATACATCATAAACAAAATGTATAACAGAGAAAATAAGGAAAGAATATTAAAAATTGCAAGAGAAAAATGTCAGGTCACATTTAGAAGCAAACCAATAAGGCTCATTTTTTACTTCTTACTCAGACATTAAAATCAAGGTAGGCCTGAAATGAGATACTCCAAGCTCGGAAAGAGAACAGTTGCCAGTCAAAATTGCTCTATCCAGCAAAGCTCTCTTTCAAAATTGATGTGAAAATAAAAACTTTACACGGCAAGGATAAACTAAAAGAATACTTGACAACTAAGCCATCACCACAAAGAATCTCAAAGATACAATGCACACAGAGGGAACCCAGAAACAGCCCCCAAAGCTCCCAAATACATAAACAAACTAAATGAAAATCAAGTCAGATTCAAATATAGCAAAGAGACCAAAATTGCAGAACACAACAACTCATATCCATAATAAAACTGAATTCAACCCCTCAATTAGAAGACATAGATTGACAGAATGGATTAAAAAACAAGATCCAACTCTACACTGTTTGAAGACTTGTCACATATGCAAAGATGTATAGTCTGAAAGTAAAAAGGACAGGGAAAAAATTCCCTGAAAATGGAGTCTGGGAACGAGTAGAGTAGATATTCTCACATCTGACAAAGCAAATTTCAAGCAAAAATTAATCACAAAAAAAATGGCAAAAATGCCAGTACATACTGGTAAAGGAAACAATCCAAGAAGCATATATAATGATTGAAAATATATATGCCCCATATTAGTGCATATAATTACATGAAAAATACTTCTTGATTTAAACCCCAGATATATCCCAATAGAATAACACTGGATGATTTCAATACACCTTTGACATCAATAGACAGGTCACCCACACATAAAAATCAATGAAGATATTTCTGACCTAATTTATACTATAAATCAAATAAATTTACTTGACATCAACAGACTATATCATCCACATACAGCTTTCTTCATCAGCTTTTTTCTTCATAGAATCTTTTCTAAAACAGATCATATTCTAGGATGCAATGTAAGCCTTAGTAAATGTGAAAAAATGATACAATCCCATGCATTTTCTCAGATTTTAGTGGAATGAAACTAGAAATCAACAGCAAGAAAATAATAGAAATCACATAAATACATGGAGATTAAACAATATTCTTTTCAGTGAAGAATGGATCATAGAAGAAATTCTTAGAAACAAGTAAGAACAGAGATACCACACATCAAAATCTCTGGGAAAGTATGAAAGCAGTTCTAAGAGAAAATTTTTATCATTGATTGCTCATATATAAAAAAGAGATCCTGAATGAATAATATTGTGCTCCTCCTCAAGGCCCTATAAGAGGAAGAACAAACTATTCCCAAATTAATAGGAGACAGAAAATAATTAAGATTAGAACAGAAAATAATAAAATAAAGATTGAAAAGCCAATACAAAGAATCAATTAAACAAGCCTGTAATCACAGTGGCTCAGGAAGCTGAGGCAGGAGGATCAAGAGTTCAAAGCCAGCCTCAGCAAAAGCAAGGCACTAAGCAACTCAGTGAGACCCTGTCTCTAAATAAAAATATAAAATAGGGCTGGGGATTTGGATCAGTGGTCAAGTGACCCTGAGTTCAACCCCTAGTATCTCCCCCTCAAAAATCAATTAAACAAAGAATTGATTCTTAGAAAAGATAATAAGATTAACAAACCCTCAGCTAAACTAACCAAAAGAGAGAATACCCAAGTAAACCAAATTAAAGATGAAAAAGGGATACCACCATTGACCTTTCTGAAATCCAGAGGATCAATAGAAATTATTTTGAAAATTTATATTCCAATAACCTGAAAAATCTAGAAGATATTGACAAATTTCTAGACATAGATGACCTGCCCAAATTGAGCCAAGAAGATATAGAACCCCTAAATTGATCAATAAAAATTAATAAAACTGAAACATCAATTAAAACCTCCAACAAAAGTCCAGGACCAGAGGGATTCTCCGTTTGGTTCTACCAGAACTTTAAAGAAAAACTAAAACCAGTTTTCTCAATTTATTCCATGAAATAGAAGAGGAAGGAACACTCCCAAATATATTTTATAAAATTAGTATAACCCTGACACCAAAACTAGACAAAGACACATCAAGGAAGAAAACCATACACCAATATACCTGATGACCATAGATGCTAAAAAAATTGATAAAATATTATCAAACTGTGTTCAAAAACACATTAAGAAGATAATATACCATGATCCTTTGAGTTTTATTCAACATAGCAAGATTGATTCAGCATGCTCAAATCAATAAATGCAATTCACCACACCAATAGAATTAAGGACAATAGTCATATGACTGTCTCAACAGATGCAAAAATGTCTTTTTAATTAACTACAGCAAACATTTATGTTAAAATTGCTGAATAAACTAGTGATAGAAGGCATTTTCTCAACATTATATTAAAAAACCTAAAACATTATATTTATACATTTATTATATTTATGTTATTATAAAATTAATATGTGTGCACACAAAAACTCATGAATATTTCATAGCAGTATGATTATTTTTAAATATTATTATTTTTTATATATGACAGTGAAATGCATTATAATTCATATTACACATATTGAGCACTATATATTTAAATCTCTTTTTGTATACAAAGTATATTCACACCAATTCGTGTCTTCATATATGTACTTTGGATAATGATGTCCATCACATTCCACCATCATTTTTAACTCTGTGCCCCCTGCCTTCCCCTCCCACCCCTTTTCCCTATCTAGAGTTCATCTATTTCTCCCATGCTCACCCTCCCTGCTCCACTATGAATCAGCCTCCTTAAATCAGAGAAAATAGGGCTGGGGATGTGGCTTAAGTGGTAGTGCATTTGCCTGGCATGCGTGCGGCCCAGGTTTGATCCTCAGCACCACATACAAACAAAGATGTTGTGTCCACCCAGCACCACATACAAACAAAGATGTTGTGTCCACTGAAAACTAAAAAAAAAAATAAATATTAAAATTCTCTCTCTCTCTCTAAAAAAAAAAATCAGAGAAAATATTTAGCATTTGTTTTTTGGGGATTGGTTAACTTCACTTAGCATTATCTTCTCTACTGCATCCATTTACCTGCAAAGGCCATGATTTTATTCTCTTTTATTGCTGAGTAATATTCCATTGTGTATATAGGTCACTTTTTAAAATCCATTAATCCATTAATCATCAAGTTTGGTTCCACAGTTTAGCTATTGTGAATCTTGCTGCTATAAACATTGATGTGGCTGTGTCCTTATAGTATGCTGTTTTTAAGTCCTTTGGGTATAGACCAAGGAGAGGGATAGTTGGGTCAAATGGTGACTCCATTCCTAATTTTCCAAGAAATCTCCACACTGCTTTCCATATTGGATGCACCAATTTGCAGTCCCACCAGCAATGTATGAGTGTACCTTTTTCCCCACATCCTCGCCAACACTTATTGTTGTTTGTCTTCATAATAGCTGCCATTTTGACTGGAGTGAGATGATATCTTAGAGTAGTTTTGATTTGCATTTCTCTAATTGCTAGTGATGATGAACATTTTTTCATATATTTATTGATTAATTGTATATCCTCTTCTGAGAAGTGTCTGTTCAGGTCCTTGGCCCATTTATTGATTGTGTTATTTGATTTTTTGGTGTTAAGGTTTTTGACTTCTTTATATACCCTAGAGATTAGTGCTCTATCTGAGGTGTGAGGAGTAAAAATTTTCTCCCAAGATGTAGGCTCTCTGTTAACCTCACAGATCATTTCTTCTGCTGAGAAGAAACTTTTTAGTTTGAATCCATCCCATTAATAAATGGGATTCTTGATTTTAATTTTTGTGCTATAGGAGTCTTCAGCATGACTCTTAACAGCCCAAAGGTGACAACAACCCAAATAAATGGAGAAGGCAAAATGATCTATTCATACAATGGAGTATTGTTTAGCCATAAAAAAGAATAACATGCTGATACATGCAACTAACTAGATGAACCTGGAAAGGATTATGTGAAGGGAAGAAGACAGACACAACACCACATAGTGTAAGAATCTGTTGATGTGAAATATCCAGAACAGGCAAATCTGTAGAAACAGACATACATTAGTGCTTGCTTGGGGTTGAGGATGAGAATGGCAAGTTATTGAAAATGGGCAAGGTAATGAAAATATTAAAAATGATGTAAATCTCATTAAAAACTAAAAAATTAAAATAAAAAATTAAAAAATGATAAAAATTTCAGAAAAAAGAGAAATTATCCCATCTATGTATAATATATCAAAGTGCATAAATGCATTCTACTGTCATGTGTAACTAATTAAAACAAATTTAAAAATTAATAAAAGGGTCCAGGGTTGTTGTTCAGTGGTAGAGTGCTTGCCTAGCATGCATGGAGCACTGGGTTCGATCCCTGGGACCACATAAAAAATAAATAAATAAAATAAAGGTATTGTGTCCATCTACAATGAAAAAAATTAATAAAAAAGTGAGCAAAGCAAAAAAAAAAGATGGATGTTAATCTCTTGGAATATGGTAAAGATCATCAAAATGTGTGATTTATAGGGTGTGCAAATTATCTCCCAATAAAGATATTAAAGCAACATATGATAGTTATGTGGTAAAGAAAACTACTATCATATGAAGAAAAATATATCACTCTCCCATACCTTCCCCCAATTCAAAACCTTTGATCTAATAAGCAACATAATAATGCACAGTTTGGGGTGAATCTTTTCACCTTTTTTGTGTGTTTACAAAAATATTTCCCATGTCACTGGGAACAACTTTACTCATTCATGCCTGGGTTTAGAGTCTGGCACTAGCACTCATTGTAGCTGTGCAAACTTTAAAAACTTACTTCAACTCTCTGGGCTTCAGAGTCCTCATCTTAGAATAGGAATGAAAATGGTAGCTATCACCCAAGATTATTATAAGAATTAACTATGTTAATATGTGCAAGTTCTTAGAATAGTGCTTTTCACATCACAACACTATATAAATTCAAGATATTGTTCTTTCAAGTAGCAGTTAAGCTAAAAAGACATCTTCATCCTCTTGGAGAATAACTGTCTTTCATGATTGTAAGTAGTATTTTGTGGAATTTTCCTTAATCGTATGTAGAGTAAGATCAAGTGTGTTAGTCAGCTTTTAATAGGTGTAACCAAAATACCTGAGAAGAACTTAGAAGAAAAAAAAAGTTTATTTTGGGCTCACAGTTTCAGAGATTCAGTGTGTGGTCAACTGACTCCATTGCTCTGGGCCTCAGGTGAGGCAGAATATCTTGGAGGAAGGGCATGGTGGAGGCAAGCTGCTCATCTCATGGAACCTGAGTAGTGAGGAAGGGGAGTTAGAGGTCAGAGACAGAAATAGGCCAAGGCCACATCCCCAGTGACCTGGCTCTTCATGCAAAGCCTTGCTTGCTTGCAGTTACCTACTACATTTAAATTATTAATTCATCCTCTGATGATATAAAAGCTCTCAGAATCTAATAAATTTCAGCTCTGAACATTGTACATTGAATATCACATTTCCAACAACCAGCTTTTGGGGGGCACTTAATATCAAAAGCATAGTCCCCAGTAAGGCAATACTGCTTTAAATCTTATTGATATTCCTTTCTAGTTTTATGTTCTCCAAATAAAAAGAGAATTTGAACTTGCCACCTTGTTCTCAAATATTTCAGGTAATGTCTATCTTTTATAGACTGGAAACTTTTAGAGAGATAATATTTTCTTCATTTATTTCAGGAAAAGAGAAGAATTGAAAAGAAGTTTGATATTTCAACTCTAACTACCACTAAATCAATGTCTACCACACACCAGGCAGCTCATATACATTGTGTCATCAGGGCACAAACAGTGGGAGAGGCTACATTAACAGCATAGTACAATTGGGGAAACTGAGACTGAGGCATGTGGAGAAAGCTTTTCAAGGTCACAGAGATTGTAAAGGCAGAGGTATTTATCCCATATTAAACTATGATACCATTAATGCTACTTTTGATTTCACATGGCATTTAGAATGGTGTTCACTGCTTGATAAGCAATCATGGTAAGAACTGATAAATGGATCGTTTTATCTTTAAATTTGTTGTGCATAGAATCAGATTATAAAGAGAAGAAATATATTAAGTCATTGAATACCTTTATGCAAAAAATAAAAATAATCATTTTTTTCATAAAAGAAATAAAATATTAGTTGATAGAAAATAAATGAGACCATGCATATTAGAAAACTCCAGAGAAGGAAGACATTTGGATTGTGATAAACATTTTGCTTTCAAATGAGAAATGAAATTTGGTTTGATTGAAAGTCTAGTAGAATGAGGTTCAAATTTGGGAAAGTGTGAGGAATCCCAGGCTACCGAGTCCCATGAATAAGTGAGAAGGCATGTTCTGAGGACACTGGATATATCCGTTTGGCTTGGGCAGAGTGGGGGGAAAGGAGAGAACGGAGGACTGCAAGGCAGATCTTGAGCCAGTCAGTTGGTTATAATTGCCACATTGGGGCCCAGAGTTCCCCAAGGCCAGTCTGGGTAAGCAATTCTTTCTCCACTGCTCTTAAAGAGATTGTGGCAGAGTCTCCAGGGGATAATTGGCAGTGTTCAGTCAATTCTCCCTTGTGGGAGGTGGTCTGATAACACACCAGCTCATTCCTGCTCAGCTAGTTAGGGTGACTGAACCAGAGTGCAGAGAGAAGATGCTTCTGTCTCCTATTCTGGACCTCAGCAGGCTCCCCTGTGGAGGGAAAGAATCATGTAGAAGCATGACTTCTCCAGGACAAGACTCTGGTGAAAGCCCTCCACTCCACAGATAAAGTCAGAACCAAAGAAGAACCTGTCTTTCCCAGACATCTCTAGATGTCACCAGTGCTGAATGGGTTCCACGTCATTTTGAAGGCAGTAGAATCGAGGGAGGTAAATGTAAAGTGTAGACATCAGAACCAGGAGACAGAGTTAGAGTTGTTGAAAGTCAATCAAGAAAGTTTGGAGACAATCATGGAGGTTGGAAAGAATTCATTGTATTTAGAGACAATGTTATGTGGGGAGTCAGCATTAAAAAAGCAATTTGTTAAATTCACCCTTTGAATGTCAGTCAGCTGACTGGACCCCAGTTGTGGTTTTCTGGATCAATACTGGAAAACATTAGCATGTTATTATGAAGGATTTTAAAAGAGTCTTGAAGATCATCCTAAATACATGGAGATAGGAAGGAGATTGTGTGTTACCTAGTGTGAGAGCTATGGGCTTAGAATGAGAGATGGAGTCTGTAAGTGCAAACTGTGATGGAGAACAGGGAGAAGAATTCTTTCATAGCTAGTTAGGTTTGGTAGTGAGTTTAATCCTCTGTAAACTAATAGAAGAGTTGTAATGTGAACATAACATGAGGAAGGAAAATTTGATTCAAATTGAAGGATCAATGTTCTTACAATAAGGCAGTTCATAAGAAATTTATAGACTATCATCCTTCACATAGGAGATTATCTTTTCTGGCTCAAAGTGCCTGTGTCATGGTCAGAGAATAACATTAACTTGGGGAAAGATATGAAGAATTTAGTACATGATTCTGATCTCAAGAAATTTATTATTGACTGGGGGTTTAGTTCAGTGTTACAGTGCTTTCCTATCATGTGTGAGGAGATGGATTTGATTGCTCAAATGGCAAAAATGTTTAGTATATACAGAGTTGTTCGCAGACAAAGATGACTTATAAACACTTAGAGATGGATGCCAGAAAAACAGGAGTCATTAGGAAGCAGTTTTATCATTCTACCTTTTTCCTCTTTTACTAAATGACAAATTTGGTAAAGAAATGGTAATTTTGAAGTTTCTACCTTAACTTAAGGAATATGGAATCCATAAAGATTGCATAGATTGATTGTTTCCTTCTGCAAATGGAGTACTGTCATTTGAAAAGAAGTTGAGGTTTATTCTGTGTGCTCCCCTAATGAGAACTTCCCCTTCTTTCCTACGTGTATGAACTGGGACTGTTCATATGAAATAGAAGGTTGTCCATCCCCTGGGCTATCTAGATCAGTGCTGGGCTTGCCTTCGGGTCAGATCCTCTTGGGTTATGAGATATAGGGCTGGATATTGTGCGGTATCTACTGGAATCCCAATGCTTAATCCATTTGAAGAGTAATGTGCAACTATTCTTAAAGATGAAAAGGCTACCAGGGAGTTTGTGAATAAAAGTTTTTCTTTCCATGATTACCAGGTATGTGGATGAGACTGACCCCTGCAGTTAGCCCAAGGAAGGATGGCAAGAATATCCATGAGGGACTGGAAAACAGTCATCACTATAGGAACCAATTTCTGCATGGCAGAGATGTGCCTAGTGCGGGGAGGGTGAGGTTGACTGGGCTGAATACAGGGAGTCACAGTAGAGGTTTTATGGGACACTTCCTTTGGTCATGTATGCGTTGTTTCTGGAGATCAGTCCATTCTCAACAGGACCTTGGGATTTTGGAAAGCAGGGCACATTAACCAGGAAATGGGTATGCAATGAGGCAGGAAGGAGCCAAGTTTTTTAGGTAGAATAATTTAATAAGATGGAGGAAGAAAAAAACTTTAGCCTAGAGAGTAAACAATGTTCTGTCCCTATTCTTGCACACTAGCTTCTGGATAAAAAGCACCAGATTTCAAAGACAAAGGACTAACTCCACATTCCACCTTTAAATAGAGTGAAACTATTGCAAGATGACATGCCTCCCCACTCCTGATTGTAGTTCTTTGTATAAATGAATTGACTTATACAACTTAATTGGGCAGGTCACTTAGAAGTCATTGTGCATTATGTTTCTCTCTCTCTCTCTCTTCCTTCCTTCCTTCCTTCCTTTCTTTCTCTCTTTCTCTCTTTCCTTCCCTCCCTTCCTCCCTCCCTTCCTTTCAACAAAACACTCTGATGGCATGCCTTTCTAAAAGCTGGTTCAGGTGAGTGCTTACAGTCTCAGGGGCATATTTGGTACTTTTATCTTTTACTCAACAGTCTAGGCACTAAGCCTGTAATTGCCAATATTGTAGAAACAATTCTGCTGGTTCTAGGCTATAACATGGTTGCATAGGGAAATAATCAAGTTAGAAGTTCAGTTGAACATGGTAATTTGCATATGACAAATTACTGCACCACATGGGATTATATAGCAAGGGGCTTATTTCAGACAAGACAAATAAATAATAATATTTCTTAGAGGACATTTTCTCAATCTCAGCAATAATGACATTTTTGAATAAGATAATTCTTATGTGATAAATTTGGGTATGAAATGTCTAGTGTATTGTAGGATGTTTAGCAGTACATCTGACCAGTAGATGCCAATTGTACCCACCCAAAATTTCTACAGCCATGACCATAAATGTCCTTAATGGTCAAATTATCCCTGTTTGAAAAACTGTATCATAGATGAAGTGACAGGGAAGGTGTAACTTGAACACAAGTGGAGTTGTTGAACACTGATGACCAATTTTCTGTTTTTGTAAACCGTGTAGCTGTGGTGCCAGTCCCTGACAGGGTACAGAGGAGGAAAAGAAGTTTTGAAGGGGAAAAGGATGAGTTTTGTATTAAGCATGCTTAATTTGTTGTCCCTGGCAGTCTTCCAGATAACCAGGAAGAAGATAGAGTTTAATAGGTACTTTTTAATTGTTATTTAGGTATGGTGAGACAATGGATCAGGAAATGATTGTCATATAAAAGTTTATTACTCACAATTCCTTAGAGGAGGAGATATGGCATGCCACATGGGGCCACACCACGAAGCACCAGGTTAATAGGGATATGAGCCTCTACTATGGTTTCTGCAGTTTGAAATGGCACAGGTACTTTAAACAGGCTTGAAATATGTAAGTTTGAATATTTTCAACAGTCTCTGGGAAATAAGGGATGTCTTAAATTATATGGTACCTGGCCTTGGTTTGATCAAAGCACTTTACATAATGGCTCAAAGTGTAAGGACCCAGTTCAACCCAAATAAAGGAGATGGCTGAAATATAAGTTCTGGATTAGCTGGTTTGACCATGAAAATTGTTTTTAGGAAATTCTTTTGTTGTCTACCCCTGAATAAGACAGTACCTCCAAGGTCTATCAAGTCCCCAAGTATCAATCCATTATATATTTATATATACATTATATATATATAATACAAATAATGTATATATATTCATATATATTTTAAATATTCAATATAAATATATAGTTATATACTCATATATATTTATATATACTACATATGCGATATAAATATATAAACATTTAATGTATACTTATATATGTTATATATAAAATAAAATGCATTTTAATACAACTGGCTTATTAAAGTCTGAAATTCATATAAGACCTTGTGGGTGGAGACATACATCTGGGTGTTATCCACACAGAAACTCTGTGATTCAAGCCTTGGAATGGATGGCATTTTCCAGGAAGGGTCTTTTGAATGTTAAGAGAAAAGGATTTGAGGTGGAACCCTGAGGAGGAACCATAAGATGTAGGGAATGCACACAAAAAAGCACACCAAGGAGACTAAGAGATGGCCAGAAAAGAGGAAGATATTCAGGAGGGAAGAAGAAGAGGTTTTGTGTAAAAAGGGATAGTAATCAACATGACCAAGGAAAGAACTGAAAATGTGCACTGTATTTTTTCATAAAAATTAGAGAGGACATAATCCATATAGTAGTGGGTTGAGGATTAGTGGGAAGGGAAATGGTGGAAACAATGAGTAGAGACAATTCTGTAAAAAAGTAATCTATGAAGAAAGACATAAAGATGTAACCAAAATTGGTCATAGAGTGAAAGGAAATGTGTTTAAGTGAGAGAGGCTTGCTCTTAGGTACCTCTATCGGGAAAGAGCCAGTAGAGAGGGGAAGTTAAAGACACATTGAAAAGACTGTGAATTTTTGATATGATTAACTTGGATATTTGTGTTATTCTTTTCAGAAGAATTTAATTAACCCGACTTGAGCTATAGAAACTATAAATATTATATTATTCCAGAGTTAGGTGGATGTTACAGAGTGGTAAGTTAAAGACACTGACATGGTGAATATCCATTGAACAAGGAATACAAGACACAAAGATGAAAGTGGGGAGCTGAGAGAACCCAAAGGGCAAAAGTGTAGGCATGAGGAAACAAGGCAGCACTTCATTAAACAAGCTCTTGGTTTGAGACTTTGTACAGTATTTTTAAAGAGATATGAACAAATGGCTGGTACATTTTCTTCCAAATTAGGAAAGCACAGATCCTGTATTTCAGTGTTTAATGAATCTGAGATTTTTTTTAACTAGAATTCAAAAGTCAATAAGTACTGTTTTGGTTTGGATCTGGATTATTCCCCCAAAGCTCATGTGCAGAAGGTGTGGTCCCCAGTGCAGCAATGTCCAATGGTTAGCCATTTTGGAGAAGATTGTCTAATGAAGACTCTAATCTCACCTGTGGATCAATCCACTTGATGGATTGATAATTTTAATGGACTTCTGGCAGGTGGTGTAAAATGTAGAGGCAGTAGATAATGTGAATGTGCCGCTGGGGACTCTATCTTCTCCTTGGCCCTTCTTCTCTTTGTCTCTGCTGCCCAGCTGCCCTGTGCTGAGCAACTTTCTCTTATCACACCATTCTACCAGGATGTTGTGTCTCACTCCAGGCCCAGAACAATGGAGCCAGCCTATCTTGAGCGAAATCTCTGAAACCTTTCCTCCTCCAAGTTGTTTGTGTAAGATAGTTTGGTCAGAGTGATGAAAATCTGATTATCACAGGCCCTGTTGACATATACTGGGTATTTGGTCCCTCCTTTCCAACTCATCTTTATCTTCTGCTCTTTATTTCTTATTTTATTTGCAAGAATAAATTTTATCATGTATTTTTAAGGTATAAAACATGATACTATGAGATATATAAATAGTATCTTGATGCATATATACTACGATCATGAAGCATGTTAATATACATTTTCTCACAATTTCTCATATTTCTTTGTTTTTGTGGCCAGAACAGCTAACATTTTTAATTTAACATAAATTCCATCATTTTTTTTTTTGCAGGTGTTGATCCCAATCTTTACTTGTGAAGTTGATCATATATACTTTTCATTTTGGCAGGCTCACAGTACTTTGTGGTTACAAAACAGGGAATTCCATCATTTTTAACCTATCATTTCATGTTATGATTAGATATCTAGACTTTTCACCCTAAATATCTTCTATTATCCTTTGACCTATCTTGTCCTTTCATCCCCGCATCTCATACTGACAACCATGTGCTATTTATGTCTGCATATTTTGTTTATGTTTGGATCTGGATTATCTCTTTCATTGCACATCTAAGTGAGATCAGGCAAGTTTTGTTTTCTATTTCTGGCTTATTTGCCTTATATAATGTCTCCCAGTCTTATCCATGTTGTGGTAAATGACAGGATCTCCTTGTCTTACCCATTTTGAATTGTTTTTGTGCATGTTGTAAGGTCCAATTTTATTCTTTTACATGAAGAAATTTATTTCTCCCAGTACCAATTATGAAGGGAATTATCCTTTCCTCATTGTGACCCTCTTGAAAAATTAAATTACTATTTGTATCTAGGCCATGTCTTCTATTCCATTGGTCTATATATCTGTTTTTCTGTATGTGTATGAGTGTGTTTTTAAGAGTACCAGACTTGGGGCTGGGGATGTGGCTTAAGCGGTTGCGCGCTCCCCTGGCATGGGTGTGGCCCAGGTTCGATCCTCAGCACCACATACAAACAAAGATGTGTCCGCTGATAACTAAAAAAAAAAAAATATTAAAAATTCTCTCTCTCTCTCTCTTAAAAAAAAGAGTACCAGACTTTTTTGTTTCTATTGCTTTGTAACAAAATTTTAAATCATGAATTTTGATACTGCAATTTTGTTTTACTTTCTAAGTATTGCTTTGGCTATTTGGGGTTATCCTTTATGTTTTATGAAAATGATTGTTCAAGAATAAATTTTATCGTTTATATTTAAGGTACAATTCTTGACATTCTGTCAAGTTTGCAAGTTTCATTTCATCTATTCTACATCTATCCAGCTAAGATTAGGAAGTTAAGTTCAATTCTCCCAGTTCAAAGATATCTCATTTTCTTATCCACTAAAGTACCCACTTGTTTTTTAAATCTCCAAGTTTTATCATATTATTATTATATCATAATTATTGATAATTATTAACAAATTATCATATTGTATTATGATTTATTGTTTATCATGTTAATTATACTTTTAAATTTTGTTAAATTTCAAGTATATGAAGCATATCATATGATATTATTAAAATCATTGATAAACACATGGAGCAAGAATGATTAAAAACTTTGTGGAACTAAATGAGAAACAATGCAGGTGTGTTAATTCTTTCAGGTTGTAGAAGAAACCAATATTTCTGAGATGTTTATGTGTACAAGTCATAGAATTAGGGTGGTCAAAGCATTCATTAATTTATTCAACAATATTTGTCAGAGCCATTTATTTACTAGGCACTGTAAATAATGGGAATAGAAGGGATGGGAATAGAAGGATAAGTTAAGCAGACCCCATTTAATGGAATTTAAAGATTAGTGATGGAGAAAGATAAGTACTAAGAGTGGGAATAACTTTTGTTTTTAATCACAAATTCAGAATGCATGTCATTTAATACCAATAAAAATCCTATGAAATGTTATTTATTTATTTATTTGTTTTATAGGTAAAGATATAAAATTTTCAGAACAGGTGGAATAGCCAGTCAGTGGTAGAATTGATCAGCAGGAAAAGGTACTCACACTAGGCTGTTGTTCTCTGCTATGATGGTCATTCAATAAAAAGCTTTGAAGTATTGGTTGAACTACATGTGAATTAATACTTCATTATCATTAATTCACAGTTAACTTATCTTTTCCTTTGAGGCTGCAAGGATAGCCTCCAAATTCATTATTCTCACTGATCCAGCATAGATTCATTGATGATGTTCAGTATGGAGAAGAATCAGCTAATTAGGAAAAGATCTTTTATACTGAGCACAGCCAGGCTTCTACTGATCACCTGTTTCCTGCTTTGTTTTCTGAAGTATTTTCATGTGACATTGTTTGGATTTTTAGCTACAAGAAAGACCAACCTTTTATGGAAGACAACTTTTGATGTCTATCTCTCTTCTAAATTCATCAAAGTGTGTATTAGTTAATATGTAGGTTTCTTAGAGGAATAGAATTTCATGAGATTAGACTAGAGAATCCAATGTTGTACCCAACAAAATTTGTCTAACAGATACTATGTGTAATGCATTAAACTAACATTCTTTCATCATATCTTTGTATCATAAAGGAAAATGCTGATTTCTAAAAATATTCAACTTGTTCTCTATGAATAAGGAGCTCTCAGCTGAGAAAGGTACAAAGACAAGGGAAAAAAATCAGTGAGTGGACAAGTGCTGGAAAGAAGCTGTACAATGTGGGGTGGGCTAGAAAAGTAAGAAGAGGTCTTTCAGTGGATCTCAAGGATGGTCCTTATCAGCTAATGAAATTAGGGGAGTAATATTCAAAACATGATGACTGGAACAATTTGTTACTGATCCTTTTTTTTTCATTTTTAACTACTAAGGAACAAATTTTCTCAGTTCATGTGTCAGATGGAAGCTGATCATGAGCTGGGTTTCTAGGAACAGGTGCACTGGCTGTGTTCTTCCAGCAGATGGTAGCTTATCAGCATCCACAGGTCAAACTTGTGATCTCAGGCTGCTTTAATCCTTGATTCAAATTTGAAATAAGGTAACTAACAGACTTAGGAAAGGAGCAAAAGAAAATAAGAGAGAATAATGCTGTGTTTTTATATTTTAGATATTTAAAAGCAGTTTCCACATTACTATATTTTGTCCTAATTCAATGCAATGCAGTGATAATGTCATCTCCTCTTCCATACAAGGAAGCACCAGATCCACAGGACTGAGTGACCTGGCTAATGTCACAGAACACACAGGCAGCAAGGCTATAGTCAAATAAAGATGACATCATTCCCAATCCAGTGATTTACAGTTTTAAGAAAAGAGTAAAATAGAAGACTGCACATAACTGAACTGAATAGCAAAATAGATAAAGAAATGCATTACAGAGGGAATACTGTGAATAATTTTTTAAATCCATGTTCTTCCTAGAGTACATTGAATTGTCTTCCATTATTTGTGCAGGTGCAAGGCTATGGGAAGTTTCAACACCAGTTTTGAAGGGGGCTTCATTTTGGTGGGCTTCTCAGATTGGCCTCAACTGGAACTTGTCTTTTTTGTCTTCATTTCAATTCTCTACTCCCTAACACTGTTTGGAAACATCACCATTATCACACTTTCACATCTGGACCCTTGACTGCACACGCCCATGTACTTCTTCCTGTGCCACCTCTCCTTCCTGGACCTCTGCTATACCACCAGCACTGTGCCCCAGCTGCTGATCAATCTTTCTGGATTTGACAGGACCATCAGCTATGGAGGATGTGTGGCTCAGCTCTTCCTTTACCTTGCTCTGGGCTCCACTGAGTGTGTGCTCCTGGTGGTGATGGCCTTTGACCGCTATGCTGCTGTGTGTCGTCCACTCCACTACACAACCATCATGCACCCCCTTCTCTGCCAGTCCCTGGCTATTGCTGCCTGGGTGGGAGGCCTCATGAACTCTCTGATTCAGACAAGCCTCATGATGGCCATGCCTCTCTGTGGCCTCCATTACCTGAACCACTTCTTCTGTGAGATGCTTGTACTCCAGAAGTTGGCTTGTGAGGACACAGGAGGCACAGAGGCCAAGATGTTTGTGGCCCGAGTCATAATCATTGTTGTTCCTGCAGCACTGATTCTAGGCTCCTATGCACACATTGCTCAGGCAGTGCTGAGGATCAAGTCAATGGCTGGACGCAGAAAGGCTTTTGGGACCTGTGGGTCCCATCTCCTTGTGGTTTGTCTGTTTTATGGCTCAGCCATGTACACATACCTCCAACCCCTAGGCAGTTATTCTGAGAATGAGGGAAAGTTTATTGCCCTTTTCTATACTATGCTTCTATGCTCAATCCCTGATCTATACCCTAAGGAACAAGGATGTAAAGGGGGCTCTGTGGAAGATGGTAGGGAGAAGCAAAGACTCAAAATAGAAGGGGAAAGAGGGTTAGTAAAAATTTCTATGACTTAGGGCTGGGGCTATGGCTCAGTGGTACAGCGCTTGCCTAGCATGTGTGAGGCACTGGCTTTAATTCTCAGCACTGTGTATAAATAAATGAATAAATAAAAAGGTCCATCAACATCTAATTTTTTTTAACAATTTCTATGACTTTTATATTATGGAGCCCATGCCTTTCCTTGTAGTTAGTCTGTAGCAACAAGTTCTCTATAAGACATGAGGTTTTACTGCTGCCCTTAATTGGAATCAGAAAGTGTGGATCTCTTGAGTTGATCAGCTGTCATGATAATTGTGCAGCAGAGAATATGTGTTGATTTGTATCACTACTTTCTAAAAGAATGAGATGGGAACAGGATGCATTGTGACCACTTATGAAGAGTGATGCTGGGTTCTTTGCATATCTGAAGATGATAGAAGGATCATTTATTTTTGACCATACTTTTTCCAATCAGATGCCAATGTGCTGCCATGTAGAGTGCACTGTGACAAAGGCAGAGGACACGATTTTACCCTGGTTTTCTGATTATCTGTGACTCTGGCCACATTTCTTCATATCTAAGGGCCTATTTCAAATGTTAATTCTTCTCGTGGTTCCCCTTCCAAGATACTTGGGGTAATGGAGCATGTAAATTTCAGAAATTAGTGTCATTTACTCATTGAAGCAAAAGGTAAAAGCAATTGGTTATCACTGAATAATAAGAGAAAGCAACATTTTGTAAACCTTACCTGGTGTCTCATTCTTGCTGCTTGGTGTCATGGAAAATTTTCTCATCTAAGGTGCATCTTTTCTAAGAAGATAAAAGTAATGATACACAAATAAAGATCTAAGAGGGAAAAATTTGAAATAAGGCATACTATTACATTGTATTCCATCATTGAAAGAAATTATACAGAAAAATATTAATCTCAAAGTGAGTGAACAAAGGAAATAAATATTTAAATTATATATTTGATTAGTAAATTTATAAATAAATAAATCTTAAATATTCATTATTTGACCATACAAATGAAAATTCATTTGAGGTCTTTGCTTTATCCATTTTTTTGTTAATTATATTTTTTATTGAAGTACCACATTTCAATGATTATTGTTTTATTCTATGTACTTATAAGATAGTTTCATGTTACAAAATGCAGGTAGTTTTGTTAATAAACTTTTTAATGTTTTTAAATTTCAATTTGATCGAGTCATCATTTATTTCAATACTAATCACTATTATTTGCTTAAAAAAGTAAAGCTTGTGTGGAATAAATTGTAATTAATCTCATAGCCATATTGTGAGAATTTTTTATATTCAGATTTTGTTGTATTATTTCCTCAAACATGATGAAATTAAGGTCCAGAGTGTTTAGGGAACTTACCCCCATTCACATAGCAAATATGGGTTCAATATGTGATCCAGAATTATGCAATCCTAAAAACAACACTTACTTCAACATTCTGCCAATTTTTTTTCTGAGAGTGATTTTTTTTGTACTAAGGATTGACCTCAGGGGTACTTGACTACTGAGCCACATCCCCAGCCCCTATTTTGTACTTTATTTGGAGACAAGGTCTCATTGAGTTGCTTAGCACCTCTCTTTTGCTAAGGTTGGCTTTGAAATCATGATCCTCCTGCCTCAGCCTCCTAAGCCACTGAGGTTACTACAGGTGTGTCATTGGACACGGCTGAGAGTGAATTTTTAATAGAGGAAGATTGAGGCTAGAAAGAAACATGGTAGGCTGTAAAAAGGAAGGCATGAGAATACAATAGAGAAAGGGTAGTCTATTCAACAATGGTTCTGGGAAATATGGCTATGCATATGCAAAAGAGTGAACTGAGATTTTTATCTTATGCCAAATACAAAACATGACTTAAAATGTGTCAAAGGCAGGCTGGGGTTATAGCTCAGCAGTAGAGCGCTTGCCTGGTACATATGAGGCATTAGGTTTGATCCTTAGCACCATATAAAAATATATAAACGAAGTAAAGATATTGTGTCTGTCTTAAAAAATCTTTAAAAAATGTATCAAAGGCTTAAACATAAATATGCAA
Organism: Callospermophilus lateralis; assembly: GCF_048772815.1. Lineage (NCBI taxonomy): Eukaryota > Metazoa > Chordata > Mammalia > Rodentia > Sciuridae > Callospermophilus > Callospermophilus lateralis. The sequence continues at coordinate 38,979,411 of NC_135309.1, forward strand.
CTATAAGGCTCTTAGATGGAAATGTGAGAAAATCTTTATGATATTAGACTTGGCAATAATTTCTTGGATATGACACCAGAAGCATAGACAATAAAAGTAAAACTATATAAACAGGACCACACCAAACTTAAAAACATCTGTGCATAAAAGACGGACAAAATATTTTCCTTTTGTGGGGAGGTCATTCCAGGAATTAAACTCAGGTGCACTCAATCTCTGAGCCACAGCCCTATTTTGTATTTTATTTAGAGACAGGTTCTCACTGAGTTGCTTAGCACCTCACTTTTGTTGAGGCTGGCTTTAAACTTGCAATCTTCCTGCCTCAGCCTCCCAACTCACTGGGATTACAGGCATGAGCCATTGCATTTGTCTGGACAAAATATTTTCAATTTATACATCTGAAAATAGTTAATATCATTAATATATATAAATATATAATGACCACAATTGAACAACAAAAACCAAATAACCCAACTGAAAATTATGAAAGGATTTGAACAGATATTTCTCTGAAAAAGATAAACAACCAGTAATCATATTAAAAGATGTTCAAGTTGCTAATTATTGGGCTAATTCAACTCAAAACCTCAAGGATATACAATACAGCTTAACATCCATTAAGACAAATACCATTTTAAAAATTCCAAAGCTGACATGCATTGTGGAGAAATTACAACTCTTAGTGCATTCTTGGTGAGAATGTTAAGTGATGTCATCTCTATGTAAAACAGTATGGAATTTCCTTAAAAATAAACAAAAGTAGAATTATCATGTGATCAACTGATCAACCCATTTGACTTCAGGGCATATATAGTTAGAAAGCAGATTCCCAAAGATACGTTAGCATATCCATAATATTAGAACTCTGGAGAAAAAGGACCAATAGGTGCTGTCTATATATATATATATATATATAGTGTGGGTGTGTGTGTGTGTATGTGTGTGTGGAGAGAGAGAGACGAGAGAGAGAGAGAGAGAGAGAGAGAGAGAGAGAGAGAGGGAGGGAGAGAGATAGATATGAGGGTATTTTACTAGTAAAATTTGCTCATGCAGTTGTGGAGGTTGAGAAACCCCACAATGATCCTCCTGAAAATTTGAGACTCTGTAATGCCAGTAGCATGGCTCAATTCAAGTCCCAAACCTCAGAACCATGAAAGCCAGTGTTGCAACTCTCATCCAAGTCTGAAGAGCTGAGGTTCTAAGTCCTAGAGTCCAAAGGCTGGAGAGCCTGGAGTCTTAATTTCCATTGAAGGGAGAGGTATAGGGTCTTAGCTTCAGAGAGAGGAAAAATAATTACCTGATCTTTGCTTTTTTGTTCCATTCTGGTTCCTAGCTAATTGGACAGTAACTGCTAAAAATGAGAGATCTTTTTAACTCAGTCCACTGACAAACAACAATCTACTCTGGAAATACCCTCACAGACACATCTGGATATGCTTTACTATTCTTTTGGGATTTCTTAATGTAGTCAAGTTGACACCTAAAATTAATCATTAAGCCCATATCCATAGCAGAATTAGTCACAGTAGCCAAGAAAAATAGAAGGCACTGAATAAATATTTGTATTCCTACAAGACTAACTACCACTGAATCAATGTCTACCACACACCAGGCAGGATAGGCCACATTAACATCATATTATAGATGGGGAAACTGGGACTGAGGCATGTTGAGAAAGCTTTTCCAAGGTCAGAAAGATTGTACTGGCAGAGCTATTTGCCCCATCTTACTGTGATACCTTTAATTGGTATACACAACCTTTAATGCTACTTTTCATTTCTTATGACATTTAGAATGGTGTTAATTGCTCAATAAGTAATTGTGGTATAAACTGATAAATAAGTGCATTATATTTTTAAATTTGTAGTGCATAATATCAAGTTATGAAGAAAGGCATTGAGTGTAGTATGTGAGAAAGAAATATAAAAATGCATCACTTTTTCATAAAGGAAATAAATAGTTGTTAGCAGAAATCAGAACATGAGCATTAGATAGAGATTCCAGAGAAGAAAGATATTTGAATTGTGATAAACATTTTAGCTTCAAGTGAGACATGAAATTTGGTTTAATTGAAGGGCTGGTAGGACTGGGGTCAAATTTGGGGAAAGGCTATACTGTCCATGAGCAAGGGAGAAGGGGTGTTCTGAGCACACTGGATACATCAGTTTGGTTTGGGCAGAGTGTGAGGCTAGGGAGAACTGAGGACTGCAAGGCAGATCTTGAGCCAGTCAGTTGGTTTTAATTGCCACATTGGGACCCAGAGGTCTCCAAGCTCTCTTAGTTATCAATTCTGTCTCCACTGCTCTTAAAGAGATTGTGGCAGTATCCCCAGGGGAGAATTGGTGTGCTCAGCCTTAGAGTCAGAAGGTGATCTGACAATACACCAGCTTCTTCCTGTTTTCATCTGGTTGGGGTGACTGAATCAGAGTACAGTGGGAAAATGCTTTAGCCTCCTGTTGAGGGTTGAGGGCAGGAACCATACAGAAGCATGACTTCTGCAGAACAAGACTTCAGTGCAAGCCCTCCACCCCACAGATGAAGTCAGGATCAAAAAGGAAACTGTCTTTCCCAGACATCTCTGAACGCTACCAGTGTTAAACAGGTCCCACGTTATCTTGAAGGCAATAGAATCAAGGAAGGTAAACTTAGCAGGTTTTTTTCATAAAACTCTGGGTGAGAACTGACTGGGTGTGCCACTCTGGCTTCACAAAACTCAATTCCTATGATGCCATTATATGTAAAGTGACTTTTAGAACCAGGGGACCCAGAACAGAGTCATGATCAAACTTATTGCTGATAAATCAAAGGAGGTTTCTTGGAGGAGTGGACGCCTCCTGGAACTTGGGAAGATCCATCATATTTGGTGACAATGTTCTGTTTGGGGAGTTAGAATTACAAAGCAATTTGTTAGTTCATCCTTTGAATATCAATTAAGCTGACTTTGACTCCAAAGGTAGTTTTCTGGTCTTACACTATAAGACATCAGTGCATTGTTATGAAAAACCTTAAGAGAGTCTTGAAGATCACCCTTAATATTTGAGGGATGGGGTGGAAATTGTGTGACTTCTAATGTGAGATGATGGGGTAATTTGAGGGATTGATTGAGTCTGTGCAAGTGCAGACTGTGATGAACAATAGGGAGGATGCTCTTGTGGCTCATTAGGTTTGGTAGTGAGTTCAATCCTCTATAAACTAACTAATAAGAGAGTTGTTTAAGATGAGAACAAGAAAAGGAAAAAATCAATTCAAATTTAAGGATAGATTTTCGGACAAGGAAGGAGATTAGTAAGGAGTTTGAGGAACATCTTCCTCTCAGATACATGGTTAAATTTTCTGATTTTACTGTGGTTCATTATTATCCAGACAGTGTCATTAAATTAAAGGAATGTTATGAACAATGTAGTGTATGATTTTTTATCTCAAGAAGTTTATTGTTGGCTGCAGATGTAGCTCAGAGCTAAATTCTTGCTTAGCTTGTGGGAGGCCATGGGTTTGACTCCCAGCGCTGCTAAAAAGAAACAAAGTTTATTATTTAAAGAGATGTGTAGACAGAGATCACTTTTAAACACTTAGAGATGGCTGCTCTAAAATCAGGAGTCCTTAGGGATCTTTATATCAGTTTGTCATTTCCCTCTTTTGCTGGAATAACAGATTTGGTAAGGAAATGCTCGTTTTACAGTTATCACCTTCATTCAAGGAATATGGAATCCAGTAAAGTTTGCATAGCTTGGTTACTTCCTTCAGAATATGGAATACTGTCAATTGAAAGGAGAATTGGGTCTATTCTGTGTGCTCCCCTAATGAGACCTTTCCCACCTTTCCTAACTAGATGCACTGTGATAATTTGCCTGAGGCCGAATTGCACCCATTCCCTGAGCCATTTTGACCAACGGTGGACTTGCCTTCTTAGGTCTCAAACCCTTGTGGGTTATGAGATAGAGGGCTAGGAATATTGTGTGGGATCTACACAGACTCCCAAATGTGAGGTCCATCTGAGGCGTAATGCGTAACTTTTCTTGAAGATAAAAAGATTCCCAGGGAGTTCATGGTAAGAAGAGCTTTTCTTTCCATGATTACCAGATGTGGGCTTGAGGCAGACCCCAGTAGTGAGCCCAGAGAAGGGTGGGGAAAATCTCTACAAGGGACTGGAAGACGGTCATCACTGTAGGATCTGGTTTCTTAGTGTCAGAGAAGTACCTAAAGTAGGAGGGTAAGGTAGACTGTGCTGAACACAGGGAGTCACAGGGAGAAGGTGAGTGGGACACTTCATTTGGGAATTGTGTTTCTGGATATCAGACCATACTTTATCAGGCCCCTGGGATTTGGGAAAGAAGGGCTCATCAACCAAGCAAGTTGCTTGCAATCAAGCAGGCAGGTGCTGAGTTTTGGGTTTGAAAAATTCAATATGATGGAGCAGGGATAGAAAAAATTTAACTCAGAGTGTACATAATGTGGTGCCCCTGTTCTTGCACACCAGTTTCTGGATTAAAAAGTACTAGATTCCAATGACACAAAACTACCTCCATAGCTCACTTTCTAAATAAGAGTCAAACTATTGCAAGATGACATTCCTTTCTTTATTTTTAAAATTCTTGTTTTTAGTTACAAACAACACCAGGATACAACCTGACATTATCACAAAAGCATGAAACACAATCTGCTCCAATTCAATCCCCAGGACTTTCCTCCCACCCCACTGTCCTCTGTCTCTCTCCACTCGACCAATCCCTCTTCAATCTATTTACAGTTTACTTTAAAAAAATTGGTGTCCTATGGATATACCTAATGGATGGATGGATGGATGGATGGATGGATGGAGATATATATATATATATATATATATATATATATATATATATATATATATATATATATATATATGAATGATTTGGTTAATTCACTTTGTCTTCTGTTTTTTATTTCTTACTTCATTTGCAAGAATAAATTTTATCATGTATATTTAAAGTATAAATCATGATTCTATGGGATACTATATATTGTATCACATAATTTCTCACATTTTTTCTTTGTTTTTGTGAGAAGAGCCGCTAAAATTTGTTATTTTAGTACAAATCCCAAGTAATATGCAAATATATTATACCTAGTTTTCACATTGTTATTAGATGTATAGACTTTTTCATCCCAAATATCTTCTATTTAGTATCCTTTGACTTATGTTTCTCATTTTCTGCCCCACCTCATTATCAGCAACCTTGTTTTTTACTATCTCTATGTATCTGACTTATTTTTCTTTCACCTTGCACACTTAATGAGACCATGAAGTTTTTGTTATTTCCCTTAAATAATGTCACCCAGTTCCATCCATGTTATAGTAAATGGCAGGCTATTCTTGTCTTTTAAATTGTTCTTGTGCATGAAATGATATAAGACTAATTTCATTTCTTTGCCTGAAGAAATTTATTTAACCCAGGACAATTTATGAAAGACACTATCCTTTCCTTATTGTGTTCTATTAGTGCCCTGGTGAAAAGTTAAACAGATATGTTAGGATTTATATCTGGACCGTGTCTTCTGATCCACTGGTCCATGTGTGTGTTTTTTTTTTTGTTTGTTTGTTTTTTGTTTTTTTTTTTTTGTGTGTGTGTACACCATACTGTTTTGTAAAAAAAATTAAATCAGGAAACGCAATACCACAAATTTAAAAATTTTTTCAGAATTACTTTGGCTATATGGGATTGTATTTAGCTATTAAGTTGGCAAGTTTTATGTTCTCCATTATCCAACTGAGGTTTGGAAGCTAAGTTCAATTCTTTCAGTTCAAATATATTATTATTTTATTAACTAAAATGATCATTTATATTTTGATTGTTCAGGTATCATCATATTAAAGTTCTCTTTTGGATTATGGATTTTATTGCTGATCACTTTTTTCTCTTTTACTTTCTGACATATTTTCAAATGGTCTTGTTTGGGTATTTGCCACAAGAAATGCTAGCCTTTCATGGAAGGCAAATTTTCATGTCTATCCCTCTTCCATAGTCTATCAAAAAGTGTTATTTGTCATCCTGTGAATTTCTTAAAAGAAATAAATTTTTTATGAAATTTACAGGGAGAGTCAAATGCTATACATGACAAAATTTCTTTAATAGCTGTTATGTGTAATGAATTAATATAACATTAATTTATCATATCTTGAGTATCATAAAGGAAGATGCTAATATTTATTTTATATTCAATTGGTTCTGTACCACTGAGGAGCTCTCAGCTGAGAAAGGAAAAGACATGTAAAAAAATTTCAGTGAGTGGACAAGTACTAGAGAGAAACTATGCAAAGAGGGCTGGGTGAGAAAAGTAAGAACAGCTCTTTCTGTGCAGGTGAAGTATAGGATTTATCAGATGAAGATGTGGGCAACTGGCATTCTAGGCATGATGACTCACTATAAAGAACATATTTGTTGCTAATTGTTTTTTTCCCTAAAGAGATGGATCAACAGTCTACTGAGTTTTTTTCTGATCAAAGGCAGCTGGTCATGAACAAATTTTCCAGGATTGGTGCACTGACTATATTTATTGAGTTGAAAAGCCTATTTACACCCAGAGGTCAAACTTCTGATATCAGTGTGATAAGTCCTGGATTAAAATCTGAAAGAAGTTACTGATAGATCCAGGAGAGGAAAAAAAAGGAGAAAAACAATAATAATGTTGCATTTTTATACATTAGGCATTTAAAAGCAGTTTCTACATTACTACATTTTGTTCTAATCTCAATGCAAGGTGGAAACAAAGTGTCACCTCTACTTTCAGACAAGGAAGCATAAGATCCACAGGACTGAGTGACCTGACCTGTCACAGAACACACAGGCAGCGGGGCTACGGTCAAAGAAAGATGACATCATTCTTAATCCAGTGATTTACAGTTTTAATAGGAAAAAAAATAAGAAGACTGCATAGAACTGAACTGAATAGAAAACAGGGAAACACATCATTTTGGAGTATTTAGGGAAAACTGTGAATAATTTTTTCATCCATGTTCTTCATAGGGGGCATTGAATTGTCTTCCATTATTTATGCAGGAAAATGGCTATGGAAAATTTCAACACCAGTTTTGGAGAGGGCTTCATTTTGGTGGGTTTCTCAGATTGTCCTCAACTGGAACTCATCCTTTTTATTTATATTTCGATTTTCTACTCCCTAACCCTCTTTGGCAACACCATCATCATCATTCTCTCACGACTGGACCCTCGACTGCACACACCCATGTACTTCTTCCTCTGCCACCTCTCCTTCCTGGACCTCTGCTATACCACCAGCACTGTGCCCCAGCTGCTGATCAATCTTTCTGGACTTGACAGGACCATCAGCTATGGAGGGTGTATGGCCCAGCTCTTCATTGTCCTCGCCCTGGGTTCCATTGAGAGTATGCTCCTGGTGGTGATGGCCTTTGACCGCTATGCTGCTGTGTGCCGTCCACTCCACTACACAACCATCATGCACCCCCTTCTCTGCCAGTCCCTGGCTATTGCTGCCTGGGTGGGAGGTCTCATGAACTCTCTGATTCAGACAAGCCTCATGATGGCCATGCCTCTCTGTGGACTCCATTACCTGAACCACTTCTTCTGTGAGATGCCTGTATTCCTGAAGTTGGCTTGTGAGGACACAGGAGGCACAGAGGCCAAGATGTTTGTGGCCCGAGTCATAATCATTGTTGTTCCTGCAGCACTGATTCTAGGCTCCTATGCACACATTGCTCAGGCAGTGCTGAGGATGAAGTCAATGGCAGGGCGCAGAAAGGCTTTTGGGACCTGTGGGTCCCACCTCCTTGTGGTTTGTCTGTTTTATGGCTCAGCCATGTACACATACCTCCAACCCACGGGCAGTTACTCTGAGAGAGAGGGAAAGTTTGTTGCCCTTTTCTATACTATCATCATCCCCATGCTCAATCCTCTGATCTATACCCTAAGGAACAAGGACATGAAAGGGGCTTTCTGGAAAGTTCTAGAAAGAGGCAGAGACAGAGAGTAACAGATTAATGAAATTTGAATAATTTTTTGCCAGAGCCCTCAGATTATGGAGCCCATCCTGTTCGTTGTAGAGTAATTAGTGTGTGGAAAACAGTTCTCAACAGGTCTCAGGGTTTTGGTTACCTTATTTAGAAGTTTGAAGTGGATTTTTATTGGGATGTTCAGTTTTTGTGATCAGTGTAGCAGGGAGGAAGTATTGGTTCATATCACTACTTTCTAAAGGAATATGTCTGCATCATGACCAATTGGGAAGGATGAACCTTGGATACTTGATGTTTCAAAGTAAGAGAAGTATTAATTAAAAATAACCACCATTTTTCCAAGTCAGATACCAATGTGATTCCACATAGATGGCACTGTGACAAAGGTAGAGCACTTGAGTTAACACTGATTTTCTAATTTTCAATGACCCTGGCCCCACTTCTTCATGTCTCAGGGCCTGTTTCAAAGGTCTCTTACAGAGGTCACTCTTCTAGGATACTCGGAGCAAATAATTCATCAAGAACAGGGCTATTTCATGGAGCATGTAAGTTTCAGACATGGGTATCATTTACTCATTGAAGAAAAAGCCAAAATCATTTGGTTAGCACTGAATAAAGGAAGAGAGTAATATCTTGTCAGTCTCACCAAGAATCTTAGTAATGCTATTTGGTGTTATTGAGAAGAAATTTCCCATGTAAGCCAGAAGACAATAGAGAAGAAATCAGTATACAATAATGAATGAATGGAAAATTTTTAAATAAAAATAATCCTATGCTGTACATCGGCAGGTAAAAGAAAATTATACAGGAAAATGTTTATCTCAAAGTTAACTAAGGAAATAAAAAGAAACAAAGAAAAAGGCTAATAAATAATTATCATTTGACCACATGTGAAGTTTTATGTCTGGGTTATACTCTATTCCATTTGTGTATGTCCATCTTTACAGCAATACCATAGTTCCACCACTTTCATTGCATTACAAATATTTAGAGGATGGATTCATGAAGAAAATTACACGTATCTTTGTTAATAATCCTTTGCTGTGTTTGCAAATTTCAACTTGACTGAATCATCTTTTATTTGAACAGCTGTCCCTAGTATTTGATTAATATGTGAAAATTTATTTTGCATAAATATTCATTAATCCTATAAGAGCATTGTGAAAGATAGTTCTATTTATATTCCCTGCTTATTAATGACAAAGCTGTCTCAGAGTTTTTAAGGAATTTATTCAAATTCACATAGCAAATAAGGGCTGAAGCTGAGACAAGATTTCTGTGATCCTAAAGAGAACCCTTATTATAATACATTGCCAGTTCTATTTTCTGAGAGCAAAATTGTAATAGAGAAATATTGAGGTTAGAAAAAAAGGTTGTAGGTGATGTGAAAGAGCTCTAGGGTAATACAAAAGGAAAAGGACAGTCTCTTCAACAAATGGTTCTGGAAAAACTGGCTATCCACATGCAAAGGATGAATGTGGCCCACTTGTGCATGTGTGTGTGTGTGTGTGTGTGTGCGCGCGCGCACACACACACACACACACACACACACTTACCTTTCACATAAAATGGAAAACTATAAAGCTTTCCTAAGACAATATGAGAAAAATTTCATGACATTAGAAATTGTCAATGAATTTTTAGATATTACACCAAAAGCATAGACAACAGAATTAAAACTATATAAATAGGCCCACATCAAAACTGAAATCTTTGTGCATCAAAAGACACAATCAACAGAGTGAAAGAACAAAGTATCCAATGGAAGATAATTTTCCAAATCACATATCTGGTAATGGATTAATATCCATAATATATAAAGACCACCTACAATTCAACACAAAAATGAATAACCTGATTTAAAGATGGGTAAAGGAATTGAATAGGCATTTCACTATAGAAGGTATACAAATGGCTAGCAAGCACAATAAAAAATGCTCAAATAACTGATCATTAGTTAATGCAAATCAAAACCTCACACATATGCTACTTGTATATATTAGGATGAATAGTATTTTTAAAACCCAAAGATAACATGTGATGGTGAGAATATAGTGAAATTACTACGTCTTATGCACTCTTGGTACTAATATAAATTTTTGTTATTTCAATGGAAAAAAGTATGGTGTTTCCCATTATAAAATAAATAAAAATAGAATTACCATAGTGTCTAATAATTTTATTTCTGGGTACTTATTCAAAAGAACTGAACACAGGGTTTTGAAGAGATATTTGCATGCTCATTTTACTAGGGTTGTCCAGAAAGACAGGACCATGTGGGAGGAAATATGAAGGCATTTATTAGGGGAATTTGCTCATGTAGTTAAAGAGGTTAAGAAGCCCCTCAGCAGGCCACCTGCAAGCTGGAGACTGAAATGCCAGGAATATGGCTCAGTCTGAAAGCTTCAGAACAAGGAAAGCCAATATTGTGACTTTCACTGAGAGTGAGCCCTGAGAACAGGAGCCCCTGGCTTAAGTCCCGGAATCCAAAGGCTAGGAAGCCTGGAGTCCTCATGTCCAACCAGGGATAAATAGTGTGCTCCAGGACAGAGAGAGCGGGGTGGGAGAGAAAAACAGAGAAAGAGAGAGAGAATTCTGTTTTATTTTATTTTTAATTTTTTTTGTATTCTATTCTAATTCCCAGCTAATTAGAGAGTGCCTACTTTCTTTCTTTTCTACTTTTTTTTTGATTTTGTAGTTGTAAATGGACAGAATGTCTTTATTTGGTTTATTTATTTTTATGTGATGCCAAAGATCTAACCCAGTGCCTCATACATGCTAGACAAGTGCTCTGCCACTGAGCTATAGCCCCAGCCCGAGAGTGCCCACTTTCTACCTTTTTATTATTTTTTATTGGTTGTTTAAAACATTACAAAGCTCTTGACATATCATATTTCATACATTAGATTCAAGTGGGTTAGGAACTCCCATTTTTACCCCAAATACAGATTGCAGAATCACATCGGTTACACATCCACATTTTTACATAATGCCCTATTAGTAACTGTTGTATTCTGCTACCTTTCCTATCCTCTACTATCCCCCCTCCCCTCCCCTCCCATCTTCTCTCTCTACCCCATCTACTGTAATTCATTTCTGTCCTTGTTTCAACTACACTAACATCACTAACATGTCGATCTACTCTGGAAATATCCTCACAAACACATTCAGAAATAATGCTTTACCAGTTCTTTTGGTATTTATTAATCCAGTAAAATTGACAATAGAAATTAATTAATTAACCATCAAACCTGTATCCATAGCAGCATCATTCACATTAGCCAAGAAGTACAAGCAATGCCAGTGTTCACATACAGGTGAATGGATGTGTAAAATGTGGCCCACCTGTGCATGAGTGCACGTACATACACACACACACACACACACACACACTCAATGGAACTCTATCCAGCATTTAAAAAAGTCAATTCAAACATATGCTCTAGCATGGTAGAACTTTGTGAACTATAAAGTATAATCTAAGTTAAATAGCCAGTCACAAAAAGACAAATACTGTATAATCTGGAGAATTCATAGAAAGAAAAATTAGAATTGTTGTTTCTAGGGATTAGAGAAGAGAAAAATGGGGAGTTGTTATCTAATGGATACAGAGTTTCAGTTTTGTAAGAATAAATAGTTCTGGAGACCTGTCAAACAACACGAATATCTATAATGTCATTGATCTGTATACTTAAAATGGTTAAAAATGATAAAAATTATGTTTATTTGATAACAATCACACAAAGCACTTAAAATTAGTAGTATTCTAAACATTAGTAATTATCATGTAGAAAATGTCATAGAAAAATTTATAACGACCTTCATAGAGAAAATTACAAAATATATCTGAGGAACATGTAAAAACACATAAATCATTATAAAGATTGTCATATTCACGTTTGCAAGAATCTAAGAATTTCTTACTTTTCTCAAACAAATTCTAATTATTCTCCAATGTAATTCTAAAAATATCCAAAAAGAGGCCTTTGATAGAACTTTAATAGACTTTAACATTCTCATGAAAAAACAAAAAGCCAAAAAGAGTAAAGAGACTTCTTCTAAAAATTAAAAAAAATCTTTGGAGACCTGGGCTATAAATTATCAAGTTGTAAATCTAATAATAAAGACAACAGATTTTAACATAAGGACAGAAGATGGAACAGCCAAAAAAAACAAGAAGAAGAAGCACCAGAAAGAGATCCATGCATATACTGAAATTTGATACATGTCAAAGGAAAAATCACCAGGGAAACTGGGGTGGTCCATTAAGTATTACTCAGACAGTAGTTTATCTGAAACAAAAAATATAAATCTCTATGTTTAACCATACACCAAGTTGACTCGAGGCCTCAATGTGAAAAAGCAAGATACCAAATTTTTCAGGAGGCCATAGGTAAGAATATACCTAGGTGCTTAGATTTTTTGTAGTTTTTTTTCTCATTTTTCTTAGTTTTTAGGGAAAATATTAACATATATTAATTGTGCATACTAATGGAGTTTAGCATGATATTTCCTTACATGAATATAGCATGCATTGATCAAATCCAACAACCTCCCTCCTACTTCAACTTCACACCTTTTCCAATATCCAGTAGTCACTATTCTACTTTAAGGTTGACTCTTTTAGCTTCCATAATGAGAGAGAACATGCAGTATTTATTTGCTTTCCATTTGGCTTACTTCACTTAGTATAATGCCTCCTGTTTCACTTTTTTTTTTTTTTGCTAAGGATTGCTTTGGCTTTTCTGGGTCTCTTACTTTCTAAATGAATTTCACGATTGCTTTTTCTAATTCTATGAAGAATGTAATTGGGACTTTAATAGGAATTGCATTGAATCTGTATAACGGTTTTGGTAGAATGGCCATTTTGACAATATTAATTTTGCCTATCCAAGATTATTAGAAATCTTTCCATCTTCTAAGGTCTTCTTCAATTTCCTTCCGGTGCCTCTGGCTATAGTTTCAATTTCTCTCTGATTGCTCTGGTTAGAGATTCAAGGACTATGCTAAATAGAAGTGGAGAATGAGGACATCCCTGTCTTATTCCAGGTTTTAGAGGTAATGCTTCCAATTTTTCTCCATTTAGAATTCTGTTGACCTTGGGCTTAACATAGATTTTTTAATAATGTTGGTTATGTTCCTACTATCCCTAGTTTTTCTAGTGTTTTGAACATGAGGAAGCACTGTATTTTGTCAAATGCTTTTTCTGCATCTATTGAGATGATCATATGATTCTTATCTTTAAGTTGATTTATGTGATGAATTATGTTTACTGATATCCATATGTTGAACCAACCTTGCATCCCTGGAATGAACCCCACTGAATAATGCTACACTCTTTTTAATATGTTTTTGTATGTAATTTATCGGAATTTTTGCATCTATGTTCATCAGGGATATTGGTCTGAAGTTTTCTTCCTTTGATGTGTCTTTGTTTTTTGTATCAGGGTGATATTAGCCTCATAAAATGAGTTTGAAAGTGTTCAGTCCTTTTCTATTTCATGGAATAATTTGAGGAGTATTGGTATTAATTCTTCTTTGAAGGTCTTGTAGAATTTGGCTGAGAATCCATCTTGTCCTGGGCTTTTCTTGATTAATAGGCTTTTGGTGGTGTCTGCTATTTCATTACTTGAAATTGATCTGTTTAAATTTAGTATGTCCTCTTGGTTCAGTTTGGGTAGATCATGTGTCTCTAGAGATTTGTCAGTGTCTTCAAGATTTTCTATTTTATTTGAGTATAAAATTTCAAAATTGTTTCTAGTTATCTTCTGTATTTCAGTAGTCTGTCATGATATTTCCTTTTTCATCACAAATTTTAGTAATTTAAGTTTTCTTTCTCTCTTTGTTAGTGTCACTCTGAATTTAATTATTTCCTGTCTTCTCCTGCTTTTGGTGTTGATTTGTTCTTTTTTTCTATGGCTTTGAGTTGTAATATTAGGTCATTTATTTATTGACTTTTTATTATTTTAATGAATGAGCTCAATGCAATGAACTTTCCTCTTAGCACTGGCTTTCATAGTGTCCCAGAGATTTTGATATGTTGTATCGGTGTTTTCATTATCTCTTAGTACTTTTTTATTTCCTCTCTGATTCCTACTACTATCCATTCATCGTTCAATAGCATGTTATTTAGTCTCCAGGTGAAGTACTTTTTAATTTTATCACTGATTACTAGTTTCACTCTATAATGCTATGAAAGAATACAGGGTAGTGTGTGTGTGTGTGTGTGTGTGTGTGTGTGTGTGTGTATACTGAGAGTCACTTTGTGGCATAACATTTGGTCTATTTTAGAGAAGGATCCATGTGCTACTGAGAAAAAAATTGCATTCACTCATGGATAGATGAAATACTCTATATATGTTCATTAATTCTAAATTATTGATTGTATTATTTAGTTTTATAGTTTCTTTGTTTAGCTTTTGTTTGAAAGATCTATCCAGTAGTGAGAGAGGAGTGTTAAAGTCACCCAGAATTATTGTGTTGTAATCTATTTGATTCTTGAAATTGAGAAGAGTTTGTTTAATGTACATAGATGTTCCATTGTTTGGAGCATATATATTTAAGATTGTTATGTCTTGTTGACAGTATAAAAAGCCCTTCTTTGTCCCTTCTGATTAACTTTGGCTTGAAGTCCACTCTATCTGATGTGTGGATTGAAACTGCTGCTTGTTTATGCAATCCATGTGAGTGTTATGTTTTTTCCCACCCTTTCACCTTCAGTCTGTGGATGTCTTTTTCTAAGAGGTGAGTCTCTTGAAGATAGAATATTGTTGGATCTTTTTAAAAAATCCAATCTACCAGTCTATGTCTTTTGATTAATTAGGTTAGGCCATTAACATTCAGATTATTATTGAGATATGATTTGTATTCCTGGTCATTTGGGTTTATTTTTGAATTTTAATTTGCCTTGGTTTCACCTTTGATTGATTTCTCTTTGGTGTGGTCCTCTCTTTGGTAGTTTTTTTTTTCATTTCCTCCTCATGTAATATTTTGCTGAGAATGTTCTATAGTGCAGGCTTTCTAGTTGTGAATTCTTTTAACTTTTGTTTATCATGGGAGGTTTGAATTTCTTTTTTTTTTTTTTATTCAAAACATTACAAAGATTTCAGAATCACATCGGTTACACATCCACATTTTTACATGATACCATAATAGTAACTGTTGTATTATGCTACCTTTCCTATCCTCTACTATCCCCCCTCCCCTCCCCTCCCATCTTCTCTCTCTACCCCATCTACTGTAATTCATTTCTCTTCTTATTTTTTTCCCATTCCCCTCACAAACTCTTATATGTAATTTTGCATAACAATGAGGGTCTCCTTTCATTTCCAAGCAATTTCCCTTTTCTCTCCCTTTCCCTCCCACTTCATGACTCTGCTTAATGTTAATCTTTTCCTCCTGCTCTTCCTCCCTGCTCTGTTCTTGGTTGCTCTCATTATATCAAAGAAGACATTTGGCATTTGTTTTTTAGGGATTGGCTAGCTTCACTTAGCATAATCTGCTCTAGTGCCATCCATTTCCCTGCAAATTCCATGATTTTGTCATTTCTTAGTGCTGCGTAGTACTCCATTGTGTATAAATGCCACATTTTTTTTATCCATTCATCTATTGAGGGGCATCGGGGTTGGTTCCACAGTCTAGCTATTGTGAATTGTGCTGCTATGAACATCGATGTGGCAGTATCCCTGTAGTACGCTCTTTTGCGGTCTTCAGGGAATAGTCCGAGAAGGGCAATAGCTGGGTCAAATGGTGGTTCCATTCCCAGCTTTCCCAGGAATCTCCATACTGCTTTCCATATTGGCCTCACCATTTTGCATTCCCACCAGCAATGTACAAGAGTACCCTTTTCCCCACATCCTCGCCAGCACTTGTTATTGTTCGACTTCATAATGGCTGCCAATCTTACTGGAGTGAGATGGTATCTTAGGGTGGTTTTGATTTGCATTTCTCTGACTGCTAGAGATGGTGAGCATTTTTTCATGTACTTGTTGATTGATTGTATGTCCTCCTCTGAGAAGTGTCTGTTCAGGTCTTTGGCCCATTTGTTGATTGGGTTATTTGTTTTCTTATTGTTTAATTTTTTGAGTTCTTTGTATACTCTGGATATTAGGGCTCTATCTGAAGTGTGAGGAGTAAAAATTTGTTCCCATGATGTAGGCTCCCTATTTACCTCTCTTATTGTTTCTCTTGCTGAGAAAAAAATTTTTAGTTTAAGTAAGTCCCATTTGTTGATTCTTGTTTTTAACTCTTGTGCTATGGGTGTCCTATTAAGGAATTTGGAGCCCGACCCCACAATATGTAGATCGGAGCCAACCTTTTCATCTATCAGACGCATAGTCTCTGATTTGATATCAAGGTCCTTGATCCATTTTGAGTTAACTTTTGTGCATGGCGAGAGGAGGGGATTCAGTTTCATTTTATTGAATATGGATTTCCAGTTTTCCCAGCACCATTTGTTGAAGATGCTATCCTTCCTCCATTGCATGCTTTTAGCCCCTTTATCGAATATAAGATAGTTGTAATTTTGTGGATTGGTTTCTGTGTCCTCTATTCTATACCATTGGTCCACCCGCCTGTTTTGGTACCAGTACCATGCTGTTTTTGTTACTATTGCTTTGTAGTACAGTTTGAAATCTGGTATCGCTACACCTCCTGATTCACACTTCCTGCTTAGAATTGCTTTTGCTATTCTGGGTCTTTTATTTTTCCATATGAATTTCATGATTGCTTTATCTATTTCTACAAGAAATGCCGTTGGGATTTTGATTGGCATTGCATTGAACCTATAGAGAACTTTTGGTAATATTGCCATTTTGATGATGTTAGTTCTGCCTATCCATGAACAGGGTATGTTTTTCCATCTTCTGAGATCTTCTTCTATTTCTCTCTTTAGGGTTCTGTAGTTTTCATTGTATAAATCTTTCACCTCTTTTGTTAGGTTGATTCCCAAGTATTTTATTTTTTTTGAGGATATTGTGAATGGGGTAGATGTCCTCATTTCCAGTTCGGAAGATTTGTCGCTGATATACAGGAATGCCTTTGATTTATGCGTGTTGATTTTATATCCAGCCACTTTGCTGAATTCATTTATTAGCTCTAGTAGTTTCTTTGTAGACCCTTTTGTGTCTTCTAGGTATAGGATCATATCATCCGCAAACAGTGATAATTTAAGTTCTTCTTTTCCTATTTTTATGCCTTTAATTTCTTTCGTCTGTCTAATTGCTCTGGCCAGTGTTTCGAGAACTATATTGAATAGAAGTGGTGAGAGAGGGCATCCCTGTCTTGTTCCAGATTTTAGAGGGAATGCCTTCAGTTTTTTTTCCATTTAGAATGATGCTAGCCTGAGGCTTAGCATATATAGCTTTTATAATTTTGAGGTAAGTTCCTGTTATCCCTAGTTTTTCTAATGTTTTGAACATAAAGGGATGCTGTACTTTGTCGAATGCTTTTTCTGCGTCCACTGAGATGATCATATGGTTCTTATCTTTAAGTCTATTGATGTGGTGAATAACGTTTATTGATTTCCGTATATTGAACCAGCCTTGCATCCCAGGGATGAATCCTACTTGATCATGGTGCACAATCTTTTTTATATGTTTTTGTATACGATTTGCCAGAATTTTATTGAGGATTTTTGCATCTAAATTCATTAGGGATATTGGTCTGTAGTTTTCTTTCTTTGAGGTGTCCTTCTCTGGTTTGGGAATCAGGGTGATATTGGCCTCATAGAATGAATTTGGGAGTTCTCCCTCTTTTTCTATCTCCTGAAATAGATTATGGAGTATTGGTATTAGTTCCTCTTTAAATGTTTTGTAAAGCTCTGCTGTATATCCATCCGGTCCTGGGCTTTTCTTGGTTGGTAGTCTTTTGATGGCTTCTTCTATTTCCTCCCTTGATATTGATCTGTTTAGGTTGTTTATATCTTCCTGATTCAATCTGGGTAGTTCATATGTCTCAAGGAATTTATCTATGCCTTCACTATCTTCTATTTTATTAGAGTATAGGGTTTCAAAATAATTTCTAATTATCGTCTGTATTTCTGAATTGTCTGTTGTGATGTTGCCTTTTTCATCCCGTAAGCTAGTAATTTGGGTTCTCTCTCTTCTTCTCTGTTAGTGTGGCTAGTGGTCTATCAATCTTATTTAATTTTTCAAAGAACCAACTTTTAGTTTTGTCAATTTTTTCGATTGTTTCTTTTGTTTCGATTTCATTGATTTCTGCTCTAATTTTAATTATTTCTTGCCTTCTACTGTATTTGCTGCTGATTTGTTCTTCTTTTTCTAAGGCTTTGAGGTGTAGAATGAGGTCATTTATTTGTTGGCTTTTACTTCTTTTAAGGAATGAACTCCATGAAATGAATTTTCCTCTTAGTACTGCTTTCATAGTGTCCCAAAGATTTCGATATGTTGTTTCTGAGTTTTCGTTTACCTCTAAGAATTTTTTAATTTCCTCTTTGATGTCTTCTGTAACCCTTTGTTCATTCAGTAGCATATTGTTTAATCTCCATGTGATGTAGGGTTTTTCCTTTCTCATTTTATTATTGATTTCCAATTTCATTCCATTATGATCAGATAAAATGCATGGTAGTATCTCAACTCCTTTGTAATTGCTAAGCTTTGCCCTGTGACATAATATATGGTCTATTTTTGAGAAGGATCCATGTGCTGCTGAGAAGAAAGTGTATCCGCTTGATGTTGGGTGGTATATTCTGTATATATCAATTAAGTCTAAGTTATTTATTGTATTATTGAGCTCTATGGTTTCTTTATTCAATTTTTGTTTGGAAGATCTGTCCATTGGTGAGAGAGGTGTATTAAAATCTCCCATGATTATTGTGTTGTGGTCTATTAGACTCTTGAACTTGAGAAGAGTTTGTTTGATGAACGTAGCTGCACCATTGTTTGGGGCATATATATTAATGATCGTCAAGTCTTGTTGGTGTATGGTTCCCTTGAGCAGTATGTATTGTCCTTGTTTATCCCTTTTGATTAACTTTGGCTTGAAGTCTATTTTATTTGATACAAGTATGGACACCCCTGCTTGCTTCCGGGGTCCGTATGAGTGATATGATTTTTCCCAACCTTTCACCTTCAGTCTGTGTATGTCTTTTCCTATCAGATGAGTCTCCTGTAGGCAGCATATTGTTGGATCTTTTTTTTTTTTAATCCATTCTACTAGCCTATGTCTTTTGATTGGTGCATTTAAGCCATTAACATTTAGGGTTACTATTGAGATATGGTTTGTATTTCCAGCCATATTTGGTTATGTATGATACTTAACATGATTAGTTTTTCCTCTATGCTTAGTTTTTCCTTTATTGTACTACCTCCCGTTGTTGGTTTTCATTGTTATTTTTCATTTCCTCTTCCTGTAATGTTTTGCCAAGGATGTTTTGAAGAGCTGGTTTTCTAGCTGCAAATTCTTTTAACTTTTGCTTATCATGGAAGATTTTTATTTCATCATCAATCCTGAAGCTTAATTTCGCTGGATACATGATTCTTGGTTGGAACCCTTTTTCTTTCAGCGTTTGAAATATGTTGTTCCAGGATCTTCTAGCTTTCAGAGTCTGTGTTGAAAGATCAGCAGTTATCCTGATTGGTTTACCCTTAAATGTAATCTGCTTCCTCTCTCTTGTGGCTTTTAAGATTCTCTCCTTATTCTGTATGTTGGGCATCTTCATTATTATATGTCTTGGTGTGGATCTCTTATGATTTTGTATATTCGGTGTCCTGTAGGCTTCTAGTATTTGGATTTCTTTTTCATTCTTTAAGTCTGGGAAGTTTTCTAGTATTATTTCATTGAATAGATTACTCATTCCCTTGGTTTGGACCTCTGTACCCTCTTGTATCCCAATAACTCTTAGGTTTGGTTTCTTGATGTTATCCCATAATTCTTGGATGTTCTGCTCATGATTTCTTAACATTCTTGCTGAGCTGTCTATGTTCTTTTCAAGTTGAAAAACTTTGTCTTCGTTGTCTGATGTTCTATCTTCCAAGTGTTCTACTCTGCTGGTAATACTCTCATTTGAGTTTTTAATTTGGTTTATTGTTTCCTGCATTTCCAGGATTTCTGTTTGTTTGTTTTTTATATCCTCTATCTCCCTATAGAGTTGATCTTTTGCTTCTTGGATTTGTTTATGTAATTCATTGTCCAAGTGATTTTTCATTGTCTGAATTTGATGAATAATGTCTTCCTTGAGACTCCAGATCATCTGAAGCATGTATATCCTGAACTCTTTGTCTGACATTCCATCAGCTGCAGATATTACCTCATCTAATGTTGAATTGACCTGTATTGTTTGTGGTCCTTTCTTTCCTTGTCTTTTCATACTGCTCATGATTCTTTCTAGCTTTGTGAAACTGTTGAGTTAATGTTTTTCCCCTTATATATTTGTATTGTTCTTGAATAGCTCCAATATCCCTCTTTTTCGGAGAAAGACAATGTTAACAGATCCCAATATCAACAGTACATTATATAAGGACAAGTTTTCATTATTAATACATTTATAGTTAGATTCTAAGACTATAGATGTTGGATTTAATTATTACTTAAGAATATATTCCTTAGTTTCATAAAAGGCGTACCATATCTGGTGGCATATAGAAAACTTAATTTCAGACGAAGGATGTTATACTTAAAGAGAAAGGAGTGAGGGAATGAGGTTAAACTAACTTAGCACCTTTGGAGAACTCTAACCACTCGACTGGTAATTTATGGAAGAATGTATAGACTCAACCTCCTATTTAGATAGTTACCCTATGTATAGATAGCAAAAGTTAGGAGATTGAAAGTGGTATAGAGAGAATATGAATTAAAAAAAAAAGAAAAGAAAAGAAATAACAAGGAAGAAAAGAGAAATAAGAGAAGGGAAAGGGAAGTAAGATAGAAATACAGAAAAAAAAATGGGGGGAGGTGGGGTATATGCAATTCCTCTATATTATATTACTTTGGTAATTCAGTTGTTCATGCTCAGTTCTTGGTTTCACATATGCTGAAGTTGTGGAAGAGAGAGAAGAAAAGAGAAAGAGAGGAAAAAAAAAAAAAGTCTCTCAGAACACTGTTTTCCTTGCTTCCAGTAGGTGGCGTTGTCTATTCCTAGTTTGAGCCTCTGTATTCAGGGTGGTGTGTATAGCCAGTGTGAAGGGAAATGAGCTTCCACCTGTATCTTCCCTACTCTTGTCTCTGAGGTAGAAACCAGGTGCCTCTAGAGTTGTTGTTTTGTGTTGATAGCTACAATCCCCAAAAGCTTGTGGGAAATATTTTGAGTTATCGCAGCTAAGGGTGGGAGAGTTGGAAACCAGGTACCTGGATCAGCCGCAACTGTGCTGGTAGCCACACCCACTTTGATGGGTTTTAAGGGTTGATGGGCTTCCTGGAGACTAGCGCTCTGGGCGGGACCGGACTTCCTCCTCCGGTCTGGCTGAGCGGCTGGCGCCTTCCTGCTCCGGTCTGGCTGGGCGGCTCGGGAGGTTTGAATTTCATCTTCAAATCTGAAGCTTAGTTTAGCTGGATATAAAATTATTGGTTGGCATCCATTTTCTTTCAGAGCTAGATATATGCTATTCCAGGACCTCCTGGTGTTAAGGGTCTGGATTGAGAAATCAATTGAGATCTGAATTGCTTTTCTCCATATATAATTTGACTTTTTTCTCTTTAAAACTTTAAAATTCTATCCTTATTATGTGTGTTGGTCATTCTCATTATAATGTGGCTTGCTTTGGGCCTGCTGTAAAATTTTGTACTTTTGAAATTTTGTAAGACTCTCGTAGTTGATTTTCCATTTTATTCTTTAGATTTCGGAAATTTTCTAATATTATGTCATTGAGAAGATTGTGCATGCCTTTGATTTTTCCAAAGCTTTGTGTATTCTGATAAATCTTAAATTTGGTCTTCATGTTATTCCATGTTTCTTGGAAGTTCTGTTTATTGTTAACTAACCATCTTGTCTGTACAGTTGACTTCATTTTCAAGAGGATATATTTGTCTTCATTTCCTGAGATTCTGTCTTCCAAGTGGTCTAGTCTTGGTGACATTTTTCATTGAATTTTTAATCTGGTTTAGTTTTCCTTCAATTTAGGATTTCTACTTGGTTCCTTCTGCCTCTTTGTTGAAGTGATCTTTCACTTCCTGTATTTTCTCTATGATACCATACTGTAGTATCATAGAGAAAATGATATTTTTATTTCAAAGATCAGTCTAACTGTGTACCTTCTAAATTCCTTCTCTGACATTTCTTCTCCTATGTTATCTATGGATCCTATTGTTGGAATAACTTCACTTGTTTGAGGTGCTTTGTTTCCTTGTCTTTTCATATTGTTTGTATATGTCTTCCTACCTAATGATATGAAGCTAAGGCAGTACAGTTTCTACCCTGCAGTCTTGTAGTGTTTCTGAAGGCTTCCAGTGTGGGAGACCAACCTTACAAGTGACTGAGTCACACTCCCCAGCTGGGTGCTGAGTCACTCAGTTGCAGAAATGTGGCATAGCTTTCCCCACCCTTCTTGGGCCTGAGAGTCGGTATCTCCTGCATGGATGTGTCTTGCTACAGCCACATGGGTGAAGCTATGCTCACCTGTTCCTTTGTAATATAATCCCTTGTCCTGTTTAGGATAAAATCTTCCATGGAAGTGCCTTGTGTGAGTCCCTTTCTCTTACTGTGTCCTTGGTGTGGCCTACCCAGGTGTCAGTCAACCTGCTGACAGTGGACATCATGAAGATACTCAGCCCCCTGAAACCTGACCCTTTGCCTCATTTAAATAGCTTCTCCTCAATAAAAGGGGTCAGCATGTGCTCTCGCTCTCTTTCTGTGGACCCTTAAGGTCAGAGGAGCCATCACAGCAACCCCAAAGAAAAAGGTATTTGTGTCTCTTGTGTGGTTATTTTGTGCAGCCCAGTTAGCCCAGTTTAACCGGAGTGACCCCTGAGTCTTTTAGTCATAAGAACAGTAACCCGGCATTCCAGTACTTCACCTTTAAGGGAGAGACCAATATGAACAGCACCCAATGCAAAAAATATACAGCCTTAAGCCAAATACCTCTAATAGGTGTTGTAATAAACTGAAATGATGTGTTCAATTATTGTCTACAATATGGACAGTAAGTTTGCTAAAAGAGTTTACCATTTTAAATGCTGGACAAATGGGAACAGAAGTAGTGTAGGATGTGATGTTTATGAGGGAGGAGAGAAGACATAAAAATTTATAGTAAGAGTGAAGGAAGAATTAATAGAGGTTAGCTGTTAGCATGAGAGAAGTGAGAAAGAGAATCCAGGGAGACAGATAAGTGAGTGAAAAAATATATACAAATTTTGAAAAATAATAATAAAAAAATAAGACTACACAACAAAACTCTAATACACTACGTAGACATCCCATGCCTCAATAAATTAATGCATAAAAAATGTTTGGATTCAAAGGTGGTAAAGATGTGAGGGAGAGAAAAATAAAATAATAATAATAATAATAAGGGCCAGGATTGTGGCTCAGTGGTAGAGCACTTGCCTAGCAAGCATGAGGCACTGGGTTCAATCCCCAGCACCACATAAAAAATAAAATAAAATTAATATTTTTTTTAAAAAATAATAAAAATTAAAAAAGAAAAGTTTCAATGGAAAATTGAACAATTGCTTCCGTTGTCTTTCAAAAATTTTTCTCAGCTGCCCTTCTCCACAGATAGGTGATATTGTCTAAATTTTGATGGTAGCTCCAGTCTGGTGGGTGCTGGAATTGTTGGCTGGGTGAGCTGATAGCAAGATACCCTCACATCTTCTTCCAGTCTTCCCACCCGTTGTATCTGGCCCCTTCCTTCCCTGTGCACATCAGGACTCACCGAGTTGGAGAGAGCTGAGTTCTCTCCAGTTTCTCCAACATGTGCTTCCTCTGGGGAACTGTCCCCCATCTTTAGCTTTCCACATGCTAGCCAGGTCCAGTCTGGCCCACTCGGACCTAGCTGCAATCTGACAGATCTGGGCTTCAGATTGCCCAGGCTCTGTCTTGCTGCAGTCCCAAGATCTCAATGCTGTTCCAACTTGCAGAGACACCACCAGGGATGTGCTCAAAAAAAGGAGCAACCCTGCAAAGAGGCAGCCAGATGGCAACACATTCACCAGGAAGAGCTCAGTGCAGGTACCCCGACAGTATATCTCCAGGCCCTGGCAGGTGACCTCAGACTGAGTCAGCTACACTCCAAGATGGCAGAGGTGGCAGCAGCAAACCTGCAGGCCCCTTGTTCCTGGACTCCCTGGCTCTGGCCAGTGTCCCAAGATGGTGGTAGCTGTGTGTAACCAAGCCTGCAGGTCCCTGACAATGAACTTCCAGGCAAAAATGGGCAGCAGGCAGCAGGCGATCCATGGGCAAACAGTGGGCCATTGGCTGGTGGAAGTCAGGAGGTGGGCAATGGGCAATCAAAAGGCGTGCAAGTGGGCAAATGATGGCCATTGGGCAGCAGTCAGAGAGCAATCTCTCCAGGTGGATTTGCTGTGCTCCCACAGGGCTGACGAGTGAGGTGCTGGACAAAGATCCACACTGCATCAAAGTAGAGGCCACTGAGGATTGGGGAGAAAACTATGAAAAAAGATAGTCCACACAGCTTGGCAGACACCAGTCAGGATCTGTGCAAATCTTCAGCAGCTTGACCTCTGGCTCTGGGCAGTGTTGCAGGCAATCTACACAGAGTCTACACAGAGAGCCTCGGATACTGCACTGTGACCTTCACTGAACAATCTCAAAGATTCATTTTTTGAGAAGACACAACCATAGGAAAAGGATTATTATTAATCATACATGGACACAAACACATGTGTGTGAGTGCAAGTGTGCACACACACATACATACATATTCCCCATAAAGTAAAAACTAAGCTAGATATTAGGAGGTGTTTTCATTGTGCCTAATCAATGGAAGATTAATATGCGCAAAATAAAATTGATCTTGCAAGTCTTGTTGAAAAGCAAAAATATACCAATAAAATAGAAAAATACATATTTAGATAATTTCAGGAGAAAATTGGGCAACATATAATGTGAAAAATGCTCACCCTCACTCATAATCAATGACAAGCAAATTAAAATTGTTAATGAGATACAATTACATACTTATCACATTAATAAACATTTAAAGCTTTTTTTGTGTGTTTTATTTTGTTAGGACAGAGAAGAGACAAATTCTAGCAATTCTGAGTATCTTTCAATGTTGAAGATACTTTGTATTTTGGGTCTCAGATTTGACTGTGACAAACCATTTAGAAAAAACTCTTTTCCACAGACACAAGAGCAGGGTATAAAAATGCTCATTGCCATATTGTTTGAAGTGGCCAAATATCTGAAACAGCATATAGATTGTTCTTTGAATGTGTGACTAAAGGGTGGTATATTAATGCCAGGATTCTATGAAGCAATTAAAATGAATGAACCCCTCAGCCTCCACCAAGTAGAAAACCATCTGAGGAGGCCAGTGACAGTCATTTTCACTTATGACCCATTTCTTCATATTTACCCTGTGGTTATAAATATATAGTAGAATGTGGAAAGATTTTTACACTCAGAATCAAAGGGATTTTGTTTTAATTATGGATTTCCTATCTTAGTAATTTCTTGGTCACAGCGAGTTTGTTAAATTATTCTGAGTTTTTGGTCTACAGGTTTCCAAGGACTTTCTGTTATCTATAAATGGTGAAAACAGTTGCGACACCTTCTCAGGGTTCATCTTGGACAATGAAAGGAAGTTCTCCAATGGGTTTAGAGGGATCATAACACATAAAAATAAATTTGTATTAATGGTTATAGTCTAAGAGTTCCATTTGACCAAGGTCTTAATTAGCAATATATTTAAAATGCAAATTTTATGAAAAGTATAAAGGTATGAAATGAAGGTTTTAGTGAAAGCATGAAGTGTTATTTTTTTCCTGTTAAAATCCCAATCGGTAAATGGGCTAAGGAACTGAACAGACACTCCACAGAAAAAGAAATAGAATCAATCAACAAACAGAGAAAAACTTTTTAGCATCTCTAGCAATTAGAGAAATATAAATCAAAATTACTCTAAAATTCATCTCACTCTCTTCAGAAAGGCAATTATCAAGAATACAAGCAATAATAAATGTTGGTGAGGATGTGGGGAAAAAGGCACACTCATACATTGCTGGTGAGACTGCAAATTGGTGCACCCACTCTGGAAAGTAGTATGGAACTTCCTCAGAAAACTGGGAATGGAACCACAATTTGACCCAGCTATCCCAACCTTGGTTTATACCCAAAGAACTTAAAATCAGCATACTACAGTGATATAGCTGCATCAATATTTATAGCAGCTCAACTCACAGTAGCTAAGCTACAGAACCAAACAAGTTGCCCTTTAACAGATGAATGGATAAAGAAAATGTGGTACATATAAACAGTGTAATATTACTCAGCCTTAAAGAAGACTGAAATAATGACATTTGCAGGTAAATGGTTGGAATTGGAGAATGTCATGCTAAGCAAACTAAGCCAATCCTCAAAATCCAAAGGCCGAATGTTCTTTCTTATTAGTGAATACTGATCCATATTGGGGGAGGGCATGGGAAAAATAGAGGAACTTTGATTGGGCAAATGGGAGGGGAAGAAGGAAGGGCATATTGGGGCAGGCAAGATGGTAGAATGTGATGGACATTATCACCCTAGGTACATGTATGACTGCACATATGGTGTGATGCTACATCATGTACAACCAGAGAAATGAAAAGTTATGCTGAAATTGTGTACAAGGAATCAAAATGCCTTCTGTTGTCATATATACCTAGTTAAAATAAATAACTTAAATTTAAAAAAGAAATTTCATTAGTTCTTGCCTAAAGTTGAGGGTGAGAAGGGCAAGAGACTGTGAATGGGCATGACTTATCATTTGGGGTTAATGGAAATATTAAAAAATGACGGATGCACAGTTCCAAGAATGTAGTAAAAATAATTGAATTTCATACTTTAAATGTGTGAACTGTAGAATGGTGGATTGTCTCTTCATAAAGATGTTGAAATGTGCTATTTACAAGGAACAGAAAACTGTCATTGTGTGAAGAGAATTCCATCTCTCCCCACTTTTTTTTCTATATTCAACATCTTTTATCTAATAAGCAACACAGTAAAACCATTCCCATACTTTTCTTTATGTTTATTTAGCCACACATTTGCACACATGTAGATCCTCCATTCATTACAGAAATAAGACAGTGCTATCCACGCTCCCAGAGTAAAGGTGGACACTATTGCTACTTTGATTTCAAATATTTAAGGTGATGTAGGTCTCTCATTGGCTGTGGACTTTTGTGGAACCAGAGATTGCATTTTCTATGTTTATTCCAGGCAAAGAGTAAGCACTGAATAAGTACTTGTACTACTCTAACCCTAATTACCATGGAGTAAATGTCTACCACACACCAGGCACCTCACATACGTTGTGCTATTAATCCATACACACTGTTACAGAATATGCCACATTAACGTCATCTTTATGATGAGAAAACTGAAGCTCAAGCCTATCAAGAAAGCTCTTCAAAGTCGTAAAGCTAGTAATAGCAGAGCCATTTCCCTGTATCACATTATGATGTTATTAAAGCACGTAGAAAATTTTGAATCTTAATAAGATTTTTATTTATCATAGCATTTGGCATAATGTTAATTTCTCAATAAGGAATTGTTGTTTGAGCTAATAAATGAATTCATTTTATTTTAAAATTCGTTGTGGATAAAAGCAGGGTATAAAGAAATAAGAAATATTAATACATAGTATAGTGTATGAAAGAAATATATAATTTCAAATTTTTGATCAAGGAAGTAAATATTTAGTTGCTAGATAAAATGAGAACATGAGCATTAGATGCAGATATCAGGGAAGAAAGACATTTGGATTGTGGTGACAATGGTGGCTCCAAGTGAGACATAGAATTTGGTCTGATTGAAGGTCTGATAGGATGAGGGTCAAAGTTAGGAAAGTGGGAGAAATCCAAGACTTCAGAGTCCCATGAGCAAGGGAGAAGTTGTGTTCTGGGGAAGTAGATATATCAGTTTGGTTTGGGCAGAATGTGATGAAGGGAGCGAACTGAGAATTGCAAGGCAGATCTTGAGCCAGTAAGTTGATTTTAATTGCCATGTAGGGGCCCAGAAGTCTCCAAGGTTGCTCTTGGTAAACAATTCTTTCTCCAATACTTTTAAAGAGGACTTCCAATTCCCCAGGGCAGAAGTGATACACTTAGCTTTAGAGTCAGGAGGTGGTTTGATATTGCACCAGCTCCTTCCTGGAATGTGTGTGTTAGAGTGTGCCCAGGGGTCGGGAGGATTCTCTTAAACCTATTATGTTATGAGTATCAGCAGACTCCCTTGTTGGAGGAGAACACCATATGTAATTATGATTTCTCCAGGACAATAGCTCTGATCCACACTCTTTACCTTAAAGATAAAGTCAGGAAAAAGGAGGTAAGTGTCCCTCTCAGCCATCTCCAGATGTTACCAGTCCTCAATGGATCTCATGAAGCCTTTGGAAGCAATTGAATTGAAGCAGGTTAAATCATCAGTTTTCTCTCCTGGAACTGCCTGGATGGGCTACTTTGGCTTCACAATTAATCCAAAACTAGAAAATTTTCTATAGGTAACTAGCAATGGGTTCCATTAGGCTGATTCCCTAGCTTGAGTATATAGAAATGTTAAATTTGCACAAGATATATTTTATCACTGATAGTCTTTCTTTCTTTATCACTTTTCTATTCATCCACCTACTCATCTATACTCAGTATGTCAAAAAATAATCTTACATGTTTCTCTTTCTCTCCAAGTACCTAAACTTAGTGTAAACACATATTCTTTAAATGTAAAATGTGAGGATTGGCTTAAAACCATTTTGAAATCCTTTTCAGTACACAAGTACTATAATGCCAAGGTTTTCATATGGAAAGTAAATAGTAGATATCAGAGCCAGGTGACAAAGATAGAGGCATGGTTAGTAGAGTTTTTTTTGTTTGTTTGTTAATTTTCATAAATCAAGAAAGACTTCTTGGAGAAATAAACAATAGGAAGGAATACATCCTAGATGGAGACAATGTTCTGTGTTGGGAGTCAAAGTTAAAATGAAGAATTTGTTAATTTCAGACTTTAGATGTGAACCAAAATCACTGAACTCCAACTGTAGTTTTCTGGTCTTATACTAGAAAATGTTGGTGGGGTATTATTATTGGACATTTGATAGAGGGATTTTGTGCATCACCCTGAGGACTTGTGTGAAAGAATGGATATTGTTTGATTTCTTATGTGAGACAATGTATCTGGGTTAGAGGATGATGGAGTTTGCAGAAGAGTAGACTACAACTGACAATGCACAGAATGTTTTGGTGACTTCCTAGATTTGATAATGTGTTCAGCCTTCCACAAACTAATGAGTACCACATATGAGACATATTGGAGGAAGTGAAATTCAGTTCAGATTTAAGGATGGATTGATCTTGCAATAAAGGTAATTAACAAGAGACATTGGAACTTCCTCCCTTTGCTCATAACATTAAATTTTCTGGCCGGAATGTGGCTCCATTATAAAAAGCCAATATTGTAAAATTGGCAGACTCTTATGAAGAATAAAGTATTGCATGTTGTCTAAAAAGCTTGTAAACATTATTTCTGACCTCAAGAACTTTATTATTTAAATAGATTAGGCACACATAGACTTATTCATACATGAATATACACACACAGAGACACATAGAGATGAATTTTAGCAATCAGTGATCACTGATTGCTAAATTGCTAATAATATAAATTATCATGCTTTTCTTTAGAATCCTCTTTTTTAATACAAAAAAAATCAACTTAAAACACCTGTTTCTCATGCAGGATGTTTTCAGATGACTTATTGACCTCATTGTCCTTAAATTCCATATATTTTATCAAATTTTTAATCCAAATCCACCCACAAAAACTGGAAATTACTCAAAATTCTGTTTGGCCAGTACAGAGTGCTAGGTATTACGCTTTTATTTAAATGTGAAATTATAGGATAATTTGCCTACATATGTATGGAATAAAAATAAGAGTCATTAGATACAAGTTATCTCAGTATAATAGCATTTCGTTCTTTTACTGGAATGATAGGTTTGGGAAATATGAGAGGAAATGGAAATTTTGAAGCTGTTACCTTCACTTGAGGAACATGGAATGAAGCAAATCTTGCATATCATAATGCTTTTCCTCAATATTTGGAGGATTGCTATATATTTTGTGTGCCTCCTCACCCACTCATCTGCATGTCCTGGGACTCTCCTGATGAAGGCTCTATGCTGTCTAATCCCTGAGGCATTTGACCAGGGTCAAACCCTACCTACCTAAGTTATGAGATGTAGGACGAGCGATAATATGTTCGAATTTTTTTGAGTTCATATGAGTAATAACTTTCATCTGCTCTTGAAAGATGGAAGGGACTCCCAGGAGTTGTGTAGATAAGAATAATTTTTCTCCTCCCATGACTTCTGAATGTGGGAATAAAACAGACCTGTGGAGACAGGAATACAGTGGTGAATTAATTAACCAGACCTGGTTTCATGGAAATGAAAGATTACTGATGGACACATGGACACTGCCAAGTGGTTAAAATGTACAAAGCACACTCTTTGTAGCTTGAGAATATAGAAAACAATTTCATTACAATCAGAAACCTGTGAAACATGTTAATTTCTCTACAATTAAGTAAATTGATGCACAAAAGCAGATTTTTTAGTAAAATTTTCACTGGTCAGTGATAGAATTGTCCTAAAAGGATCTGACCATGGACTTCTATGGTTATTTCACTTTACCTCAGTGCTCAGGGTGGAAAAAGGAAAAAGAAAAAGACAAAAGACAAAAACAACTTTGGAGTGTTGGTTAAGTGATTATTATAATTCACATTTTCTTCATTTTTTCCATAAGGATATCAATGGAAACAACCAAATTCTTATTGGAATCTTGTTCTAGTGTTGATGCATTGATGATGATCTTTCAGTTTGGTAGACTTTGTAAAAAGAGAAATAAATTAATCTGGCAAGATTGTTTGTATTGAGTACATGCTAAATGTATTTTGATCACTGTTTTCTCTTTTGTGCTTCCTGACACACTTTCTTAGAATCTTTCTGGATTTTTTTTAATCACAAGTAATATCAAGAGGGGACAGGAGGATGACTGCAATTGCCCACGGATTGGCGGAGTCAGTCCTCACGGCATTGGGAGACCCAGAGGGACGATTTCTAAAGGTGAAGACTTATCTAGCTGAAGAACAAAACAAAAACCATTGGTGCAGAATCACTGTGAGAAAGCCAGACCTTGTGGGGATTTCACCACACTCCCCCATTTTTCTTTTGTACTACCTTTCACAGCAACTTCTTATGCCTATCCTACTTATCAGAGTTTATTAATGTGGATTAGCAGCTAATAAGCAAGTTTCAGAGGGGAAATGAATTTATCTTGAGATTTGAAGGAAGAGTCAAATGTTTCACTCAATAAAATTATTTAAAATAAACAAGAACAAGAGTAACATTAATTTAGAACTTCTCATATGCCAGAGGAGAAGACAGCAATATTTTTTAAACTCACTCTGTTCTCTACCACCCAGGAGCTCACAGTATGGAGAGGGCGAAAGACATGTGCAAGACTTTCAGTAGGTATGACAAGTGCTAAAGAGAAATTCTACAAAGAAGATTGGCCTAGAGAGGAGAAAATAACTCTTCCTAGGGAGTTAAGGGATGTATTTATCAATTGCACAAAAAGGCAGAAAATATTCCGGGCATGATAACTCATCTTGAGGAACATATTTTGTTGCAAATTATTTTTTCCCTTAAAGGAAAACACATATGTGACTTGCAGGTGGTCACCAACAGGGCTTCCATGATTGGTGTGGTGACAATATTCATGAGCAGAAGAAAGCAGATGAGCACCCAGGAGTTAAACTTGTGATCTCAGCCTGGATCTAGTTCTAGATCTTAACCTATTGAAACACTCTACCTAATAGGTCAAGAAGAGAAGCAAAGTAAAATACAATAATAATGCCACTTTTTACACATTTGCATTTTAAAAGTAGTGCTCACATTATTAGCTGCTAATCCACATTAATAAACTCTGATAAGTAGGATAGGCATAAGAAGGTGCTGTGAAAAGTTGATATTATTTGTGATAAAAAAAATCAAAAAAGATGATAAGAAAGTGTGTCAGGTTAGGTCCTGATCTCACTGCTGTGAGGGAGGCAATACATCATCTCTACTTTCAGACCAAGAGGCATCATATCCATCATATCCTGGCTAAAGTCTGGTCACAGATAGGCAATAGCGCTGTGGTTCAAACACAGATGACATCAATCATAATATAGTGATTTGGAGTCTAAAGAAAAGAGTCAGAATAGAAGACTGAACAGAAGTGAATTGAATAGCAAGGTATAAAATAAAAATATGGTTTTGGATGTATTTAGTTGTTATTGTGAAATGTTTTAACCCATGTTTCTCATAAGATCCGTTGAATTTTTCTTTTGCTGTTTGTGCAGGAGCGAGGCTATGGGAAGTTTCAACACCAGTTTTGGAGAGGGCTTCATTTTGGTGGGCTTCTCAGATTGGCCTCAACTGGAACTCATCCTTTTTGTTTTTATTTCAATTTTCTACTCCCTAACTCTCATTGGCAACACCACCATCATCGCTCTCTCACGACTGGATCCTCGGCTGCACACGCCCATGTACTTCTTCCTCTGCCACCTCTCCTTCCTGGACCTCTGCTATACCACCAGCACTGTGCCCCAGCTGCTGATCAACCTCTCCAGACTTGACCGGACCATCACCTATGGAGGGTGTGTGGCCCAGCTCTTCATTGTCCTCGCCCTGGGTTCCATTGAGAGTATGCTCCTGGTGGTGATGGCCTTTGACCGCTATGCTGCTGTGTGTCGTCCACTCCACTACACAACCATCATGCACCCCCTGCTCTGCCTGACTCTGGCTATTGCTGCCTGGATGGGAGGCCTCATGAACTCTCTGATTCAGACAAGCCTCATGATGGCCATGCCTCTCTGTGGCCTCCATTACCTGAATCACTTTTTCTGTGAGATGCCTGTATTTTTGAAGCTGGCTTGTGAGGACACAGAAGGCACAGAGGCCAAGATGTTTGTGGCCCGCGCCATAATCTTGGTCTTTCCTGCAGCACTGATTGTTGGCTCCTATGCACACATTGCTCAGGCAGTGCTGAGGATCAAGTCAATGGCAGGGCGCAGAAAG
The DNA here is from genome assembly GCF_048772815.1 of Callospermophilus lateralis. Lineage (NCBI taxonomy): Eukaryota > Metazoa > Chordata > Mammalia > Rodentia > Sciuridae > Callospermophilus > Callospermophilus lateralis. The sequence continues at coordinate 39,012,607 of NC_135309.1, forward strand.
GCTTTTGGGACCTGTGGGTCTCACCTCCTGGTGGTTTCTCTTTTTTATGGGTCAACCATTTACACATACCTCCAACCCACAGGCAGTTACTCTGAGAGTGAAGGAAAGTTTGTTGCCCTTTTTTATACTATAATTACCCCCATGCTCAATCCTTTGATCTATACCCTAAGAAACAAGGATGTGAAGGGGGCTCTGAAAAAGATAGCAGGAAGAGGCAGAAACTCAGGGTAGAAGAGGAAAGGGACATCAATACAATTTTGTATGATAGCTCTTCAATTATAAAACCCAACCTGTTCTTGCAAGGCAGTTGGTTAGTAGAAAGGCCTTAGGGTTTTGGTTTCTTCTGTGTTTGGAAGTGGGAAGAGAAAATATATTGAGATGCTTGCTAGTTCAGGGTCTATGATCAATGTGCAAAAGGGACTAAGCATTTGTATTATAATGCTTGGGAAGTGGATGCCTTGTATCCACTTGTAGGTAGTGGGGATAGGTTCTTGACAAGTCTGAGAGTCAGAGTAAAATTAATTCAGAACTCCAATACCTTCCCAGCATCATGCCATATAGATCAAACTGTAACCAAAGGCAAAGGACTTGGATTGAGGCCTACTCTTCTAATTAATTGTTACCCTGGACATGTCCCTTTACATCTCAGGGCCTGTTTTTAAAGTCTCTTGAAGTGGCTAGCCTTCTATAATACTTGGAGCAAGTAAGAAGATAATGATCAGAGGTAGTTCATGAAGCATACAAAATGTCACTTACTACTCAAAGAAAAAGGCAAGATCATTCGGAGGCATTATGTAAAAGGAGGAATCAGTGTCTCATTGGATGCACCTCCAGTCTCAGAAATGCTGCTTGGTGTCATAGACAACACATTTTCATGAAAGAGAAGAGAGTAGAAAAGAAATGGGCATAATAAAAATGAGCCAAGAGGAAGTTAAATAGAAAAGAATAAAGAACAAATGAGAGCAACACAAATCAAGAAGAAAAAGAGAGCGGAGGGTGTGCGGGGGGTGCGGGGGAGAGGGAGAGAAATATCTTTGTTCATAACCTTTAACAGTATCCATAAATTTCACATTGAGTGAATCATCTTTTATTCCAAAACAATCACTATATTTGTTTAATATTTGGAAAACCTGTTTTGCAAATATTGTCATTAATCCTTACAACATCATTGTGAGAATAGTAGTATTCCCTGCTTACTCATGATGAGATTGTTTCCAGTGGTTTAAGGAACTTATACATATTCACATGGCAAATATGGAGTGAAGCTGAGACACAGGCTTCTGAGATTCTAAAGGTAATCCATCAGTTCTATTTTCTCAGAACAAAATTGTAATGAAGGAATTTTTAGATTTGAAATAAACATGGTTGGAGGGGGTTTAATGTACTTCACTGATTCTGGTCAGTGTTCTAAACTCTTCTGATTTATTTATATTTTGGTCAGGGGCCATATTTTTCCCTTCCCAAATGAATATATAGTTCAAGCATTGTGCTATGCATTATACTACATCATCACACTTAATTCTTACAAAATGAAATATAGCTTTATTCCCTCTTCCTATTAGTTTTACTTATCAGGAGACTGACTTATTTCAAATTACCCAGACATTAAGTGGAGACTCAATATTTAAATCTCTTATTCAAAATTTTATCTGCCTAAGAATCTATATTTTTATATTTATTAATTCAAGACATCAACTAATAATCCACATGAAATAAATATTGTTTTTTCTCTGTATACTTGTGTATCAAGGTCTAAATAATTTAAACATATGTACAACCTAATAGAAGGCTTTATTTGAACAAACAGAACTGTATTTAATAAAAATTATTTTATGGTAGTGTGTTGCTATTTTACTTAGCTTGCAGAGAATATAGCGACTCAATTATATTAATTGGAGCATGCACCTCATAGTCAAGAAATTTTAAGAGGCCACTGATACATTTGGGCACATATAGCATGGCTTTGTTACAAATCCTATCTTATGGGAAGCAAATGTCATCTCCATGGAAATCAACACCCCTTGGGTTTTGCTGGATCTTCTCACTCTGGCAATGGCTAATTGATCATCAGGGATCATGGGTCCTCTAATCCTGACAGAGCCGGTGAATGACTTCTATAGTCCCTCAATTGGCAGTCTGATACAGGGAATTAAAGGTGATTTTCCTGCATGTAGTGGAATGTGAACACTTTGGCACCCATTTCCTTTGGATTTTTTAATAGTTATTCATTAATTTTCAGAATACATTTTATTATTTATATTTCAGGCTCACAGCATGATATGGGATTCACTGAGAGAGTGAAATGGTCATCATGGATAAAGCACATTAATATATGTTTCATCTCATGGGATACTCACATCTGACTGTTTTGATGACAAGAACAGATAAAATATATTTAACAAAAGTCCCTAACAACCCAATTTTTTTGTACATTATATCTCTGGACTTGTTTGATCTACATCTCCCCATTTCTACCCAACTCCCTGCATATGGCAACCAGTGCTTTATTTTCCATCTCTGTAAATTTGATCCTTTAAAATTTTTTCTCCTAAAATTGAGATAGGGGCTGAAGTTGTGGCTCAGAGGTAGAGCGCTTGCCTAGCATGCATGAGGCACTGGGTTTGATCCCTGGCACCACATGAAAATAAACAAAATAAAGGTATCGTGTTCATCTACAACTAAAAAATATATTTTAAAAAGTGAGATAATGCCATATTTTCTTTCTATGTGTGGTTCACTCAGCATGTCTTCCTGGCTTATTCACACTATGTCCAATGACAGAATTGCTTTCTTTTTTTTTGAAGAAAGAATAATATTTCATTGTGACTACATATCACAGGTGGTTTATTCATTTGTCCATCAATGGACACCAAGGTAGTTTCCACATCTTGGTTATGGTAAATAATACCATAATGAGCATAATGTGAGGTGGTAATTTCATGTCCCAGAAGAAAAATTGCCAGATTTTATGATAGTTCTAATTTTAATTTCCTTAGGAAACGTATAGTGGCTTTAGAGTGTATTTCCCTGATGATTACAGATACAGAGCATATTTCATATGTCTTTTGACCCTTTTTATGTATTTGGAGAAATTTCTGTGCCCATTTCTAAATTGGTCCTTATATTCTCCTATTTAATCTTAAGAGTTATTTATAAAATTCGAACATAAACTTCTTAGTTACGTGGCTTGCAAATATATTTTCCCAGTTGTTAGGCTGAATTTCAGTTTGTTGATTATTCCCTTTGCTCTTTGTTTTTATTTCTTATTGATTCTTTTTGGTTATACATAACATTAAGAATCATTTTGACATAATTATAAAAGTATGATATTTTTATATAATGGTAATAATTCAGTCCCCATTACATCCTATTTCCCTTCCCTCTATTATATTGACCTCTCTGCTATTTACTTAGAGTTTTAAAAATTAGTATCTTATGGGTATATATGAAGGTGAAATGCACAGTGGTATATTCACACATCCATATAGGAAAGTTAGGTCAGATTCATTCCACTGTCTTTCCCTATTACATTCTTCCTCCCTTCCCTAATTCTCCTCCATCTACTCCACTAATGTTTCCTCTATTTTTATTCTTTGCTCTTTATTTATATTATCTTCCACATATCAGAGAAAACATTGGACTTTTGGCTTTGGGGGACTGGTTTATTTCACTTAGCATGATAATCTCCAGTTCCATCCATTTACCAGCAAATCCTATAATGTCATTCTTTCTTATGGCTGAGTAATACACTCTTATGTATGTATACCACATTCTCTTTATTATCTATTCATCTGTTGAAGAGCACCTAGGTTGGCTATTGTGAACTGTGCTACTATAAACATTGATGTGGCTATGTCCATGTAGTATGCTATTTTTAAATCTTTTGAATATATACCATGTAGTGAGATAGCCGGATCTTATGGTGGTTCCATTCCTGTTTTTTAAGGAATCTCCATACTCTTTTCCAGATTTGTTGCACCAATTTGCATTCCCACCAACAATGTATCAGTATGCCTTGTCCCACATCCTCACCATCATTTACCGTTACTTGTGTTCTTGATAATTGCCATTCTGACTGCAGTGAGATGAAATCTTGGATATTAATGCCCTGAGTAGCAATTGGCAAAGATTGTCTTCCATTCTGTTGGTTATCCATACTCAAGTTTCCTTTGCTGTGAAGACTTCTAATTTGATGCTATCTCACATATTAATTTGATTTTCCTTCTTGAACTTTAGGACTCTTGTTAAGTCAGTTCCTGAGCTGATATGTTGGAATGTCTATATTTTCTTCTAGCAGGCACAGGGTTTCATGTCTAATTTCTACATATTTGATCCATTTTGAGTTGAGTTTTGTGCAGAGTGAGATACAGGGATTAAATTTCATTCTACTACAAATGGATTTTCAGTTTTTCCAGTACCATTTATTTAAATGACTATCTTTTCTCCAACATATGTGTTTGGTACATTTGTATAGTATCAGCTAACTGTATTTATATGTGTTTTTCTCTGTGTTTTCTATTCTATTTTATTGGTCTTCATGCCTATTTTGGTGCTAGTACCATGTTGTCTGTGCTTGTTACTATTGCTCCATTGTATAATTTGAGGTCTGGCATTGTGATACCTTTTGCTTTACTTTTCTCACTAAGGATTGCTTTAGTGATCCTGAGCCTCTTATTTTTCCAAATGAATGTCAAGATTACTTTTTCTTTTTCTGTGAAGAACGTCATTGGAATATTGATGGGAATTACATTGAATCTATATATTGTTTTTTGGTAGTATGGCTATTTTGACATTATTAATTCTCCCTACCTAAGAATATAGGAGGTCTTCCTATCTTCTAAGATCTTCTTCAACATCTTTCTTTAATGTTTTATGGTTTTAATAGGTTCTTCACCTCTTTTATTAGATAGTTTTTTAAAAAAAATAACCTTGTTTTTCTTGGTTCTTTTTTAGATACACATGACAGTAGAATTTCATTTTAATATAACTGTACAAGCATGAAATATATCTTATTCTAATTAGGATCCCATTCTTATGGATGTACATGATGATGAAATTCACTATGTTGTATTCATTTAAATATTTAGAAAAATTATTTTAGATTTATTCCACTGCCTTTCATTTTCTTATCCACCCTCCCTTCCTTTCATTTCTCTTTGTCTAATCTACTGAATATCTGTTCTTCCCCTCTTCCTTTTTATTGTGTGTTAGCTCCTACATATCTGTGAAAATATTTGACCTTTGGTGTTTTGGATTGGTTTATTTCACTTAGCATGATAGTATCCAGGGCCACCCATATATTTGCAAATGTCATAAAGTTATTCTTATTTATGGCTAAGTAACACTCCATTTCAATACCACAATTTCTTTACCCATTCATCTGTTGAAGGATATCTAGGTTGGTTCCATAACTATTGTGTATTGTGCTTCTATAAACATTGATGGGGTTATGTCACTGTACTATGCTGAATTTAAATGTTTGGATATAAACCATGGAGTGGGACAATGGGGTCAAATGAAAGTTCTATTCCTAGTTTTTCGAGGAATCTCTATGTTGCTTTCCAAAGTGGTTGCAACCATTTGCTGTCCTACTCACAATACATGAGCATACCTTTTCCCCCAATCCTTGCCAACACTTATTACTCATTTTGATTGGTTTATTTGTTTTATGGTGCTAAGTTTTTGAGTCCTTTATATATCCTGAAAATGAAAGCTCCTTCTGAGGTGCACGTGGCAAATATTTTCTCCCATTCAGTAGGCTCTCTCTTCACGTTATTGTTACCTTTTTCTGTGAAGAAGCTTTTAATTTGTGATTTTACTTCTTGCACATTAGATGTTAAGACATGTTGAAGCATTGGATCTACATTTTCTTCTAGTAGATGCAGGATTTCAGGTCTGATTACTAGGTTTTGATCTGACTTGAGTTAACTTTTGTTCAGGGTGAGACATAGGGGTTAAATTTCCATTCTACAACACAGAGATTTTTCAGTTTTTCCAGCACCATTTGTTAAAGTAGCTACCTTTTCTCTAATGTATATTTTTGACAAATGTATCAAGTGTGAGGTAACTGTATTTAGGGGGGTTGACTCTGTGTCTTCTATTATGTTCCATTCATCTCCTTGCCTGTTTTGGTACCAATACCATGCTGTTTTTGTTACTATTATAATGTAGTAAAATTTATGGTACCAATACCATGCTGTTTTTGTTACTATTACAATGTAGTAAAATTTAAGGTCAGGGATTGTGATGCCTCCTGCTCCACTTTTCTTGCTAAGGATTGCTTTGGTTATTCTGGGTCTATTATATTTCCAGATGAATATTATGATGGATTTTTCTATTTCTATGAAGAATGTCATTGGATTTTGATGGGAATTGCATTGAATCTGTATAGTGCTTTGGGTATTATGGCCATTTGACAATATTAATTCTGCCTATTCAAGAACATGGGAAGTCACTTTATCTTCTAGGGTCTTCCTCTATTTCTGTCTTTAGTTTTGTCTAGTTTTCACTACAGAGGACCTTCACCTCTACTGTTAGATTGATTCACAAGTGCTTTTTTTGAGGCTATTGTGAATGGGATAATTTTCCTAATTTCTCATTAAGCTGATTTATTTATTTATTTATTTATTTTTTGCATGATTGCTCTGGCTAGAGTTTTAAGGACTATGTTGAATAAAAGTGGAGAAAGCAAGTATCCCTGTCATGTTCCAATTTTTAAAGACAGTGTTTTTAATTTTTCTCTGTTTAGAGTGATGTTGGTCTTGGGTTTGTTGTATGTATCTTCTACAATATTGAGGTATGTTTCTTCATCTCTAGTTTACCTCATGTTTTAAACATAAATTGATGCTGTATTTTGTCAGATGCTTTCTCTGCATCTAGTCAGATAATCATGTGATTCTTGTCTTTAAGTCTACTTACGGTCAATTACAATTATTGTTTTGTGTATCTTGAACTAAACTTGCATCTGTGGGATGAAACCAACTTGATCATGCTCCACTATCTTTTTAAAGTGTTTTTGTTTGTGGTTTGCCAATATTTTATTAAGAATTTTTGCATCTATGTTCATCAAGGATGTTAATCTGAAGTTTTCTTTCTTTGACATGTCTTTGGTTTTGGTTTTGTCTAGCTTCATAGAATGAGTTTGGCAGCGTTTTCCTTTTTTGTATTTCATGCAGTAATTTCTGGAGAATTGGTATTAGGTCATCTTTAAAGGCCTGGTAGAATTCTGCTGAGAATCTATGCAGTCCTGGATTTTCTTAGTTGGAAGATTTTTGAAGGCTGCTACAATTTCCTTACTTGAAATCAGTCTATTTACTAGAAAACTTCATACAAAAACTTGTAATTTTGTCCACAAAAAATTAGTTGTTAAGTTTAGTAAACTTACTATAACCTTAAGTGAGGCCTAAAATTGCAGAGATTGGGCATAAAAGGATAGGGGAAAATAGAGACAGAAAGAAAGAGAGAGTGAAAAGATATATATATATATATCTTTTATATATATATATATATATATATATATATATATAGAGAGAGAGAGAGAGAGAGAGAGAGAGAGAGAAAGAGAGAAATGATATAAAAGAGTAATTTACAACAAGGTAGAAAGGAGAAACAGATGAACAGTCGGTGTTTAAGGTAGTAGCACATAATGCTGAGTTGCAGGGGCAAGTCTTAGGTAAAATCTACAAAAAGGTATAAATCTTAGCTAGCCATGAGGTAATATTAACATCAAGACTTTTTTTTAGTCTTAAATGTATTTTAAAGCCTGAAATTCCCACTGACATATACTTTTCACTTAAATTGTCTTATCTTATAACTATGTTGTTTTTTTAAATTTAGCTGAAATAAATAAACTTGGGGAGTTTGAATCAACTCCAAGAAATGTGAACATGTCACCAGCAGAGACCCCCTTGGTTGGAGTGGAGAGAGTAGAACTCACCATGCCCTTGAATTATTGAGAGCAAATGTTGGAAAGAAATTTGCTGAGATGGCTCATCTTACAAATGAATATGCAAAAACCGGAAAAAAAATATGTGCAAAATAAAGAACATCTTACCAGATAAGATGAAAGCCTTCATAAATGGTGATGGTGAGGGGTGCTCTTAAACAGGAAGGAAGAGATACATCTGAAAAAGGAGGCCTCATAATCAGCAGAGGGAAAAATCTCTGTATCCTGGTGAAGAAATACTTCTCATAAAACATATTTCAAGTAAAAATGAGAACAGACCAAAGGAACAGGGAGTTCTGTCATAGGGAGACAAAGCAGGACAAAAAAGGCAAGGTATAGAATTTGAAGCCTCAGTGGGCCTGATTTGGTATACCTTAAGCCATAAATCCACGAGCCATTAATCTCTCTCTGAGTCTTCTTCAGTCCCTGCTTCCGATACCATGTAATGTCAAAAGTACACAAATTATAGAGACAAATCTCTGGTAAAGAAACTTTTATTTGGGATAACCAAAGAGTAAATTACAATCCAGGACACACGTGCATAAACAAGGTTGTGGTGAGCCGTTTCTGCAGATTATGGTCGCCATTGCAAGATGGCGCTGGCTCCACTGTGGTCTGTAACAAACAACTCCTTGTTTGGGAGAGTTGGTGCATGGTTTCTCAGCACCCTGTGAGAAAGTTCCACGTGGCAGCTTCGCATTGGGGCTTGGGATGCTTTATTAAGGCTGGGAGGGGCATCCGAGGAGGAATTAGAAGAAATATCAAAGGCCTGAATAAACTGCTGAAAGAAGATTCCTGAGTTGCGTCTTCCTTGCGGGCAAGGGGTCGCGACACAAGGTGGCCTTACATATGCCCAAAGAACAAAGGAAATTTTGGTATTGGGGAAAGAGAAAAACTAAATGAGGTGTTTGAAAAGAAAGATCACAGGCACATGTGATATTATTCCAAAGCTGCAGATACCAGGTGAACCTACTCTTAAAGTCATAGACAGGCAGCCCTCTATCCGTTGCTAATTAAAATAAATCTTAAAGTTATGGCAGTCCTATTCCATTTGATTGGTCTTAGAAGGTAGTTGGTAGAGCAGGTGTCTGTTACCTGTGCATTTTTTTTTCCCATGCACCCTTGGCTTCATTTTAGTTGTGTATGGGAGGAATGGCTCCCATTTTTCAGAAGTTTTCATACCTTATCAGAAGAGATTGGGATGAAGACAAAGCATACACCAATGGGTGACCAGGTGAAGACATAAGAAGAAAATGGTATATTTAATTCCAAGAAAGAAAAACCTCCAAAGAAGCCAAATCTACCAATACCTTCATACCAGACTTTTGGCCTCCAGAACTATAATTTCTAATAATTTATGTTGTTAAGGTGGCCCTACCAAATCAATCCCATAGATATTGGTAAATGATTATTCACAATACCACTTTATTCAAATGTATGGCAAATTGTTTAAATCATTGACCTGACCATGCAATGAGACAAAGCTCTTTCCTTTTCCTCTACTGAGCTGATGATAAAACTTTCATTGTTATCTGGCCATGGTTTTTGCCTACATATTTTCATATGGCCTTGCATTCTCAGGTTCAAGTATATTAGAAAGACTGACATAAAGTGACTGAAGAGGGTGGAGATTTGTTTTTTTATTATGGCCAGCAAAGAAGGTATATAGTAGATTGTCCACATCCAAGTTCTATTTTATTTTTTTCTGGCTTACAACCACTTTATTTATTTACTTTTGAATGGGGCAACATTTCTTTATTTATTTTAAATTTTTAATTGCTTTTATTTTTAAATACATGACAGTAGAATGCATCATAATTCTTATTACACATATAGAACACAATTTTTCATATCTCTGTTTGTATATAAAATATGTTGACACCAATTCATGTCTTCATACATGTACTTTGGATAATGATGTCCATCACATTCTATCATCATTGCTAACCTATTGCCCCCTCCTTTCCCTTCCCACCCCTATGCACTATCTAGAGTTCCTCTATTCCTCCCATGCTCCCTCTCCCTACTCCACTATGAGTCAGTCACTTTATATCAGAGAAAACATTCACCATTTTTTTGAGGGGGAGATTGGCTAACTTCGCTTAGCATTATCTTCTCTAACACCATCCAATTACCTGCAAATGCTATGATTTTATTCCTTTTTATTACTGAGTAATATTCCATTGTGTGTATATGCCACATTTTTTTCAGGAGTACAAAGGTCTTTTAATTTTATCTTTCAAGTCTGGAACTATGCCACATTTATTAATCCATTCATCTACTGAAGGGCATCTAGATTGGTTCCACAGTTTATTGTGAATTGTGTTGCTATAAACATTGATGTGTCTATGTCCCTGTAGTATGCTGTTTTTAAGTCCTTTGGTTATAGACAGAGGAGAGGGATATCTGGGTCAAATGGTGGTTCCACTTCAAGTTTTCCAAGGAATCTCCATACTGCTTTTCATATTGGCTGTACCAATTTGCAGTCCCACCAGAAATGTATGAATGTACCTTTCCCCCCACATCCTTGCCAACACTTGTTGTTTATTTTCATAATAGCTGCCATTCTGATAGGAGTGAGATGATAACTTAGAGTAGTTTTGATTTGCATTTCTCTAATTGCTAGAGATGAGGAACATTTTTTCATATATTTGCTGATTGATTGAATATCCTCTTCTGAGAAGTGTTTGTTCAGGTCCTTGGCCCATTTATTGATTGGATTATTTGTTGTTGGTTTTTTTTGGTTTTTAACTTTTTGAGTTCTTTATATACCCTAGAGATTAGTGCTCTATCTGATGTGTGAGGGGTAATAATTTGCTCCCAATATGTAGTCTCTCTATTCACCTCACAGGTTGTTATTTTAATCTTCTATTTCTTTGGATGCTATAATTTCCCCCTTCAAATACTAAAAAATGTGATTTAGAAATTATCTACATTTTATTGCTTGATTGTTTTTAAATTATCAAAGAATCTGAAGAATAGAGAAGCTTATCAGCTACTATTATTTATTTTATTATTGTTAGACTGTTGCGAGCCAGTATTTAAGGAAGTGTGACTTGAGAGTCTAATTAAACCTTTAACCAATACTGGGTTATTTTTAAGAAGACTGGCTCTAAAAATATTTATTGATCTTAACAGAGTAGAATTCTAAAGCCTAGGGGCTTCTGAGGAAGAAAATGGAGGAATATTGGTCAAAGGGTACAAACTTTAAATTATAAGATGAATAAATTATGGACCTAAGATTCAGCATGGGGACTTCAGTTGATTAATGGTAATGTATTGCATACTTGAGGTTTGCTAAGAGAGTATATCTTAAGCTTTCCCACCAAAATAGGTAACTATTTAAGCTGATATAGGGTAATAGGGTTGGTTAAGAGAATCACTACACAACATATATGCATAACAAACCATGATATTATATGCATTAAGTACATACAATGTTTGTCAACCCTATCTCATATTTTTAATTTAGAATATTCACATTCTTTATAAGGCCCATAATCTCATAACATAGTATTAGAAATGTTCAAGAGGTAGTGCAAAGCACTTCAAATAAAAAGAGTCGGTAATATTTCAAGTTACATTAGGAAAGATAATCAATGGAAACTATATTAAGATGACAGATGTTGGAATTAGATGACAAACATTTTAAAAGCAGCTATTACAAAAATTATCTAAAGACCAATTATAAAAAAACTTGTAAAATGAATGAGAAAATAGAAGTCTCAGCAAAGAAATAGAAAATATATGAAGTAAAGAAAGAAATTGAAGAAGACTTTATACCAATGATGAATCAACTGAAAGAAAATCAAAAAAACAATCTCATTCACAATTGCCTCAAAAAATACTGGGAACTAGACTAGCAAAAGCAATTCTAAGCAGGAAGTGCGAATCAGGCGGTATAGCGATACCAGATTTCAAACTATATTACAGAGCAATAGTAACAAAGACAGCATGGTACTGGTACCAAAACAGGCGGGTGGACCAATGGTACAGAATAGAGGACACAGAGACCAATCCACAAAATTACAACTTTCTTATATTTGATAAAGGGGCTAAAAACATGCAATGGAGGAAGGATAGCATCTTCAACAAATGGTGTTGGGAAAACTGGAAATCCATATGCAATAAAATGAAACTGAATCCCTTTCTCTCGCCATGCACAAAAGTTAACTCAAAATGGATCAAAGACCTTGATATCAAATCAGAGACTCTGCGTCTGATAGAAGAAAAAGTTGGCTACGATCTACATATAGTGGGGTCAGGCTCCAAATTCCTTAATAGGACACCCATAGCACAAGAGTTAATAGCAAGAATCAACAAATGGGACTTACTTAAACTAAAAAGTTTTTTCACAGCAAGAGAAACAATAAGAGAAGTAAATAGGGAGCCTACATCATGGGAACAAATATTTACTCCTCACACATCAGATAGAGCCCTAATATCCAGAATATACAAAGAACTCAAAAAATTAGACAATAAGATAACAAATAACCCAATCAACAAATGGGCCAAGGACCTGAACAGAAACTTCTCAGAGGAGGACATACAATCAATCAACAAGTACATGAAAAAATGCTCACCATCTCTAGCAGTCAGAGAAATGCAAATCAAAACCACCCTAAGATACCATCTCACTCCAGTAAGATTGGCAGCCATTATGAAATCAAACAACAACAAGTGCTGGCGAGGATGTGGGGAAAAGGGTTCTCTTGTACATTGCTGGTGGGGCTGCAAATTGGTGCGGCCAATTTGGAAAGCAGTATGGAGATTCCTGGGAAAGCTGGGAATGGAATCACCATTTGACCCAGCTATTGCCCTTCTCGGACTATTCCCTGAAGACCTTAAAAGAGCGTATTACAGGGATACTGCCACATCGATGTTCATAGCAGCACAATTTACAGTAGCTAGATTGTGGAACCAACCCAGATGCCCTTCAATGGATGAATGGATTTAAAAAATGTGGCATCTATACACCATGGAGTATTATGCAGCACTAAAAAATGACAAAATCTTGGAATTTGCAGGGAAATGGATGGCACTAGAGCAGATTATGCTTAGTGAAGCTAGCCAATCCCTAAAAAACAAATACCAAATGTCATCTTTGATATAATGAGAGCAACTTAGAATAAAGCAGGGAGGAAGAGCAGGAAGAAAAGATTAACATTAAACAGAGACATGAGGTGGGAGGGAAAGGGAGAGAAAAGGGGAATTGCATGGAAACGGAGGGAGACCCTCATTGTTATACTAAATTACATATAAGAGGTTGTAAGTGGAATGGGAAAATAAACAAGGTGAGAAATGAATTACAGTAGAAGGGGTAGAGAGAGAAGATGGGAGGGGAGGGGAGGGGGGATAGTAGAGGATAGGAAAGGTAGCAGAATACAACAGTTACTATTATGGTATTATGTAAAAATGTGGATGTGTAACCCATGTGATTCTGCAATCTGTACTTGGGGTAAAAAAGGGAGTTCATACTCACTTGAAGCTAATGTATGCTAATGTATGAAATATGATATGTCAAGAGCTTTGTAGGGTTTTGAACAACCAATAAAAAAAAGAGAAAAAAGATAAATAAGAACCAACGAAGGCCCTAAAATACTTGTTTTCTTCTGGACCATTTATAACCATCGTGTACCTCCATTCTCCCAAACTATCACATTCTATGACTATAATATTTATAACCATCGTGTACCTCCATTCTCCCAAAATATCACATTCTATGACTATAATACTTGTACATATATTTTCCCTAGAGCACAATTATCTACATCATACACCATACACCAACACAAAAGATGGTTATGGTATCCTATTTGATAAATATGTCAATAATATAATATCATATCTTTATATTATTACGTAAAATGCATGTAACTAGTATATTATCCATAAATTAATAGTTAATTCATTTGATTTCTTCTAGTTTTTGGACAACATTTTAATTATTTATTTTTAAAGTAATTAATGATTTAGCTTTTGGAATTTTAAAGCTTTCTTAGGGCATTTTATGGAAAGTCAATATCGCTGGCAATAAAGACTTTTTCTTAAAAAAAAAAATACTGGGAACTAATATGCCAAAAAGGTGGAAGACCTCTACAATGAAAACTACAGAACTCTAAAGAAAGAAATTGAAGAAGACCTTAGAATATGGAAACATCTCTCATGTTCTTCAGTAGGCAGAATTTCTACCAAAAGTGCCTCACAGATTTAATGCAATATCTATTGAAATTCCAAGATATTCTTCATGAAAATAGAAAAAGCAGTCATAAAATATTTTTGGAAAAATAAAAGGCCCAGAATAGCCAAAGCATTCTTACAAAAAAAAAAAGCAAAGCAAGAGGCATCTCAATACCAGACCTTAACTTACTATAGAGCCATAGTAACAAAAACAATATGGTATTGAAACCAAACAGATATGAAGACCAATGGTACAAAATAGAAGACACAGAGACAAACCTACATAAATCCAGTTATCACATACTAGACAAAAGCACCATAAACATACATTGGAGAAAGATAGCCTCTTCAACAAATAGTGCTGGGAAGACTGGAAATACATATGTAGCAGAATGAAATTTTCCCCTTATCTCTCACCCTGCACAAAACTCAACTCAAAGTAGATCAAGAACCTAGGCATCAGACCAGAGACTCTTCACATACTAGAAGAAAGTGTAGGCCCAACTCTCCATCACATCAGCTCAGCAACCCAATTTCTCAACAAGACTGCTAAGGTACAAGAAGTAAAAATCACAAATCAATAAATGGGATGGTATCAAACTAAAGAGCTTCTTCACAGAGCCTACAGAATGGGAGAACATCTTTGCCATCTGCACCTCATACAGAGCATTAATCTTTGGAATACACAAAGAATTCAAAAAACTTAACACAAAAAAACCCCACCAAATAACCCAATTAATAAATGGGCAAAGGAACTGAACAGGCATTTCACAGAAGAAGAAATGCATAATACCAACAAATATGTAAAAAAATGTTTAACATCCCTAGCAACTAGAGAAATGCAAATTAAAACCACACTGAGATTTCATCTCACACCTGTCAGAATAAAAATTATTAAGAATACAAATAATAATAAATGTTGGCAAGAATGTGGGGAAAATCATTCATTCATACATTGCTGGTGGGACTGCAAATTGGGACTGGAAACCACTCTGGAAAGCAGTATGAAGATTCTTCAGGAAATTTGAATGAATTCACAATAGCTCAGCTATGAACCAACTAGGTGCCTTTCAACAGATAAATAAATCAAGAAACTGTGGTATATATACAAAGTGGAATATCACTCAGCCATAAAGAAGAATGAAATTGGGGCATTTGCCCTGTTAGTGGATGGATCTGGAGACTATCATGCTAAGTGAAATAAAGTCATCTCCTCGGGGGAAAAAAAAAAAAGGCCAAAGGTTCTTTCTGATTTGTGGATGCTAACTCACAGTAAGAGTGGGGCCATGTAGGAAAAAATATAAGTTCATTGGCTTAGATGAAGGGGAATGAAGAAAAGGGAGGGTTAGGAATACAAAAGACAATGGAATGTATCAAACATAACTTTCCTATATTGATATTGAATACACAACAATTGACAGTCCACATGATGTACAACCACAAGAATGGGACCCTAATTAGAAAAAGTCTTATGCCCCATATGCATAACATGTCAAAATACACACTATTGTCATGTTTAGCTAAAAAGAACAAGGAAAAAATATAATAAAGAAAACTTCTCACTTGATAGTGCTGATGGTAGTATGGTAATGATAAAATTTAAAAAAATCAGTAAAGTTGAAAACAAATTAATAAATAATTATCTGATCTTAACATCAGCGAGACAACATATTTTTCAAATAAAGCCTGAAAGATCATTACAATAATAAGAGGTCTACTATTTATGTTGTCACAACCTCAGGATGAGAAGAGAAAAAGTACAGTGTTGAAAAAGTATTTAAAGACACAGATGGTCCCTGAGTTGTGTTGGTTCAATTTAGGATTTTTTTAACATAGCAATGATGAACTTAGATGCAAAAATTCTCAATAAAATCCTGGCGAATCGAATACAAAAACATATCAAAAAAATTGTGCACCATGATCAAGTAGGATTCATCCCTGGGATGCAAGGATGGTTCAATATACGGAAATCAATAAATGTTATTCACCACATCAATAGACTTAAAGATAAGAACCATATGATCATCTCGATAGATGCAGAAAAAGCATTTGACAAAGTACAGCATCCCTTTATGTTCAAAACACTAGAAAAACTAGGGATAACAGGAACTTACCTCAACATTGTAAAAGCTATATATGCTAAGCCTCAGGCTAGCATCATTCTAAATGGAGAAAAACTGAAGGCATTCCCTCTAAAATCTGGAACAAGACAGGGATGCCCTCTCTCACCACTTCTATTCAATTTAGTTCTTGAAATACTAGCCAGAGCAATTAGACAGACAAAAGAAATTAAAGGCATAAAAATAGGAAAAGAAGAACTTAAATTATCGCTATTTGCGGATGACATGATAATATACTTAACAGACCCAAAAGGGTCTACAAAGAAACTGCTAGAGTTAATAAATGAATTCAGCAAAGTGGCAGGATATAAAATCAACATGCAAAAATCAAAGGCATTCCTGTATATCAGCAACAAAACTTCTGAAATGGAAATGAGGAAAACCACTCCATTCACAATATCCTCAAAAAAAAATAAAATACTTGGGAATCAACCTAACAAAAGAGGTGAAAGATTTATACAATGAAAACTACAAAACCCTAAAGAGAGAGATAGAAGAAGATCTTAGAAGATGGAAAAATGTACCCTGTTCATGGATAGGCAGAACTAACATCATCAAAATGGCGATATTACCCAAAGTTCTCTACAGGTTTAATGCGATGCCAATCAAAATCCCAATGGCATTTCTTGTAGAAATAGATAAAGCAATCATGAAATTCATATGGAATAACAAAAGACCCAGAATAGCAAAAGCAATTCTAAGCAGAAAGTGTGAATCTGGAGGTATAGCGATACCAGATTTCAAACTGTACTACAAAGCAATAGTAACAAAAACAGCATGGTACTGGTACCAAAACAGGCGGGTGGACCAATGGTACAGAATAGAGGACACAGAGACCAATCCACAAAATTACAACTTTCTTATATTTGATAAAGGGGCTAAAAACATGCAATGGAGGAAGGATAGCATCTTCAACAAATGGTGCTGGGAAAATTGGAAATCCATATGCAACAAAATGAAACTGAATCCCTTTCTCTCGCCATGCACAAAAGTTAACTCAAAATGGATCAAGGAGCTTGATATCAAATCAGAGACCCTGCACCTGATAGAAGAAAAAGTTGGCTCCGATCTACATATTGTGGGGTCAGGCTCCAAATTCCTTAATAGGACACCCATAGCCCAAGAGTTAATAACAAGAATAAACAAATGGGACTTACTTAAACTAAAAAGTTTTTTCTCAGCAAGAGAAACAATAAGAGAAGTAAATAGGGAGCCTACATCCTGGAAACAAATCTTTACTTCTCACACTTCAGATAGAGCCCTAATTTCCAGAATATACAAAGAACTCAAAAAATTAAACAATAAGATAACAAATAACCCAATCAACAAATGGGCCAAGGACCTGAACAGACACTTCTCAGAAGAGGGCATACAATCAATCAACAAGTACATGAAAAAATGCTCACCATCTCTAGCAGTCAGAGAAATGCAAATCAAAACCACCCTAAGATACCATCTCACTCCAGTAAGATTGGCAGCCATTAGGAAGTCAAACAACAATAAGTGTTGGCGAGGATGTGGGGAAAAGGGTACACTTGTACATTGCTGGTGGGACTGCAAATTGGTGCGGCCAATATGGAAAGCAGTATGGAGATTCCTGGGAAAGCTGGGAATGGAACCACCATTTGACCCAGCTATCGCCCTCCTTGGACTATTCCCTGAGGACCTTAAAAGAGCATACTATAGGGATACTGCCACATCAATGATCATAGCAGCACAATTCACAATAGCTAGACTGTGGAACCAACCTAGATGCCCTTCAATAGATGAATGGATAAAAAAAAATGTGGCATCTATACACAATGGAGTATTATGCAGCACTAAAAATGACAAAATCATGGAATTTGCAGGGAAATGGATGGCATTAGAGCAGATTATGCTAAGTGAAGCTAGCCAATCCTTAAAAAACAAATGCCAAATGTCTTCTTTGATTTAAGGAGAGCAACTAAGAACTGAGCAGGGGGAAAGAGCATGAGGAAAAGATTAACATTAAACTGAGATGAGTGATGGGAGGGAAAGGGAGAGAGAAGGGAAATTGAATGGAAACGGAAGGAAACCCTCATTGTTATACGAAATCACATATATGAGGTTGTGAGGGGAAAGGGGAGGAGGGAGAGAACTGAACAACAGCAGATGAGGTAGAGAGGGAAGATGGGAGGGGAGAGGAGGGGGGATAGTAGGGGAGAGGAAAGGCAGCAGAATACAACACTCACTAATATGGCATTATGTAAACATTGTGAATGTGTAACGGATGTGATTCTGCAATTTGTATTTGGGGTAAAAATGGAAGTGCATAACTCACTTGAATCAAATATATGAAAGATGAAAAAATAAAATAAAATAAACAAAAAGAAAGTATACCCATACAATTATCTGCTTTTTACTTTCAGTACAATATGTAATAAATTACATGAGATATTCACATTGTGTTATAAAATGGGCTTTGCATTAACTACTATGTATTCTGATATACTAGGTCAACTATGATATTCAGTGGGTTATGTTGATAAAATGATTTTTTAACTTACAATAGGTTTATTAGAACACAAATCCATCATAAGCATTTGTTTAATGGCTGAAATTTTTCTATGTTCATAAAAAAGGTATAGATTTACAAATTAAAGAAACTCTGTCATTCTCAAACAGGATAAACCTTCTAGATCAGAACTCCAACACATATAATTAAACTTTTGAAAAGTCAAGGGAAAGAAAAACATATTAAAAGGATCCAGAGAAATATAATGCCTTAAGTAGAGGGAAGCAATTATTAGAATAACTGGGTTTCTCATCAGAAATCATGGTAGCAAACAAATATTTTATAATATTACTTGTAAGTTGCTGAAAGAAAAGATATATCAACCCAGAATATATAAACAATGAAAATATCCTTCAAGAATGAAAGCAAAATTGTTCTTCTTTATGACTGAGTAATATTCCATTGTGTTCATATACTATATTTTATTTATTCACTCATCTGTTGATGAGTACCTGGGCTGGTTTCATAACTTAGCTATTGTGATTTTTTTACTATAAACATTGATGTGCATGTATCACTACAGTGTTCTGATATTAGTACTTTGGGATAAATTATAAGGGATGGAGACAGCTAGATCATATGATGAGTACATTCTAGTCTCTTGAGGAATCTCCATACTGCTTTCTAATGTGGTTGTACTGATTTGCAGCCCACCAACAATGTATGAGTGTACCTTTTCCTCCATATCCTCACCAGCATTTATTTATTTTTGTTTATTCTAATTAGTTATACATGACAGTAGAATGCATTTTGACACATGATACATAAGTGAAATATAACATTCGTCTGGCTGTACATGATGTACAGTTCCACAGGTCATGTAATCATATTACAAGGTAGTAAAGTCCAATTCATTCTACTATCATTCCTATCCCCTTACCCCCTCCCTTCCCTTTGTTCCCCTCTTTCTGGTCCAAATTACCTCTACCCCCCCACCCCCATTGTGAATTAGCATCCACATATCAGAGAAAATATTTGGCCTTTGGGTCTTTGGAATTGGCTTATTTTGTTTAGCATAATATTCCCCAGTTTCACTTATTTAACAATAAATGTCATAATTTCATTTTTTACTAATTAGTTATACATGACAGCAGAATGCATTTTGATTCATTGTACACAAATCCAAAGTTCTTATATTCTCTGCCCCCATTTTGGATAAGCATCCACTTATCAGAGAAAATATCTGGCCTTTGGTTGTCTGGGATTGGCTTACTTCATTTAGCATGATAGTTTCCATTCCATCCATTTACCTGAAAATGCCATAATTTCATTCTTCTTAAAGCAGAGTAATATTCCATTGTATATATGTGCCACATTTTCTTTATCCATTCATCTATTGAAGGGCATCTAGTTTGGTTCCACAGTTTAGCTATTGTAAATTGAGCTGTTATAAACGTTGATGTGGCTGTGTCTCTGTAGTATGCTGATTTTAAGTCCTTTGAGTATAGACTGAGGAGCAGGATAGTTTGGTCAAATGGTGGTTCCATTCCAGGTTTTCTAAGCAGTCTCCATACTGCTTTCAAGAGTGATTGCACTGATTTGCAGTCCCACCAGCCATGTATGAGTGTGCCTTTTTCCCTACATCCTCACCAACACTTACGATTGCTTGTAATCTTGATCATTGCCATTCTGACTGAAGTGAGATGGAATCTGAGTGTGGCTTTTATTTGTATTTCTCTAATTGCTAGTGATGTTGAACATTTTCTCCTATATTTGTTGACCGATTGTATTTCTTCTTCTGTGAAGTGTTGGTTCAGTTCCTTAGCCCATTTACTGATTGGGTTATTTGGTTTCTTTGGTGTTAAATTTTGAGTTCTCTATATATCTTGGAGATTAATGCTCTTTGAGGTGTGTGTGGTAAAGAATTTTTCCCATTCTGTAGGCTGTCTCTTCACATTGTTGATTGTTTGCTTTGCTGTAAAGAAGCTTCTTAGTTTGATTCTATTCCATTTATTGATTCTTGATTTTAATTCTTGCACTTCAGGATTTTTGTAAGGAAGCCAGTTTCTAAGCTGACATGGCAGAGATTTGGGCCTACTTTTTCTTCTATTAGATTTAGAGTCTCTGTTCCAGTGCCTAAACCTTAGATCTACTTTAAGTTGACTTTTGTGCAGGGTGAGAGATAAGGATTTAATTTCATTTTGCTAGGTATGGATTTCCAGTTTTCAGTCTGTGGATGTCTTTGCCTGAGGTGAGTCTCTTGGAAGCACCATATTGTTGGGTCTTGTTTTTTTAATCCAATCTGCCAGACTATGCTTTTGACTGATGAGTTTAGACTATCAGTAAGATCAATGTAATAAGGCCCACATACTAAAAGGCCAGTAACAGACATAAAAAATAGATAAACAAGAAAGGATCACCGAAACCTGGGCTAACAGGTGAGAACCTTTAAAACAGAAAAAATTGCACATACAAATTTCCCTTAGCTTGGATAGTGAAGAGTACAGAGCAGGTGGGGGAGTGGGAGTCACTCCCCTGCCTCAGACTTTTCTTCCCCTTATTGCTGGCATTGTTTCCAGAGTCAGAAGTCCAGAAGTGTTGGCTTGGAGGAGGCGTAAGGTTTGAGTCAGAATACTGAAGGATTCTTGGTCCAAACAAAATAACAGTATCTTATCATCCTCTGAAGTTTTTTTTTTCTTAATCTTTGTATGTAGAACATACAGAAATGTAGAATTTTAACCCTTAATCATCTTGCTTTTAGTGAAGACCAGAAATAAAGCCATCTTAAACTTTCCATTGTGCAACAATTTTAAAAAATGCATTTATAATGTTTATCCCATTTATGTTAAATCTGATTCATGCATTTTTAACTTAGGTTACCCATGAAAACCAAGTTTAGTTAACATTTTAAGTAATCCTTTTTTGTTGAAGGAAAATCTTAAAAAGTAATGGACTTAATTACACTTTAAATATTTTATAGAAAACAACACTCTTCACTGTCTGATAATCTGGAAAAAACCCTGAGTGGGTTAGTGATTTTAAAGATATCTTTATTTTTTATCTCTAAGAATTTTAAGGCAAGTGAACTGAAAGCTATTTGGATTCAATTTTATTTATTTATGAGCACACATTTATGCCAATTTTGGTACCATGTGAATGATAGATAGACACAAGTACACATATAGACACAACACACAAACATGTGTGCACACATAGACATAAAAATCAACAGTGTACTTTTGGATCAGATGAGAGTCACTCCAAATCTGTTTTTCCTCCTTGTGCCCATCTGAGCAAAGAGAGGGAGGAAATTATTGAAAGAGTGGAATCCCAGAGTACAGGAAAAGAGAATACAGTTTTCTGTGTCTCACAGCAGCTTGGATTTAAAGCAACACTTTTTTCTCCAGTCTCAAATCAGTTTGGGCACTTGTTTATGCAGCTTACATTCTATGTGGATATCAGAGAGGCAACTAAGGATCAAGGAAAGCTGCTGTTTTGATAATGGGAGGTAAAAATTTGTACATAGGGCACTTTTGACCATTATTTTCCAAGTCCCCTGGTAATTTTTTTTTGTTTTCTCTTCCATGTGTGGCCATAGAAAAGGCTGAAACCTGCTGGACTATTTGTTCTTACTGATGAAGTTTAAAACCCTGTGAGGGAGTATTTACCCTCTATAAGATAAAGCCAGAGTCTGTCAATATCTTAGGCATCCCTCCGCGTTACTGATGTCCAAGAGAAATGGATGTATGAAGATGTCTCTCCCATACACTCCATTCTAAACCCAGAGCCAGGAAGTGTCCCTGCCCTTGTTCCTGAGAACTTGGTGTAGCTTGCCTGTCCAAGTTCTGCAACACATGGCTTATCTGCTGCAGCTATTGTCACTCACTTGTAATCTAATTTAAGAAACGTCTTTAATAATTTGGGGGAAGTGACCCTTAATCCTTCTGCATAGCATTTTAAGAGTAGCTTAGGCTGAACATTGAAATGTGCGGGGGCGGGGAGTAGAGGTTTCGTGTCACCATGTTGGAAACAACAAAAAAAAACACAGGATAAATGCCATAAAAAGAACAATGATCATAGTAGACAAAGACAGTGACTTAAATATGCTCTAGATTTTGGTTATAGCCTCTAACATGAGATTGTGAAATGCCCAACCCTAAAATGAGTCAGGTGTATGCCAAAAAGATAATATACACAACAATGAAGACAATCTCTTTGCCTCTGTAGTGGTCCTGATTAAAATAAAATATATGCTGCAAAAAAGCAAGAGAGAGTAGAATGCTCCATGCCACCCAGAACAGAAAAGTGTCACTAAAGTAGTTGACCACATAAAGAGCTGAGCAAATGCAACAGGACAACAGAAGACAGAGCACCAGGGCATGACATAGGGAGGAGGTTCTGGAAGAGGAAAAAGTACACATAGAAGTCCAAGGCAAAGGCCAGATGTCAGAGGCTGAGTTAGACGTCATCCCAACCAAAGCTGAGAGATGATCAAGTGTAAATACCTGCCCTGCAGCTGGCTTTTCATCCAAGTCATGGCACCAAGTAATAATACGTCATAGGAAAGCAGGGAGCTGAAACTCCAAACCTCGGTTCTTGTGTTCCAACAAAAAAAAAGATTTAAAGTCAGACACCAAAAGTCATGCAAAAGAACTTTATTAGAAGTGAAAGTGAGGTGAAAATAAAGTAAAGGAAAAGTGAGGTTTAAGCTAAAAACGCTCTCAAGGGAGAGAGTGGATTCTCTTCAAGCAGAGAATCATGAAGAAAACAATGCTGTCCCCAATTTTATTATTCTTTGATGTCTACCAGGGGAACTGGGGACCACCTTCTGTACTCTTTGCCAATCAGGTGTTCAACTCCTCCTTTACACCAGGCACTGGAGTTTTTGACCTTAGTTGATTCTCTCCAGAACAGTCATGGTGTCTATCCTGTTTAAGGGGCTTCATCTACAAGTCAATTCCATGTTAATGTGGGCTCTGGGGTCAATAGCTGGTCAGAAGTTACGGTTAGTGCACTTTCACTACCAAAGGAATCTTCCTCCCCAGGAAAATGAAGAAAATTTTAGCCATAATTCCTAGCTTCATGTCAACATCAATGGACCTGATCAAGAGTTAGTCCCATTAATCCTTTTCTCTTGACATATTCCTGATTAGCTCCTTTTGTATCTGTTTCTTTTTTATAAATTATCACATTTTGCTTCCTCATTTGCTTTGGAAGTAGTTTAAAGAAGACTCTAAAGTACATTAAAGTAGACCTGTGATTTTGCCTGTGTTTCACTGCTCATTGCTAGCTACTACCTAACAGCTTGTGTAAACCTTTCTCCACATTTGATTTTCTTCTGGTTACTTAAGCACACTCTATGTCATGCAGCATGCATTTACTGGGCCTGCCTGCCAGGAATTGACTTCCTTCATTGCTGGCCTCCACGCCACAGCTGCAAAATGGTTTGTTCCTTTGTTCTCTACATGCTGCTTGGAGAGATGGCGGCTTCTTTCTCCACACATGGATTTCGGGCAGCATGTCCTTCAGGTCTGTTGGGCAATGTCCTTGATCTCTAAATGCTCCATACCCAGACACAACTCAGGCCTCCACAAAATGTGGGTTTCTTTAATTCCCTTATCCTTCTATTATGCTCATGAAGGGACCCCTCTGCCTGGAGCTTCCTGCCTGGCTATGGGGATTTTTTTCTTATTTTATTATATCCAACCTCCTGTGTCCTGGTCTGCTTTGAATGTCTGGTTTTAGGTTCCAGTACAGTAAAATGCTCCCCACTCATTTTTGTTTGTTTTTTGTTTTGTTTGTTTGCTTGTTTTGTTTTGTTTTGTTGTTGTTGTTGTTGTTCACCCACCCATGTTGTGAATAAGCTACCAGTTTGCTTTCTTGGTTTCACACCAGAAAAGCGATTCTGCCATCTCGGAGCTCAATTACCAGCATTTATTTTTATTTGTATTCTTGGTGATTGCCCATTCTAACTGAAGTGAAATGAAATCTCATTGTAGTTTTGATTTGAATTCCCTGATTGCTAGGGATGTTAAATTTTTTTTTCATGTATTTGTTGACCATCTGTATTTCTTTCTTTCATATAGGAAACTAGAGAAAAATAAGAAAAAAATGAGGGGAATCCTATGAAAACAGAAAGGAGATCAGTGCAGGAGAGGAAGGAGATAGAGGAGGATAGAGAAGGGATGGGAAAAGAGGGGAACGGTAGAATAATTGACCAAATTGTGCTATAATGAGTAGAAGAAAGACTAGTAAAGTAGAGGAAACAAAACAGGGGGAGGAAGGAAGGGAGGGAAAGAGAAAGTACTGGAAACTAAAATGGAGCAAGTTAAATTTCATGTATATAAGATTATGTCAAAATAAAACCCCACTATTATGTATAATTTACTAATAAAATATTAAACAATAAAAATAAATCCAAAATATCTTCATGGAAAATCAAAAACTAAATAAATGGAGGGTTACATTGTGTTCATGGCTTGGAGAATCCAACGTGTCCAATTCTTCCCAAATTGATATATAGATTTAGTGCAATTATAATCAAACTCCTGGAAAGCTTAAAGACACAGACAAGCTAACTTCATTTCATATGGAAACGCAAAGGAATTAGAATAGTTTAAAACTACTTCCAGATAAAGAAGAAGAAAGTGGGCGGGCTGACTGTAACCATGTTGTATTGGTAAAGTAATAGACACATGGATCAATGCAATAAAATAGCGATTCCAGAAATAGATCCATACAGATTTGAATAACGATTTTTGACAAAGTTGAAAACAACAATCCAGTGGAGAAAGGACCATCTTATTAACAGATGGTGTTGGAAAAACTGGACATGATTTACAAAAATATAACATCCTATAGCTCACACCTTATCTGAAAATAATCTCAAAATGGATCATTGAGTCTAAGTATCAATGTAAAATTATAAAAATTCAAGAAGAGAAAGAATGAATTTTGTGAATTGGAGTTAGCAAAGTATGCTAAGACATGATGCCAGATGAAATAAATTGGATTTCATCAACATAAAAATTGCTCAGTGAGAGGCTCTGTTGCACAAATAATAATGCAAGCTACATTTTGGTAGAAAATATTTACAAATCCCATATCTGACCTCTATTCAAATGACTTTTAAAATTTAACAATTATTAAAAAATAAAATAGGGAAGAATACTAAGTAGTTCATGAGTGGATCTGACCCATGGTAAATAAACACAAGCAAGGATACTTACCATCATTAGCTATTTAAAAATGCCAAAAACCCCATGGTGAAATACCACTATATAATTATAATGGGTAACATAAAAGAAATATGGACAATGTAAATAATGGCAAAATTCAAAGCAACTAGAACTCTCATACATTGCTGGAAGGACTGAAGTCATTCTGCCTGTGAGAGGACAGTAAATAAATTATTTCATGACCATAAGGGCAGATTTTGGCAAATAATAGAGTTGGTCATGTGTATATATATTTTTTCCTTTTCACACTGGGTAATTGCACTTCATGTCAATTTGAGGTTAGTCCTGGCCACATGATGTAGTTGGCCAATAAAATATGAAGGATGATAAAATGTGTCACTGTTACATATAAACATTTAATTATAAACATGAGACTCTCCAGCACACTCTTTCCATTATATGGTGATATGAACTGATGTATTGATCTTCAAGTTTTCACTTTCACCCTGGAATGCTGAACCATGCTTATAGGGCAGCTCCATGGAGAGTGACCCGAACCTGTAGCAGACTTGGCATGAGCTTTAGTGTTTCAGTCACAGAAGGGATTTGTGGAGTTTTCTTTTTTTTGTTACTATATCATAATTTCTTTTATTTTGACTAGTAAAATATCAGAATACTACAGTGATGCAGCCACCTTGATGTTAGTAGCAGCACAATTAACAATAGCTAAGCTATGGAACCAACCTAGATGCCCACCAACAGATGAATGGATGAAGAAATCGTGGTATATATACACTATGGAATATTACTCAGTCATAAAGAATGATGTTATAACGTTTGCAGGAAATGGATCTGCAGAATATCATGCTAAGTGACATAAGCGAATACCCCCAAAACAAAGTTTGAATGTTTTTGCTAATATGTGGAAGGTAAAACAAAACAAAGGTGGGGAGGGGAAATAAGGGAAGTTCAGTAGATTAGACAAAGTAAATGAAAGGAAGGGGAATAAGAGAAAGAAAAACAGTAGAATAAATCTAACATAATTTTCCTATGTACGTATATGAAAATACCTTAGTGAATCCCACTATCATGCCTGCCGCAGTCTCTGGCTGGGCACAAATCACGAGTCTCCACACAGCTTGTAGATTCAAACAGCAATTCTTTATTCCCAAACTCACACCGGCCGTCTACAAACACGTTCTGGGGGAATCCACGTTCTCTGCCCAAATCCACTACTCCTGGGCTTCTGTCTCCCAAATATATTGTCTGACCCTAAGAACTCAAGAGGAACTCAGCAGCAGGATACGCCCTATTCTAAAGGGGGAACACCCTAATCTCCTATTATGCTAAACCAGGAACACCCTAAACACGGATCCGCCCTGGTCCTTGAGCAAGGTCACCTTACATGCAATGTCCTGCAAAATGTCCTATTTCCATGAGTCCTTCCACTAGAGAAACATGGGGGTACGCTGGCAAGGAAATTGTCATACCTACTTGGCTGATGGCTCCCAGCACATGCCCACCCACAAAAATGGGCTTCTAATTAGAGTAAGATATATTCCATGCATGTATAATTTTATTAAAAATGGTTCTACTGTCATGTATAACTAAGAAAAACTAATTTATAAAAAAAACTGTGATGGCCTTTGCAATATAGCAAACTAAACAATGAAATTACTTTATATCAAAACTTGCAGAATGCAACCAATGCAGCATTTAGCAATAAATTTATAGAATTCAATGTATTTGAAATTTAAAAATTAACAATTTCCATTTCTGCAACCTGAAAGTTCATTAAATAAAAGCAATAATAGGCAAAAATTAGGAGAAAGGAAATGTTCTAGATAAGAATATTAATTAAAAAGGATTCAAAAAAGCATTAGGGACTACTAATAAATATCAGCAATCACAAGGTAAAATTGTCATTGGGAAAAAAGTTAGCTTGACCTCCATAGAGAAAAATTATAAAACGTTACTGAAAAACATAAAAACATACCTGAATGATTGTAGAAATCTACCACATTCATGAATTCAAAAACTCTATGTTGTAAGAAATGTCTATTTTCCCAAACTATTTCTAATTATTCTCCAATATAATGTTAATAAGATCCCAACAGAGTTTTCTGATAGAATTTTGATAGGTCTTAACAACCTCAGAGAGAAATAAAAAGGACACAAAGAGAAAGGACTATTTTGAAAAAGGAAAACATCTGGAGAATTGGGCTTCAATTTTTCAGGATATTGCAAATCTATGGTAACAAGACAAAGAGAATTAATGTAGGGATAGAAGGTGAAACAATAGAACAAAAGAGAACTACCAAACACAGACCCATTCGCACCCTGAAATTTATACACGACAAAGGAAAAAAATCACTGCGAAAGCATTCACATTTTGATAAATGTTGCAGAGATAGGTAATTATTTGAAGAAGGAAAAAAAAAACACAGATCTCTATGTCAACCCATTACAACCATACATACACCAAGGTGATTCAAGGCTTAAATGTGTAAAGAAAGTTACTAAAACTTTTGGAAGAACACAGAGAATATTTTTATGGCATTATCTTGAGGATAAATTTTTTTTTTAGTTGCTCATGACGATACAATGATCTTGACATATCATACATTTGATTCAAATGGGGCATGAATTCTCAATTTTCCACGTGTACAGATTGCAGGATCACATTGGTTATACAGCCACGTATATACATACAGCAATACTAGTGTCTATTGTACTCTGCTGCCCTTCCTATAACCCCTCCCCTCCCCTCCCCTCCCCTCCCATCACCTCTCTCTACCCTCATCGTTATACAAAATACATATATGATGGTGTGACGGGAAGAAAAAAAAGAGAGAGAGAAATGTGTCACAGAGGATACATTTTTGATAAGATTTAAACCATTAAGAAAAGGATTGGTATTAAATGCCCATGGACACACATTCAAACACACTCTCCTTAGGTGAAAATCAAACTAGAGACTAGGAGCTATTTGCAATGTACATAACCAACAGAGGATTAATATGCCAAATATGAAATGCATCCTGCAGATCTTTTAGGAAAGTACAAACATCCTAATAAAATGGAAAAATATCTCAGTAGTTAATTCCAGAATAAATTTGAATGGACAATAAACAATGTGAAAAGACACTTGACTTTGCTCTTAATGAAATGCAAATTGAAATAACAATGAGAAAAAGTTTCATACCCATCTTATTAGCAAGGTTTTTTCCACCCTTTTTAAGGATAGGAACAAAATAACCTTCAGCAATGTAAAATATCTTCATGCTTTCGGACCCAGGATTCTACTCTGTGGTTAAGCCATCTAAGGAAACTCCAGCACACAGGTACAGGAACTATGTATAATAGTTTGCTGCCACATTGTTGAACAGGAAAAATATTAGACACAACACAGTGATTTATTCTTCAATAGTGATTAAACAGTGGTATGTTGATGCCATGAAATTCTATATAGCAATTAAAATGAATAAACTACAAAACCCTTCTGGCCCAGAGGAGAACCTTCTCAGGAGACCAATAACAGCCACTTTAACTTTTGCTCATTTCTTCACATTTATCCTCACTGCTATACATTTTAGTAGATTTGTGAAAGATTTTCATACTCAGAATCAAAGGAATTCATTTTAATTATGACTTGTCCAACCTACCAACTTCTTGGTTACAGACAATATTTCACATGATCCTGCATCATGACTAAAGTTCCCAGGTTTTTTTTTTTCTATTATGTATAACTGATGAAAAAAGTAGTGAAGCCTACTGAAGTTTTGTCCTGGACAATAAAAAACACTATTTGAGATTACACAGAAAGATAAAAGGAAAAGAAAAACTCTTGTTGAAAGATTTTCCAGGTACAAACTTTCCTTTCCAGGATCAGAGAGAATTGGTGATCATGCTAGACATTTCCTAAAAACAATCTTCACAAAGCAGTTGTGTTGGAACATTCTGCTATTGCAAAGGAAAAGTGAGTCTGGGTGTTCACATTCTCACTTACTGAGCTTACTTGAGGAGTAGGTCTCTAAGCGTAAGTCCAAATGGAGGAGATAATTGCATTCTTTCCACAAGACTGGTACCAATTTGTTTTAAGGCAGTCAGGATGTTTCTGTTCACAAGAAAAGACCTCAACTGTACTGGAAGAAGTTGAAAAGGACAAAGTCTTAAAAGACTTTTAACTTCATACTGTAGTTACTTATTATTTTAATTTATATGGAATAGACACTACGGCTTCTAGTCCTGGTCAAATACTGAGAGGGGTTTTGCCTGGTTTTGTTGCCTTGCATTGGCTCATAGAAAAAAACAGAATTGTTCCATTGATTACAGAACACATTCCGATTTTTCTGAAACTAATGATTGATAAAGCAAGTTGAGGTCCAGCAAAAGACTGTCTTTTTATTATGGTTGTGCCAGGTTCATTGAAAATATTACAACATAGCAGTAAGATTCAATGTGGTGGTTAGGAATTCATCCCAAGTATAGGCTGAATGAACGGCAGGCTGGAAACTGCCCAAGTCCAAAAGCATCTTTATTTCCTTAGTATCAAGATCTACTTCAGTGGTCTTGATCCTGAGATTTCAGAAACACTTCTCCTTTCTCCCCCTGCAGCTTTCTCAGGTACTTTCACTTCTTCAGATAACATGCTAGCCTGACATCTTGTAGTGGATTTTTTTTGCTAGGAATAATGGTGACCTGCTTGCACATGCTTGTTAGTGTGGGAATTGTTTCATGTGATACTTCTCAGTGATGACCTACGCCACCTTTTCCACAGTCTTGTGTTGGTGGATTCCTGGTAAAACAGCCAAAATAAGGCTTTAAAGAAGTCACTAACTGACTTGAAAATATGAAAATGACTGGTACATTGGTTTGACATTGGATAAAAAATTCAAGGAAACAATATTACAAAAAAAAGTCATATTTTTCCCCACTGTGATATGATCATAATACGGGGTTTACAGTGGGAGAGTACCTACCCTTCAAAAGTTGTTGATCCAAATTGGGAAGTTAAATGCTGACACTATTAGAGGTCAGAGAACAAGTCTTTCATGGGATTGCTTTATGCCACAAACTATGATGATGAACATTATATTACACAAACTCTTCCACATTTTTTTATGGCATGCTGGCGATGAAACTCAGGATCTTACAAATGCAAAGTAAGCACTCTACTACTGCAATACTACCCAATCCTCATCCTGTACTTTTCAGAAAACAGTACAAGCACCAGATCTTTTTCTAGAATATCTGATTTATTCTTCAAAACCTTTCCATATACTTTTTCTATTGGAGGCCATTTTGACTAGTACATATGATCTCATCAGTGAGGTATGTTTTAGTTTGCTTTTCAACACTGTGACCTAAAGGCTTTACAATAACAATTTTAGAGGAGGAAAAGTCCATTTGGTTCTAATAGTTTTAAAGGTTTCAGTCCATAGATGGCTGACTCCATTGCTCTGGGCCCCAGATAAGGCAGGACATCAAGGCAGAAAGGTCTATGGAGGAAAGCAGCTCAGAGTATGGCACCAGGAAGCAGAGTCAGCTCCCCTGACCACAGGCAAAATACAAACCCTGAGGGCACACCCCAAGTGACCCACTCCTCCAGTCACTCCCTACCTGCCTACAGGTACAGCCCAGTTAATCCCTATCATAGGATTAGTGCACCAATGAGGTTAAGGCTCTCATAATAAAATCATTTCACCTCTAAACTTTCTTGCATGGTCTCACACATAAATTTTTGGATGAAACCTAATATCTAAATAACAGATTATTTTTATTTTTTTCATCCTAGAAAAGAAGCAGTTCTTATAACTTTTCTGCCTTTTTGTTACCCTAAGTCAGGTGCCTAAGAAAAGCTAACCTCCATTAATATTGATTATTTTAATTATCATAATGGTTCTTTAAAAGAAATCCTAACTTTATGGATAATGTGAAAGTTAGAATTTGTAGTCCAATATTTTTGTCATTTGGATTGTGGTAGACTTTTGGTAAAACAAAAAAAAAAATGTGTAAGAGTAGGTAATAAGATTTTTAATGCTTTCATAAATATTTGACAAGTGAATTGCCTTACCAAATCAATAGATATATAATTTTTACACACTTAAGATATATATATATATATATATATATCAGTGGGGCTTTTTCTCACTTCTATTAACTTTTGAAGGTTTACAGCAGTTAAAGTATTTTTGCTTCTATGTATGAAGGTTAAAAAATAATTTTTTATAAAATATAAGAGCAACCAATTTCACCATCAAGTAAAAGTAAAAACTAGTTTTTTTTATAAAAATTAATCCAAAGTGACAATTAGGATACATTTAGATATGCTAATGAGTTTGTAAATGGGTGCTGTAGAGATTCTAACAGTCTACAAAAATCTGAATATAATGAGATATGTTATTCATTGCCAAGGCACAGAAGAGGAAAAAATTATCTGTTTAACTCCAGAACATGAGCAGAATCAATCTCATTTCACAGACAAAACGACAGAACAGGAACATGAGCTGATTGAGAGCATGCCACTCTTGGAATGATTTGCTAATAACTATAAAAAAATTGAAGCTATATTGGAAATTGTCACAGATAAGTCACAAGAAGTATCCTGATTTGTGAAGGGATTTGGTGGAATTGGAGATATCTTATGGAACCAAGTAGATTTCCAGGGAATGGAATACCAAGGAGGAGGTGATGAATTTTTTTGACCTTTGAACATTCAATGGATGTTCTATTGATTTTCATACATTGCCAGAAGTTCCAATAGAAAACTGATTGTTGTGTTGCTCAATATCTTTCAGGTAGCTGACAATTTGTGATCTCTGTGCACTAAGTCACTCTTCTCTTTCCTCTCTGCCATTTTTTGTTGTTATTTTGTGGATCTGGGAACTGAAACATTCCTCTTTTTTTTATCTCTAGAAGAGTAAAATGACTTTTAGAAATGTCTGTGTTTTTGAGGATTTTAAAGTATATGGTTAGCATATTTTTATTAAAATATTTCATTTTCCTAGGAACTACATAAATCAATCTATGCATACAATATCATATACAAATGTTTCATAGTAGTATTATTCATAATAGCCAAAGGTGGAAATAACAAATGTTCATCCATGGGTAAAGAAATGTGGTATATCTAGATAATCAAATATTTCTCAGGTACAAAAAGAATGATGTCCTAATATGTTCTATATTAACAATATGAAACTTGAAGTTATATTGTAAGAATCTATTTATGTGAAATGCTCAGGAAAATGAAATCAGTAGGCACAGAATTTTGAACCCTGACACAAATAAAAGATCACCAACTCCAATTTTAAATCAAATTAAAGCAAGCTTATATTTGTGTACACAAAGAGAGCTGATCAGCGGCTGTCTCTCCTAACATGAGCTAGGGATAAGCACCTCATCTTTCAGGGAACAAGGTTTTATAGCACAAAAAGTTGCAAAGGGAGTGTCTTGAGAACTTACAGATAACAGGATTTTGACTAGCATAATACAAAGGCAGATATTAGGTTAATGATCTACATGGCTTAACATTTCAAGGTAGGGAATAAATTTAGATCCCAACATCAGAATTTATGAGGCACCGCTGAGGTTTCAGAGCGGGTTGTTGTCTGGTCATCAGGAGCCAGGATTTATGAGGCATCAATAAAGTTTTAGAGAGGGTTGTTGTCTGGTCAGGGAAAGCCAGGCATGGGTGAGTGAAAGGCATGGGCAGGTTAGAAATTGCAGTAATTTATAGTAAAACAGAGAAACTTTTCATGACTTTGTGATGAATGCTTACCAATATTAAGATGGAATTAGGCTGGGTTCATCAAGAACATACCTGAAGTTGAAGTTGAGAATAAAGAATGATTGAAAATGTGAATTAAAGATATCATTTTTGGTAATGGAAATATTCTAAAATGATGAAAATGCAATTTTATGAATCCACTAGAGGTCATTTAATTGTACACTTAAATGTGTGAATTGTATGATAAGAATTATTGCAATAAATATGTGAAAGGTGGGGGCTATATGATAAGAATTATTGCAATAAAGATGTGAAAGGTGGGGTCTAAGGCTGTGGCTCAGTGATAGAATGCTCGCCTAGCACATTTGAGACCCTGGGTTTGATCCTCAGCACCACATAAAAATAAATAAATAAAATAAAGGTATTGTGTCCAACTACAACTAAAAAATTAAAATATTTTAAAAAATGGTGACTGTGATGGTGAAATTCCTAAAAAAAGATGTTAAAGGTGATTATATACCAATTAAATAGCAAACAAAACTATTGTATGAGGAAAATCCACCACTCTCATTTATTTGATGTACTCAACACTCCTCAGCCAATAGCATACCAGGATAATTTGGAGTGAACTTTTTAAAAAACATATATTCAGAAATGTTGATCTATCTTTCTCCTTTTAAAGAAATAATATAATACTATGTATATCATGAGGAACCTCTTTCCTCATTCACATCTGCGTGGAAAGTCTGGCACTACACGGGGTAACTGAGTAATGAAAAAATTTGCTTAAACCCTTTTTGACTTAGTGTCTCTTCTGAAGAATAATGATAATAGTGCTGTGCTTCTGTAATGTCCCCCGAATAATGATAATAGTGCTGTGCTTCTGTAATGTCCCCCAAAAGCCTGAGTGTTAAAGGCTTGGTCCCCTTCTTGGCACTATTGGGAGGTGATGGAACTTTAGTGGAAGGTTTTAGGTCATTTGAGGCATGCCCTTGAAGGAGCATGTGGGGTAATAGCCTCTTCCCCTATCTCTTTCATCCTAGCCATGAGGTGAATGCTCCCATACATGTTCCCTACATGATATTCTGCCTTGTCACAGGGCCAACAGAAAGGGGTCCACTAAACTATGGATTGAAACCTCCAGTACTGTAAACCAAAATAAGCCTTCTCTATTTATAAGTTGATTATCTTAGGTAGTTTGTTACAGAGAAAGAAAGCTGACTAACACGAATAGAACTAAAACATAGTGTCATTGCAAATATTAATCAGGATAATATGTACAGACAGAGTTCTTAAACTAATGTCATGCAAACTGTAAGAAATACATAGTTTTTGCTGTTATTTTTCTTTCCTGGGTCAGTTCATCAAAGAAGGCTTTCTCAATCCTTTTGGAAAGTAACACTTTCTTTCATAATTGTACATCCAAATAAATGGCATGTGTACTAATTATATGTAAAGTTGAACCCACTAAGACAATAATATTTTGAGTATTTTTTATGTTTTTCTTAACGGCTTTAAGCTCTCTGAATGGACAGAATATTGCACTTAAAATTGTGATTACAATTATTTCTGGGATATATGTACCTTGTTAAGTGTCAATTTCTTTGGAGTTGAGAATCATTTTTTGCATTTTTTTTCATGCAAAGAGAAGGTACTGAATAAATATTTGTGTTAGAGTAACACTAAGTCCATTGAATGAATGTCTACCACACACTAGGCACCTCATATACATTGTCATTCATCTACAGTGGAACAGGACAGATTACATTAACACATCTTAATGACAGGGAAACAAAGGCTCAAGCATGTTTTTTTTTTTCAAGTCATACAGCTAGTGACAGCAGAGTTGTTTTTCTCTAAATTGTATTATAATGCTTCAAGTAGATACAGGTAATTTTTAATGTTGACTTTTTGATTCCCATGGTTGATAGAACACTGTTCATTGATCAATAAATTTTTTAATAAATTGATGTTAATGCATGCTCTTTATAGATTTGATGTGAATAAAAACAGTTACAAAGAAACAAGAAATATTAATGCAGTAAATATTATTTGAGAAAAATAAATCATTCAACTTTCATCAAGGAAATCAATATTTAGTTGGACTTGTTATATACATAAATGAGACTATATGACCATCATATTAGGAGTCCAGAGAAGGAAGAGATATGAAGTGTGAATGTGATAGTTTCAATGAGACATGAAATTTGGCTTGATTGATAAAGGGTTGATAGGATTAGAATCAAAGTAGGTACAATCAGGGTTTCCTGCATGTGAGCCAAGTGAAAAGGTGTGTCCTGAGAATATGAATAAATCGGTTTGGTTTGGGATGAGTAGAAGGAATAGAGAGAGCTGAGGACTGAAAAGCAGATCTTAGAGAAAGTCAATTGACCTTAATTATCACATTGGGGCATGGAGGTCTCTAGGGCCTAATAAACAATACTCACTCCCCTGTTATTAAATAAGCCTTACCAATGCCCCAAATGAAGAATGGATGTGCCCAGGCTTAGGATCAACAGATGGTTCCATCCAGTCAGTTGGTCATAGTGAGTAAGTGAAGGTACAGTGGAAAGGAAACATGGTATCACAGTCTCTCCAGGACAGAACCTGAAATCCAAGTTTTCCTCCCCACAGATGAAGACAAGACCAAAATATAAGTTTCTTTTTTCGTGAATTGCAAGATTCCACCTGTCTTAAGAGGGTGTCATGTCACCTTTGAGGCCAGTAAAACTAAAGAAGGTAAACACAGTATTTTCTTTTCTGGAGCTCTGACTGAGTACCGACTGAGTAAGGTATTCTTCCTCCAGAGTAAACAAGACATTTTCCACTAGGTAATTCAAAATGAAATAACTGGTTTCTGAGAGAAAGACATGGGGACAGTACAGGGAAAACAAGGTGCTAGGGATCAGTCAGTCTCTAGATGAGTTCAATAGGATACTTTGGGTGGATATAGATGTTGGATATTGTGATTCTGCAGACCAGCCCATTCCCATTAGAACTGTGGGGATTAAAAAGCAGAACACAACTCAAAAGATCAAGAAAAGGACCAACCAATGTCAAGATCTCAGGAAGAGAGAGTCACAGTTTATGGGTCAGGAAAAGAAAAATATTTTTTTCCCTCAGATTTTTAAAATGGCTTTTATTTTTTAAAATATAATATGTGCATGGGATGGGTTGTGGCTTGGAAGCAGAACTCTCACCTAACATGAGGCACTGGGCTTGATCCTCAGCACCACATAAAAATAAAATAAAAGTATTGTGTCCACCCATAACTAAAAACAAATAAATATCAAAAATAATATAATATGTACATTACAGGAAAAATAAAAACACAAGAAAAGCACAAAGTCACCAATCACAAGCAACCTAGTTGGATGTGTCCCTGCAGATCATGCATCTACATACAATATCCGATTTTCAGTGATAGATTGTAGTGTGTATCATGATTTTCACACATCATGAATATTCACCAATTCAAAAATCCCAAAGGTACATAGGTATTTTAGGTATTTTTGATAACCAAGAATATACTACACCAACTCAATCTGTTACAAAAAAAATTGTAATTCTTTCTTGGGGACAAAAATTTCACTGAAGACAAAAATGGCAACAGTCCCTTAGATAGACATATTTGCAGAGTAACAACCAAAACAATGCAAGGAATAGAAAGATCTTTGACCCTGTAAGTATATAGTATTGGACTTCTCTTTTTGCACACCAGATTCCAAAAAAAAAAAAAAGGACCAGATCTCACAGAACCAAGACTACCTTCATGTCTCACTTTCGTAAATAAGATTGATACTCTAATCTGTTAAAAAAGAGTTATGCAGGTCAATGTAACGGGCATCAGGGGCTTAAATATTGAGTCCTTTCTCATTGTTCTAGGCACTAATTCTAAACATGAATAAAGGAAGACACAGCTCTGTTTCTTCAAAATGTGGCACAATAGGAGAATTTAAAAAAATAAACAAACTTAACATCAAACATGGTAATGTATACATGGGAAGATACAATGCCTCATATGATCCCATATCAAGGAGATTTCGTTCAGACCAGAGTGATCAAAGAATACCTCTAAGAGGATAGTTTCTCAGCACTATCAACATTTTGGGACCTGATGATTTTTGTATCAAGGGTGAGATATTTTGTGCATTGTACAGAAAAACTACTGGCTTCCACACACTCAGAAACTCAGTAGGCCTTGGCAAATATTCCCAAGGTGTAAAACCACTTCTAATTGAGAACTCCATCTTAGATGAAGTGACATGTAAGGTGTGCTTGAACAAAGTAGGACATAAAAGGTGTAACTATGGAAGTTTCTGTGGAATGCAAGCAAAGAGCATCTGGGGTGGAACTCTGAGAAGGAACCAAATCATGTAAGGATGCACATTGAAAGAAGAATATATGAAAGGGACTGAGAGATGGCCAGTGAAGGAGGAGGATATCCAGGACAGGGGAGAGGTTTTCTGTAGTAATGGTCAGTAGTCAACATGTAAAATTCTATGACCACAAAAAGACCTGAAAATTCCTATTGGGTTTTCCTACAAAAGAAGTTGAGTACAAAAGCCATACAGCTGTGAGTTGAGGCGTGAGGAGGAGACGTAGTGATAACACTGAGGGGATACAGGCTTTTAATTAAGACTTGGTTTCAGATTCTGTTTAATAGTCATGGATTATATGGCACCAAGGGGCTGTTGAGGAATGACCTTTGGTTTCCCTACTAACTTGAGAGGTCAAGGTTCTAATCTGTGCTTGCACTTGGTAAAATTCAGTGATCAATGTACATTATTGTCTTGTGCTGAGTTTTGGTCAATACACAACCAGGTAATCTTTATCTTCTAATTTTCTAATAAATAGTTGCCAAGTTCTCAAGTTTGGTTCCATCAATTCTATATTTATCCAACTGAGATTTTGAAACCAAATTCAATATCTCCAGTTTGATGTTACTGTTACCTCAATATCATATCTATTATAGTGGCCATTTATTGATATTTAGGTCCCTATGTTATATTAAAATCCTTTTGGATTAATATTCAATCACCTATTATTTTTTATTTTTTTGCATTACAATTCTTATTACACATATACAGCATATTCTTCATATCTCTGGTTGTATATAAAGTATGTTGACACCAATTCGTGTCTTCATACATGTACTTTGGATAATGATGTCTATCACATTCCATCATCCTTGCTAATCCCCTGCCCCATCCCTTTCCCTCCCACCCCTCTGCCCTATCTAGAATTCATCTATTCCTCCCATGCTCCCCCTTCCTACCCCACTATGAGTCATCCTCCTTATATAAGAGAAAACATTTGGCATTTGGTTTTTTGGGATTGGCGAACTTCACTTAGCATTATCTTCTCCAATGCCATCCATTTACCTGAAAATGCCATGATTTTTTTTCTTTTTTATTGCTGAGTAAAATTTCATTGTGTATATATGCCACATTTTTTTATCCATTCATCCACTGAAGGGCATCTAGGTTGGTTCCACAGTTTAGCTATTGTGAATTGTGCTGCTATAAACATTGATGTGGCTGTGTCCCTGGTATGCTGTTTTTAAGTTTTGGGGGGGTATAGACTGAGGAGAGGGATAGCTGTGTCAAATGGTAGTTCCATTCCCAGATTTCCAAGGAATCTCCATACTGCTTTCCATATTGGCTTCACCAATTTGCAGTAACTGTTTGAGTGTATGAGCGTACCTTTTTCCCCACATCCTCGCCAACACTTATTGTTGTTTGTCTTCATAATAGCTGCCATTCTGACAGGAGTGAGTTGATATCTTGGAGTAGTTTTGATTTGCATTTCTCTAATTGCAAGAAATGATAAACTCTTTTTTTCGTATATTTGTTGATTGATTGTATATCTTTTGGTACAGAAGAGAGGACACAGAGACTATTACAATTATCTTATGTTAGACAAAGGTGCCAAAAATATGCATTGGAGAAATGATATCCTCTTCAACAAATGATGCTGGGAAAACTGGAAATCTATTTGCAATAAAATTAAGTTAAACCCCTATCTCTCACCATGCACAAAACTCAACTCAAAGTGGATCAAGGACCTAGGAATTAAACCAGAGACTCTGCATCTAATTGAAGAAAAAGTAGGCCTTACTCTTCATCATGTGGGATTAGGTCCCAACTTCCTTAATAAGAGTCCTATAGTGCAAGAATTAAAACCAAGAAGCAATAAATGGGATGCACTCAAACTAAAAAGTTTCTTTTTAGCAAATAATCTGTGAAGTGAACAGAGAGCCTACATCCTGGGAGCAAATCTTTACCCCTCACACATCAGAGCACTAATCTCTAGGGTATGGGCCAAGGATTTGTTATGTTTTTAATTTTTAATGCAATTGTGAATTTATTAGGCACATTTATATGTCTCTAAAAACATCATTGATAAAAATATGGAGAAGGAATGGTGAAAAATCTTGTGCCACTAAATGGTGCAGATGTGTTATTTCCTTCATGTTGCATGGGAAACAAATAATTCTGGGACATTTATGTGCCACAGGAATAGTGCCAATGTGGGAAGTGCATAATTAATTCAAATGACAATATTTGTCAAGAGTCCTTTATTCTTCAGGCACTGCACTGGGAAGTGGGGATACTTTAAAACAGACCCTATTGTATGGTGAAGATTAATAATGTAAACAGATAAGTGTTAAAAGAGACATAAAGACAAGAGTTTCATGGTTGTTTTCCTCATATGAGTAAGATAAAAACAGCCAACCTAAATGTACAATAGCTACCAGTAGAGTTTGGTAAGTGATGGGGGAAGGGTAGGTACAGGAGACTGGATTTGATTAGTTTACACTGTATGTGTGTCTTTAAATATGTCACTGAACCACACTAATATGTACAATTTATACATGTCAATAAAATATAAAATAATGTTAAAAATAAGATATTAAAACACTGCAAACAGTGTATTCACTTACACTTGGGGTTAATTCATTGACTCCTAACCAAAATCCTATGAACTAAATGATTTTCTCTGGTTTATAGCTAAGTAAATTGAGACTCACAGAAATGGATTTTTTCAGAACAGGTAGTATCACTAGTCAGTGGTGGCATGGATCACTAGGGTCTTGATATGCCGCCCTCTTCTATGTTGCTCATTCAACAATCAGCTTTGATA
This sequence comes from Callospermophilus lateralis, assembly GCF_048772815.1. Lineage (NCBI taxonomy): Eukaryota > Metazoa > Chordata > Mammalia > Rodentia > Sciuridae > Callospermophilus > Callospermophilus lateralis. Next base: position 39,053,384 of record NC_135309.1, read on the forward strand.
TATTGGTTAAACTACATGTGAATTAAGATTTATTATTCACCTTTTCTCCATCTTTTCCACAAGTGGAGACAGAAGCCCAGTGGGTGTGGATTTGGGCAGAGAACGTGGATTTCCCCAGAGCGTGTTTGTAGAAGGCCGGTGTGAGATCGGGAATAAAGAATTGCTGTTTGAATCTACAAGCTGTATGGTGGCTCGTGATTTGTGCCCAGCCAGACTGCGGCAACCAAATTCCTCAATAAGACCTAAAGTGCAAGAAGTAAAATCAAGAATGAGTAAATGGGATGGTAGCAAACTAAAAATCTTATTTACAGCAAAGTAAATAATCCAGAATATGAAGAGAGGGCATACAAAATGGGAGAAAATCTTTGCCACCTGCACCTCAGATAGAGCATTAATCTCCAGGACATATAATGAACTCAAAAAACTTTTGTACACACAAAAAAAACCCAACTAACCCAATCAATAAATGGGCTAAGGAACTGAACAGGTACTTCACAGAGGAGAAATATGATCAGTCAACAAATACATGAAAAAATATTCAATATCTCTAACAATTAGAGAAATGCAAATTAAAACTACATTGAGATTTCATATTATTGCAGTCATAATGGAAATTAACAAGAATACAAGTAACAATAAATGTCAGCAAGGTTGTAGGGGAAAAGGTACACTTATACATTGCTGGTGGGACTGCAAATTGGTGCAACCACTCTAGAAAGCAGTATGGAGTTTCCTTAGAAAACTTGGAGTGGAACCATAATTTGACCCAGTTATCTCACTTCTCAGTATTACTCAAAGGACTTAAAATCAGCATACTATAGTGACACAGCCACACCAATGTTTATAGCAGCTCAACTCACAATAGCTAAGCTATAGACCCCATGTAGGAGGCCTTCAACAGATGAATAGATAAAGAAAATGTGTCATATATACATAATGGAGTATTACTCAGTCATAAAAAAGAATGAACTTAAAGCATTTGCTGGCAAGTGGGTAGAACTGGAGACTATCATGCTAAGTGAAATAAGCCAGTCCCATAAACACCAAAGTCCAATATTCTCTCTGATATGAAAATGCTAATAAGAGGGACTGGAAAAGTGAGGAATTAAGGAATAAAATTGACCAAATTATGCTACTTACATATATAATATATCATAGTGAATTCCATATTTACATGTATCTATAAAGTGCCCATTAAAAAACAATAAATAAATATAAGAAATACCAATAGGGTAGAGAAAGAGGGACAGGAGGAAGAAAGAAGGGAGAGAAAGAAGTAGTACTGGGCACTAAAATGGAGCAAATTATATTCCATGTGTGTATGATTATGTCAAAATGAATCCCAGTATTATGTATAACTATGATTCAAAATAGTGCCTCACAAATAATAAATGCTGCATAGTTTTTGCTGGTATTTTTCTTTCCTTTTATCAGAGAAGGTTTTTCCCGTCTACTTGTCTTTCATAATTGTGCATAGCAATTTATAGCATTTGCATTAATTATATGTAAATTTAGTTACCTACATTAAATGTATGCAAAGTAAAGTGATAGTGTTTTAAGTGTTTTTAATGTTTTTTCTCAGTCATATTAATGTCTATGAATGAAGAGACAGACTATTGCAATTACTTGATTGCAATTATTTCAGGTGATATTTGTTATTTTGTCAAGTGTGGATTGCTTTGGGGCCACAGATTATATTTTCTATTATTGTTTCAGGTAAAGAGAAGGCACTGAATAAATATCTGTATTCTAGTAACACATATTCCATTGAATGAATTTCTGCCACACATCAGGCACTATCTACACACACACACACACACACAAGTGACTGCATGCTCTTTTTAAATTTGTTGGCTACAAAAACCGGTATAAAAATAAGTAATATTAAACAGTAAATATTATTTTAGAGAGAAATATAAAAGATCAAACATTTCATCAAAGAAATGAATATTTAGATGGATTAATAATACACATAAATGAGAATATATGGATATTATAGGAGGAGTCAGTCCAGAGAAGAAAGAGATATAATGAAATATAACATGGTGACTTCAATGGGGAAATGGAATTTGTCTATTGGTGAAGGGTTGGCAGAATTGGGGTCAAAGATTAGGGAAAGTGGGAGGAATCCCAGGCTGCAGAGGCATGAGAGCCAAGTGAGAAGATGTGTTCTGAGGATGCAGAATGCATCAGTTTGCCTTTAGAGGAGTAGGGTGGATAGAGAGAACTGAGGATGCAGAGCACATCTTAGCAAGTCAGTTGATCATAATTGCCACATTGGGGCCCAAAGGCCTCCAGGGCCTCTCACCTGATAAACAATTCTTTCTCCACTGTTATTAAAGAAGCCTTAGCAATGCCCTGAGGGAAGAATTGGTGTGCTCAGCCTTAGGGTCAGGAGATGGTTCCATCTGGTGTGAGCTGGTTAGATTGAGTGAGTGGAGGTGCAGTGGAGACTTTGCCCCCTCCTTCTGGATTAGGGGCCTCAGCAATCTCCTCTGCTAAAGGAAAGAACTATCTGTTATTCCTGGGCAAGAGCTGAAATCCAGGTTTTCCTCTCCACAGATGAAGACAGGACCAAAGAGGTAAGTACCTTTCTAAGGCATTGCTAGATGCCACCTATAAGAGGATCTCACATCACCTTTGATGCCAGTAGAAATTAAGGAGGTAAACGCAGTATTTTCTTTTCTGGAGCACTGAGTGAGTACTGACTGGGTAAGCTATTCTTCCTTCAGAGTAAACAACACATTTTCCACGAGGTAATTCAATTAACTTTGGGGTCCATTATGTTGGATCCCTGGTTTGAATGTAGACATGTAAAATTCAGGCATGAAGACATTTTATCATTGAGTCTTCCTCTATCACCCATCCACCAACACAATAATACACACATGTCACAAAATAGTCTCACCTACCTGTCAATTGCATGACATTAGGGAACTCACTAAACGTTTTTAGAACATTTAGTTTTCTTATGTTAAGTGTGACGATTGGCCTCATATCATTTTTAAATCCCTGCCAAAACTCAACTGCTATGATGCCGCACTAGTATACAAAGTAAAGTATAAGTATCAGAGCCAGGAGACAAAGAATAGAAAGATGGCCAGAGTTGTTGAAGGTCAATCAAGGAAGACCTCTTTCAGGACTAGAGAAGAGGGACAACATTAGGAGAAAAAGCTGTATGTGAGAACTCAGAGTTAAAACAATTTGTTAATCTAGCTTTTGCATGTAAATAAAGCTGGCAAGACTTAACTGTGGTTTTCTGGTCTCATACTACAAAATATTGATGTGATAGAAGATCCTCGAAGATCACACTAAAATGCTGGGGACAAGATGGGATATTATATGATTTCTTGTAGGAGAGGAAGCTTGAGCTGGAGAATGATTGAGTCTATAGAGGGAGACTGTGATGGAGAAAAGATAGATGGATGCATTGGTGCCCAGTGAAGATAAGTAGTGAGTTCAGTCTTATAAAAAAATACCAAGAGAATTCAGGCACAAAAACAGTAATTAAAGGAGGAAGCAAAATTTGATTCAGATTGAAGAATGAATGTTCTACCAATAAAGAAGATGAGGAGAGTTTATAGAACCTCCTTTGCTGAGACAAAAGATGAAATTTCTTTACTTGGATGTGGCTTTGCATAGACAGACAATGTCATTAAATTACTGGATTGGTATGAAGAATGCAATATTGCATGCTATTGAAAAATTAACATAATGTCTATTCTTATGAACTTTACCCTTTCAAAGATCATGCAGAGATATATGGATGCATGCCCAGAAACACAGGCAAAAATGAACACAATGAAGTTCAAAGAAAGTTAATAATCTCTCTAATGCAGAATATCAATAATATCAAATATGCAAGTGTCAAAAAGTATTGAGTGAATTAAGGGGAGTAAGAGTAGGGATTAAGTTTTAAAACAATATTTTAAGAATAGAAAATATACAAAAAATATAGAATATCATCTAACTCAATCTTGCAATTAATACTAGAACATTTTTACAACATCCTGAAAGTTTCACTTTTATCATCTGAATGAAAAGGTGGCTTTCTAGTGATAGAATAACACTTTTTTTAGGCAATTTATTTTTTATGCCACATTATATTTTTTCTTTATATTGAGCCACAATCTTTCCTCCTGTGTGGTTCACCAGTTTGGGCCTTTGCATCAAACAGAGGATGCTAATCATTTTTTGATGGATAGATCTTTAAACATGGTTACATCTGTCAAGATTGTTTTAAAGTATTTACTTCTATGATCTAAAAAGCATAATTAAGTTTGGGGTGCATAGACCTAGGGATGGCACAGGGAGAACAAGGTGAGTTGTCCCAAACAAAGGGAATCACTAGCCTCAGTCTCTGGGGAAGTTTAACAGGACACTTTAGGCAAGTATGGATATTGTGATTCTGCAGATAAGCCTATTCCTTGCAGGACCCTGGGGATTAGGAAGCAGAACACAAATAAAAAAAAAGATAATAATAAAAAAATAAAATAAAGGCAGGCCTATGTCAAAGACTCAGGAGAAGAGAGTCAAAGATGATGGATCAGGGACAGATATTAAACTTATTGGATGTAGCATCAGGCTTTCCTTATAGATCAGATTCCAGAAAAAAGGACAAGATCCCATTTTTATTGTATTTATTTATTTAGGGGTGCTGGGAATTTTACCTAGGGCCTACTACATGCTGAGCAAGTGCTCTACCACTGAGCTACATTTCTAGCCCCACAATAGTATCAGATCTCAAGGAACAAAGACTTTCTTCACATTTCACTTTTGTAAGTAAGTTTAAATTCTGTAAGACTTCAGTTCTTTCTAAGGATCTTATAGAGAGCTTATGTAGATTGTTGCTGTAGGTATCAGGGACAAAAATATGGAGTCTTTTCATGCCAGTCATTGTTTCAGGCACTAAAACTCTAACGTGAACACAGCTCTGTTCTTGTAAATTCCAGTGTGGTGGAACAGGACAATAAAAAGAAATCAGAACTTCAGCTGGGGTTGTGGCTCAGAAGTAGAGTGCTCATCTAACGTGCATGAGGCACTAGGTTCCATCCTCAGCATCACATAAAAATAACATAAAGATATTGTGTCCTCCTATAACAAAAAAAGAAAAAAAAAAAAGAAAGAAGAAAGAAATCAGAACTTAAAGTGCAACATGCTAATGTGTTTATGGGAAGGTACTATGCCCCATATGATCATGTATCAAGGAGATTTAACTCTCAGAATACCTCTAAGAGAATAGTTTCTTAGCACTATCAGCATTTTGGGACCAGATGATTTTTGTGTGTATCAAGGGATGAATATCTTATACACTGCAAAAGTTACAGAAAAAATACTGGCCTCAACACATTCAAAACTATCTGTAGACCTTGGAAAAAGTCCCTAGAGGTGTAAAATCACTCCTGGTTGAGAACTACATTTAGATAAAAAGGCATGTAAGGTTTGCTTGAATAAAGTGGAACATAGAGTTCAATAACCAGTTTTATGGCTTGGTGAACTTTTTGTAGATGTGGGGCCTTTTCCTAAGGATAGTGCATAAGAAGAAACAGTCTTGGAAGAGGAAGATGTGCTAATTTTGTGATGCCCAAAGATATCCAAGTGCAGATGACCAGTAAGAAGATGGTGTTTTATGGGTAGAACTTGTTATCATTTTTTTATTTTATTGATTTTTTAAAAAATAAATGATAGCAGACTGCATTACAATTCATATTACACATATAGAACACAAATTTTTATATCTCTGGTTGTATATAAAGTATGTTCATGCCAATTTGTGTCTTCATACATGTACTTTGGATAATGATGTCCATCACATTCCATTATCATTGTTAACCCCCTGCCCCCTCTCTTCCCCTCCCACCCCTCTACCCTATCTAGAGTTTGTCTATTCCTCCCATGCTCCCCATCCTTACCCCACTATGAATCAGCCTCCTTATATCAGAGAAAACAGCTGGCATTTGGTTTTTTGGGATTGGCTAAATTCTCTTAGCATTATCTTCTCCAACTCCATCCATTTACTGCAAATGTCATGAGTTTATTCTTTTTTGTTGCTGAGTAATATTCCAATGTGTATATATGCCACATTTTTTTATCCATTCATCTACTGAAAGGCATCTAGTTTCATTCTACAGTTTAGTTATTGTGAATTGTGCTGCTGTAAACATTGATGTGGCTGTGATCCTGTAGTGTGTTGTTTTTAAGTTCTTTAGGTATAGACTGAGGAGAGGGATATCTGGGTCAAATGGTGGTTCCATTTCCAATTTTCCAAGAAATCTCCATACTGCTTTCCATATTGGCTGCCCCAATTTGCAGTCCCACCAGCAGTGTATGAGTGTACCTTGTTCCCCACATCCTCACCAACATATAATAGCTGCCATTCTGACAGGAGTGAGATGAAATCTTAGAGTAGTTTTAATTTGCATTTCTCTAATAACTAGTGACGATGAACATTTTTTTATGTATTTGTTGATTGATTGTATAGCATAGTCTGAGAAGTGTCTGTTCAGGTTCTTGGCCCATTTATTGATTGGGTTATTTGTTGTTGTTGTTGTTGTTGTTTTTTTTTTTTTTTTTGTGTGTGTGTGTGTGTGTGCTTAGATTTTAAGTATTTCATATACCCTAGAGATTAGAGCTCTGATGTGTGAGGGGCAAAGATCTGCTCCCAAGATGTAGTCTCTCTATTCACCTCACAAATTGTTTCTTTGCTGAGAAGAAACTTTTTAGTTTGAATCCATCCCATTTATTGATTCTTGGTTTTAATTCTTGTGCTACAGGAGTCTTACTAAGGAAGTTGGGGCCTGATCACACATGATGAAGATTAGGGTCTACTTTTTCTTCTATTAGATGCAGAGACACTGGTTTAATTCCTAGATCCTTGACTCATTTTGAGTTGAGTTTTATGCATGGTGAGAGAGAGAGAGGGGTTTAATTTCATTTTGTTGCATATGGATTTCCAGTTTTCCCAGCACCATTTGTTGAAGATGCTATCTTTTTTCCCATGTATGTTTTTGGCACCTTTGTTTAATATAAGATAATTGTAGTTTTGTGGGTTAGTCTCTGTGTCTTCTAGTCTGTACCATTGGTCTACCAGTCTGTTTTGGTGCCAATACCATGTTTGTTTTTGTTACTATTGCTCTGTAGTATAGTCTAAGATCTTGTAGAGTGATACCACCTGCTTTACTCTTCCTGCTAAGGATTGCTTTAGCTATTTTGGGTCTCTTATTTTTCCAGATGAATTTTATGATTGCTTTTTCTATTTCTATGAGGAATGTCATCAGGATTTTGATCAGAATTTCATTAAATCTGTATAGTGCTTTTGGTAGTATGGTCATTTTGATAATATTAATTATGCGTATCCAAGAGCAAGGTAGACCTTTCCATCTTCTAAGGTGTTCTTTAATTTCTTTCTTTGGGGTCCTGTAGTTTTCATTGTATAGATCTTTCACCTCTTTCATTAAGTTGATTCCCAAGTATTTAATTTTTTGAGGCTTTTGTAAATCGGGTAGTTTTTCTCATTTCACTTTTAGAGGATTTGTCACTGAAATACAGAAATGGCTTTGATTTATGGGTGTTGATTTTATATCCTGCTAATTTGATGAATTCATTTACTAATTCTACAAGTTTTCTGGTGGAACATTTTGGGTCTTCTAGGTATAGAATCATATCATCAGCAAATAGTGCTAATTTGAGTTCTTCTTTTCCTGTGCATATCCCTTTAATTTATTTCATCTGTCTAATTGCTCTGGCCAGTGTTTCAAGAACTATAAATAGAAGTGGTGAAAGATTTAACTATGTTAAATCCCTGTCTTGTTCCAGTATTTAGAGGGAATGCTTTCAATTTTTCTCCATTTAGAATGATGTTGACCTGGGGCTTAGCATAGATAGCCTTTATGATGCTCATAGTTTTTCTAGTGTTTTGAATGTGAAGTGTACTGTATTTTGTCAGATGCTTTTTCTGCATCTGTTGAGATGATCATATGATTCTTATCTTTGAATCTACTGATGTGATGAGTTACATTTATTGATTTCTGTATGTTGAACCAACCTTGCATCCCTGGGATGAATCCCACTTAATTGAGGTGGGATCCCACTTAATTGTGGTGCACTATCTTTTTTATGTTTTTGTATTTGATTTGCCAGAATTTTATTGAGAATTTTTGCATCTATTTTTACAAGGAATATTGGTGTAAAGTTTTCTTTCTTTGATGTGTTTTTGCCTGGTTTTGAAATCAGGGTGATATTACTTCATAGAATGAGTTTGGAAGTGTTCCCTCTTTTTCTTTTTTTTAAATATTTTATTTTTAGTTGTAGGTGGACACACTATATCTTTATTTCATTTTTATGTGGTGCTGAGGGTCAAAACCAGTGCCTCACATGTGCTGGGTGAGCACTCTACCACTAGGCCACAACCCCAGCCCAATGCTCCCTTTTTTTCTATTTCTTGAAATAAATTGTAGAGTATTGGTATTAGTTCTTCTTTAAAGGTCTTGTAGAACTCGGCTGTGTATCCATCTGGTCCTGGGCTTTTCTTGGTTGGTAGGCTTCTGATGGCATCTTCTATTTCATTACTTGATATTAGTCTGTTTAAATTGTGTATATCATCCTGATTTAATCTGGGCAAATTGTATGACTTAAGAAATGTGTTGATGCCTTCAATATCTTTTATTTTATTGGCGTATAAGTTTTCAAAATAGTTTCTAATCATCCTCTGTATTTCTGTAGTGCATGTTGTGATATACCTTTTTCATCACATATACTGGTAATTTGATTTATTATTTCTTCCACTTCAAGTATTTCTGGGTGTTTTTTTGTTTGTTTTCTTTCTTTTCTTAGAACCTCTATCTCCCTGTTGAGGTGACCTTTTGCTTCCTGTATTTGTTTATGTAGCTCCTTGTCGAAATGATATTTCACTATTTGCTCTCTTATATCTTCCTTGAGTTCACAGAACGTTTTAATCATGTACATCCTGTACTCCTTATATGACATTTCTTCCTCTGGGGTTGCCATAGATTCTAATATATGGTAGCTTGCTTTGTTTGGGAAGTTTTTTCTCTTGTCTTTTCTGTTGTTTGTGTGTCTTCCTTTCCAGCTCTGTGGATCTGGTGTGTTATTGTCTTTGCCCTGCAGGTTTGTAGTGCTCTCATAGGGTTCCAAAACCTCTCCTTTTGGGGAAAAACAATGTTAACAAATCATACCGACAATATACCACCTATGAACAATTCCTTGTTATTAAGACATTTACAGTTTGGTTTCAATGTACAGAATTGTTGAATTCTATTATTAACTATAATATAATCAATAGTTTTGTAAAAGGGTTTACAGTTTCTGATAGTGGACAATGAACTGGGGGTGGGGCATAGGATGAGGAGGTAGGATGTGAGGATATAGAGTTAATATATCTTAGGAAGTGTAAAAAAATCTAATAAAGAGAGTTAGTAGCAAGAGAATAGACAGGAAGTAATTTAGGATAGACAAGTATATGGGAAGACAATAGAGTACGTAAAACAAACATACATATGTATTCAGAAAAATAAAGGATGTTAAAAAAGTAAAAATTGGAGAGGGAAAGGAAAATTAAAGAAGAAAGAAGAGAAAAAAGCATATACAGCACATCTTTATTATTTTTATTGTATTGTATTTTTATTTATTTCTTACATATATGACAATAGTGGAGTGCATTACATTCATAATTATCCATTCACAGCCCAATTTTTTGTAACTCTATATAGAGTATGTTCACGCCAAATTATGCTATTATACATGAGCTCTCCAATTTTTTTGCATACAATTCTTAATACACCTTTATACCACCATTTATTATATCTCTGCTTGTATATAAGGTATATTGACACCAAATTCACATCTTCATATATGTATTTTGTATAACGATGACCCTCTCCTTCCATCATCCTATCTATTCCCCTTCTCCCTCCCTTTCCCTTCCACCCCTATTCCCTATCTAGAGGTAATTTTCCTCCCAACACCTCTATATTATATTATTCGGATGTCCCAGTCCTCAAAATCCTTTTTCATACAAAGTTCTTGGTTTTACATACGTTGGGGATGTGACGGAGGGAAAATAGAGAGGGAGAAGAAAAAGAGAAAAAAATACTTGAATAAAGAAACCAGGATTGGTGCTAGTTTTAGAAATCTGTTTCTTTCTTGCTTCTCTTCTCACTCAATAGGTGGGGTTGTCTGTTGTAAGCTGGTGTCTCTGCCCTCAGGAGGGTGGAGGTAACCAGGGTGGGAAGGCTGGTCCTGGTGTAGGGCATCTGGAAGCAGGGAGTGACACCTACCAGTCCCTGCAGGGAGACTGCACCTCAAGGGTATCTTTTTGGGACCACTCATATGACTTGAATACTCAGTACTATCTCTCTTTTTTGCCTGGAAATTTCTCATTTCCTGGTCTCTCTGTTAGGCTCCAAACTTTAGCCCCATCTCCCTCTCCCTTAGCAGTTCCCAATTGAAGGATCTCTCACACGGGGGCTCCCAGGGGCAGTGCCCTGGTTGGGCTAGGCATCTAGTCCAACTGAGACCCATTTTTTGTTGAACATCTATTATGTTGGGTTACCGCTGCTGGGAAGAGGGGGAAGTTGGAAACCTGGTACCTGGCCAGTTGGAGTTCCAGTCTGGGAGCTGCTCCCACCAAATATGGTAAGGAAGTTGAGCCAAGATGGAGGCAGTCTGCTTCCAGTGCCAAGGTGTTGGGTGGGGTGGGGGGTGCCGGACGATGGTGTTGTGCTGAGGGTAGATAGCAGCTGAGTGACCTGTGTGGGAGCAGAGTGAAGTTTGAGTTCTGCAGCTGTGCTGATAGGTGATTCTGCTATTCTAGGCACCCACAAGCCCTGCATTGGCTAGAACTTTTGGGGGTGGAGTGTCAGGAGTCAGGAGTCCTGATCAAACAGGTGTCCTGCTCAACTGCTGAGGCCCAAAGCCCTGCACAGGGGCACAGTGCTGGTGATTTCTGTGCAAGAGCAGCTGAACAGGGGTCATCTAACACTCTCAGAGATGCAATATTCCCGTTAGGTGAGATCTATATCACAGAGTGACACAGAATACTGCCTCCCTCTGGCCTGCCATCTTCTTCCCCTCAGGCCATGTTATCATTAACAGTATAAGGAGGGCGGCAGACCAAGAGATGTTGTGATTTAACCAATAGGAGTTCATAACCCACTTGAATCTAATGTATGAAATATGATATGTCAAGAGCTTTGTAATGTTTTGAACAACCAATAAAAAAAAGGAAGGGGCATGGTGTGCTGCATGAGGCCACATGAAGCACCAGGTTTCATTAGGAAGCAGGGGGAGTGAATGAGAATGTGGCAAGAGCTATGATTGTGGTTTCCACAGTAAGAAAAAAAAAAAACAGGTGACACAATGTATACATCTTATAATTTGCTAGTTTGAATAATTTCAGCATGCCCTAGAGTATAAAGGCTATCCTTGTTTTCTGGTATTTAGCTATGGGGTTATTAAGACAGGTAGTTAATGTCCAAGATTGAGAATCCAATAAAGCATATAATTGGAATATGGGTTCTGGATTGGTCAGTTTGTGCATGAAAGTTCTGCTTTCAGCAAAGTCCTTTAATATCTCTAGAGACTGTGACACTGAAAGAGGCAGTTTCAACTAAGATCATTCAAACCCCAAATATCAAAGAAACAGAAATACCTGAAATAAAATGTCATGCTTAATACAGATGGATTACAGAAGTGTGAAGTTCATAAGTGAGATTGTGAGTAGAAAAGTACATGTGGGTGTTGACAAGACAGTGATTCTCTGATTCAGTTCTTTGGAGTGCGTGCATATTCCAGGGAGGTTCTGTGAATAGCTTTTTTTTTTCCTTTTTAAAAAATTTGTTCTAATTACTTATACATGACAATAGAATGCATTTTGACACATTGTATACAAATGGAGCACATCTTCTCCTTCCTTGGGCTGTACATGGTGCAGAGTCACACAAGTAGTATAATCAAATGTGTCCATAGGGTAATAATGTCTGTCTCATTCCACCATTCTTCCCATCTCCACACCCCCTCCCCTCCTCTCACTTTCCTCTGCCCAATCATTCTTCTCTATACCCTCACCACCACCCATTGATCAGTATCCACTTATAAGAGGATACTGATATTGATTTGGGGGGTTTGGTTTATTTTACTTAGCATGATATTCTCCAGCTTCATCCATTTACCTGCCAATGCCATAATTTCATTTTTCTTTAAGGCTGAGTAATATTCCATTGTGCATACACTTTGGGGGTAGAATTCTTAGAAGGAACCATAACATGTAAGGATGCACATTGAAAGAAGAATACACAAAATAGACTGAAAGATAGCCAAAGATAAAGGAGGATAACTAGGAAAGGGAAGGTTTTCTGCAGTAATGGACAGCAGTATACATGTAAAATGCTCTGACCAAGAAAATGTCCACCATGTTTCTCTACAAAAGTGTTGAATTATAACAGCAATATAGCAGTGAGTTGAGAGTGAGTGGAAGAAGAAGTAGTGGTAACACTGAGGAGAGAGAATTCTTGATAAACTATCTGTGGAGAGTAGAAAAGAAATTGAAGTAACTAAAAGGAGACCTAAGAAGAAAATATATACATATTTTTGAATTGGAGAGACTTTATCATAGGTCTTTTCAGTTGAGAAAAACCCAGTAGAGAGAGGAATGTTGAAGATACATTAGGAAGACTGTGAATTTTTAATTACATTTATTGGATGCTGGGATTATGTTTTCCCTGCAGAATTTTCTAACATGATTTTACTAATGGAAACTAGAGAATTGCATTCTTCCAGAATCTGAAGGGTGGGACTGTGACAAGTTTAAGTATATTAGCAAAATACTGACATGACGGATCAAGAAATAAAAGAAACAAAGTGGAAATAGGGATCTGATAGAAATAAAGGCTCAAAAGATTACAGATGGGAAATTTACACAGTGGCGTCATTAAATAAAAACTTTCTTTAAGATTTCATATGAGAAAGCTATGGATTAGGTAGCACAAGGGACTATGAAGAAATGATCTTTTGGTTGCTCTGCTAACTTGAGAGGCCAAGGTTCCAGTCTGTGCTGGCACTTGGTAGAATTCAACCATCAGAGGACACTGTTGACCTGAGGTTTTGGTCAGTACACTCCCAGGTTATCATTGTTTTCTAGTTTTGTAATACATAGCTACCATGTTTGTCTCCTCCATTCTATATTTTTCCAACTGAGTTGAAGGTAAACTCAATATTCCTTGTTTAATATTACCTTAATATCTTATCTACTATGCTGGCTATTTATTGGTTTTCAGTCTCCTGTCATCATATTGAAATCCTTTTGGATTATTATTCAATCATTTATCATTTTATTTATGTTTTTAGACTTTAGTTCATTTGTATATTAAGTACATCTATATTTCACTAAATATGTCATTGATTAAAAATATAAAATGAGAATGGTTAAAGCCCTTGTGCCAGTAAATGATAAAAGAGTGCAGATGTGTTATTTCCTTCATTTTTCACAAGAAACAAATAGTTCTGGGAAGTTTATGTGCTACAGGCATGGTGTCAACGTGGGAAATGAATCATTAATTCATGTAACCATATTTGTTGAGAGCCTTTTGTTCTCCAGGAACTATACCGGGAAATGGGGATACTTTAATGGTGAACAAAAGCAAACCCTATTGTATAGTGAAGATCAGTATTGTAGAAAGACAAGTGTTAACAGGCATATATAGACAAGAGTTTTGTATTCTTTCTCATATTAGGAAGATAAAAATAGTCAACCTAAATATACAATAGCTATCAGTAGAATTTGGTAAATGAAGGGGGGATAGGTAAAGGAGATAGGAGTTGGTTAGTGTATAGTGTATATATGTATTAAAATATCTCACTGAAATACACCAAAATATATAATTTGTACATGCTGATCAAAATAAAATAAAATGGTGTTAAATATAAAATATAAAATGCTGCATCCCATTTGTTTATTTTAATGTACAAATAACATTATATAATTTTAAAACGATCAAAAGCCTGTGAAGTAAGTTATTTCTTGTGTTTTACACTTAAGTAAACTGAGACTTAGAGAAGTGAATTTTTTAGAACAGAGAGCACCCTCATCGGTAATAGAGTTGATCAGTAGGGACTTCATATGTGCACCAATATGCTTCTCATTCAAAAACCATCTTTGATACATAGGTTAGACAACATGAAAATTAACACTTTGTTTTTATCACTCATATTTTCTCCATTTTCCACAAAATCATCATAGATAGCATCTAAATTTCTTATTAAAATCATTGATCCAGCATTGATCCATTAGTGATGATCTTCCAGTTCAGAAAACTTAACAAAAGAGAAAAATTAATTAATTTGGCAAAAGTTGCTAATATGGAGCTTATTTTGTTTGTTTTCTTGTTTTGTTTTTGCTTTCTGTCATACTTCTTATAATCTTATTTGGATTTTTAACTACAAAAATATCAGTCTTAAACAAAGCAACCTTAATTTCTATCCTACTTCTATGGCTTATTAGAGTGTATTAGCAGCTTATATGCAGGTTTTTCAGGTGAATTTTCACAAGATTTGAAGGGAAAGTCAAACATTTCATTTGCCAAAATGTATGCAACATTGTATAAGTTACAAACATTAATTTCCCAAATGAAATTAACATGTATTTATCACCTTTATATGCACCCTAAAAGAAGACAATATTTATTATTATATTTAGTATTTTTTTCTACCACTGAGGACTCAGAGAGAGGCAAGGACTTATGATTTTTATAAAAAGAATGAGATAAGAATGTCAAGTGTGGTAGAAAACTGCACAGTGAGGATAGGGCTGGAATGGATGGGAAAACTCCTTCTGTGGAGTAATGAATGATTTATCAGTTGAAGATGTGTGGAAGAAGGTATTCCAGGTAGGATCATTCATAATAATGCAATGTTTGTTACTAATTGCTATCACCAAAGAAATGGTTCTACACTATTCTCGGTCCATTTCTGGCCATGCATGGGGCTTCCAGGTTTGGTGTACTGACCATATTTATTGAGGAGAAGGAAGCAGACAAACACTTGAAATCTAAATTGGTATCTCAGTAGTATTTTAATCTCCTAAAACAGGTTATCTAATAAATCAAGGAAAGAAGACAGTAGGAACTGCAGGAAACTAATGCTGTGTTTTCCAGGTTAGATTTTTAAAAGTAGTTACCATGATCTTGGTTTTGTAAGGGAAACAATATATATCATCTCTACTTTCAGACAAGGAAGAATTGCATCCAAAGAATTGGCTGAGCTGGCAGAGGTCACAAAGAAAATGAACAACAGGACTAGAGTTCAAACTTAGGCCATATTATTCCTAATTCAGTGATCTCCTATCTCAAGAAGAGTCATAATAGAAGACTGGATATACAGAACTAAATAGAAAAATTTTAAAAAAACATGCACAATTTTGGAGAATTTAAGAAACACAGTGAAATAAATGTTTTAATGGTATTCTTCATAGGATGACCTGAATTATTTTCTCCTATTTGGCAGGTGAAAGGCTATGGGAAGTTTCAACACCAGTTCTGGAGAGAGCTTCATTTTGGTGGGCTTCTCAGACTGGCCTCAACTGGAGATCCTCCTTTTTGTCTTTATTTTGATTTTCTACTCCCTAACTCTATTGGGCAACACCACCATCATCATTCTCTCCCGAATAGACCTTCGACTGCACACGCCCATGTATTTCTTCCTCTCCCACCTCTCCTTCCTGGACCTTTGCTTTACCACCAGCACTGTGCCTCAGCTTCTAATCAACCTTCAGGGACTGGACCGGACCATCAGCTATGGAGGGTGTGTGGCCCAGCTCTTTATCTACCTTGCCCTGGGCTCCACTGAGTGTGTGCTCCTGGTGGTGATGGCCATTGATCGCTATGCAGCTGTGTGTCGTCCACTCCACTACACAACCATCATGCACCCCTTTCTCTGCCAGGCATTAGCTATCACCTCCTGGGTAGGAGGATTCATGAACTCTCTGATTCAGACAGGCCTCATGATGGCCATACCCCTCTGTGGCCACCGACTGAACCACTTTTTCTGTGAGATGCCTGTATTCCTGAAGTTGGCCTGTGAGGACACAGGAGGCACAGAGGCCAAGATGTTTGTGGCCCGAGTCATAATCTTGGTTGTGCCTGCGGCACTGATTCTAGTCTCCTATGTGTACATTGCTAAGGCAGTGCTGAAGGTCAAATCAATGGCTGGGCGCAGAAAAGCTTTTGGAACATGTGGGTCCCACCTGCTGGTTGTTTTCCTCTTCTATGGCTCAGCCATTTACACGTACCTCCAACCTATCCACAGTTATTCTGAGAAGGAGGGAAAATTTGTTGCCCTTTTTTACACTATAGTCACTCCCATTCTCAATCCTCTAATTTATACCCTAAGAAACAAGGATGTGAAGGGAGCTCTGGGGAAAGTACTAAGAAGAAGCAGAGACTCAGGTTAAGATGGGAAAAGAGAATGAGTAAAATTTTAAGTAATAACTCTCAGACCATGGGTCCTCTCTTGTTCCTTGGAAGACTGATGATCATGCACAGTCCTCTGTAATCTCTGTGGATTTAGTGCCTTCTTGGCTTGAATGTTAGACATAGGGACCTTTGGGGACTCTTTCTAGTTCATTTCCTGTGACTACTGTGCAGCTAGGAGTAAGTGTTGACTTCTATCACAACTTTCCAAAGGAATGAGGCTGGGAAGTGGGGGTATTGTGGTCACATATGGTGAATGGGCCTGAATTATCATCATATCTGAGCATTACAGAAGACTCAATGCAGAATGAAAACACCTTTTCCAAAGTTAATGACTCCCAATGTGGTGCCATGTAGATGACACTGTGCCCAAAGGCATAGGAGATGTGTTCACCCTGCTTTGCTAATTAGCTATGACTTTGTCATATATCCTTATTTTTCAGGGCTGATTTCTATGTTCTTATACAATGGTTACCCTTCCAAGGTATTTGGAGCAAACAAGGAGATCACAAACAGATGTACCTAGTAGATCATATAGAGTCTCAGATATGATGACATTTACCTACTTGAAAAAATGGCAGAATAATTGGGGGGATCCTGAATAAAAGAAGACATCAATACCTCATCAGCTGCATTGAGTTTTAGTTATGCTATGGTGTCATAAAATGAAATACTGTCCATGTAAGACAGAAAAGAATATTTAAGAAGTTAGCATA
Organism: Callospermophilus lateralis; assembly: GCF_048772815.1. NCBI lineage: Eukaryota > Metazoa > Chordata > Mammalia > Rodentia > Sciuridae > Callospermophilus > Callospermophilus lateralis. Next base: position 39,070,581 of record NC_135309.1, read on the forward strand.
AAACAATGAACCATGAGGAAGTGACATAAAAAGAAGAATAGAAGGGAATGACATAAATATAAAAGTGAACAGAGAGGGGGGAGTTCTATGGTAGGGAATAGTAGAAGTTTCTAGAAATTTTGGACAAAAGTACAGACAGTGGTAACTTGAAATTCTATCACTATCGATCATCCTATGAACTTTTGTGTAACTGGCCCTAAGTATGAAGGCATATTGAAATTAGACTGTTGTATCCTAAGTCTGATTTATCCAAAGTTTTCATATTTTTTTATTTATCAGCTGAAGTCGTGAACAACAATTTGTATAGAGCAAATGTTTTTATATCTTATATTCTGTATCAAGGTCTAAGCAACTCAATTCAGGAATTAATATAATGAATAAATGGAATTATTTGCACTAGCAGGATATAATTTAATAAAATTATTTTGTGGTTAATGTGTTATTCTTTTACTTGGCATGCTGAGATCATGGTCATCTAGTTATATTAAAAACAGCACATTCCTTAGTTGAGAAATTTTAAGAAGCCACTGAAGCAACTGGGCACAGATTCCATTTATTTTAGTCAGGTTTTTTTTGTTGTTGTTGTTGCTGTGACCAAAAGATCTGATGAGCAAATAGTGGAGGAAAAGTTTATTTGGGGCTCACAGTTTCAGAGGATTCAGTCCTTAGATGGTTTACTTCAAAATTCTGGGCCCAAGGTGAAGCAGAGCATCATGGTGGAAGAGAATAGAAGAGGAAAGCAGCTTAGAACATGGCAATCGGGAAGCAGAGACAAGATATAAACCCCAAAGGCACAACCTCAGTGAGTGACCTTCCCCAGCCAAACCCTAACAGCCTATAGTTACCACCCAGTTAGTTCACATCAAGTAGATTAATCCACTGATTAGGTTATAGATATCATAATCTAATAATTTTACCTCTAAACATTCTTGCATTTTCCCACATATGAGCTTTTGGGGGATACCTCATATCTAAACTGCAATATTCTGTCTCTGGCCCCCAGTGACCTATATCACAAAACAAAATACATTTAGTCCATTTTTAAGAATACTCAGTAGTCTTAACAGTTCTGGTATTACCCAAAAGTCCAAGCCAAAAGGCTCCTGAGATACAACACAAACTCCCAGGAAAAGCCCCTGTAAAAATCAAAAGCAAATTACAAATATCCAATATATAATGGTACAGAATAAACACTTCTATTCCACAAGAGAGGAATAGGAGCATAGAAATAAGTGATTAAACCAAAGCAAGACCAAAATCCAGCTAGGCAAACAATACTATAGCTCACGTCCAGCATCTGGGGTACATTGCATCATGGTGTTCTCGCCAAAACTTGTGTGAATCCACTCATATGACCTTACTGGTTGCAGCTCACATGTCCTCTTTTGGCTTGTTTCTGTTCAATTCCCAAAGCTTTCCTCAATAGATATCCCATGTAATTAGCATCTCTTAATCTCGGGGGTCACCATTGCAGCGTCAGCCTCCTTTTCACATCTTCATGTGTCACCCTCTCAGGTGCAGCCTTCAGGAATTTTGATTCTGCTACACTTTCTCTGGCCTCCCAATTCTTCCCATGGCATCTTGGTGGAGGCTTTCATGACCCCTTAACTCCAGCTTCTGACATTCCTGCAGAACCAGCACCACTTATTGTCTACAAGGTCTGCTGCCATCTTGAGAAGTAATCCAGCCTTCTGGGACCCCAGTTTCAGCAGCCTCTGAGTGCCTGGGTGGCTGAGCATGGTGAAACAACTTCCCAGGCCCCTCTGTGCAAGCAGGGACCCCACAGGTCTCTTCTCAATGGAATTTTACTTTTAAACACTAGAGCCTGAGATGGGCTTGGTCTTGCCTATTAAGGAGATACCCTTTAGCCATCTTTCCTATTGTCTCTAGGTAAATTATTTAACATCTCTTTAGAGGCAGTAATGTCTTCAACAACCACAGCTTTCTTAGCTTCAGTTTTGCTTGCACTGTTCTGGTCAAACTTCAAGTTTTTTTCAAATCTTTCTGCTCTATTTTATGCTCCTGCTTATCACAGTAAACTTGGCTAAAAACTGCTAGAATATCATGCCATTGGCTAAATTCTGTTCTGTCTTAGAATTTTGTGGGCCTGATTAATTAGTTTATCACTTTCAAAATTCAGTCTTACAAAAAGTTTCAGGACATAAGAATAATGTAGACCACTTCTTTGTCAAAATAGAATCACACACAAAGCTTCACTTAAAACATTCTAAAACTTTTCCAGCTTATGCTGCGCCCCTCCCCTGACTCAGGCAATGGCAAGTCCCTACTGAGGTGGATGGCGCAAGGTGTCCATCCTCTGGAGGAGCACAGTATGTTTCTGGGAATGGGCTGGTTTGTTTTGTATTCCTTTAATAAGTATAGTTGCGACTTCTCATATGAACATTAAGTATGAAGGAAAAAACATGAGTTTCCCAGTATATGGACAGCTGACTCTCTAACTCTGGGCCCAGGTGAAGCAGAACATCATGGGAAGAATGTGGCAGAGGAAGGCAACTCAGGACATGGTAATCAGGTAGAAAGGGGATGGGTGGGGAGAGAGAGAGAAAGAGAGAGAGAGAGAGAGAGAGAGAGAGAGAGAACTCTACTCACCAAGAACAAAATATAAATCTCAAAGGCATGCTTCCAGTGACCCAGCTCTCCCAGCCACACCCTACCTGCCCAAAGTTGCCATCCACTTAATCCACATCAGTGGATCAATCCATTGATGAGTTTATAGCTGCCCAAATCTAATAATTTCACCTCCCAATGTTCTTCGTTGTCTCACACATGAACTTTTGGGAGACACCTCATATCTAAACCATAACACAATTGTTTTGTGCAAGTAAAATTTTTGTGGCAAGCAGATGCCTGCACCCCTTGGGTTTCTTGAACTTTCCCATCCATGGCAGTGGCTAATTGATCATTATAGTTCATTGGTACCCATAACTCTTCCAGAGCCAGTGAACAATTTCCAGAGATGATTTCCTACACTCAGCAGAATATTAACATCTTGGCACCTGCCTTCTTTGTCTTTTAGAGTTTAGTTGGCTGCCATTTGAAACCTATTGCTATTTGTTTTTCAGCTGATAAACTACCTAAATGAGGCTTTAAACAAGAATTAATGGAACATGTAAGACTTTAAATTAAGGATTAGCTATGAAAAAGAGGGAAACTTTGGGGGAAAGTGGTTGTGTAGGATTGACTCCTAGGGAAAAAATTCAGAGATAATTTTATAGAGGAGAAATAACAAGAACATAGAAATATTTCATTGAATTCCAGGAAAACTGTTATTATAGACTGAAATACATTCCTAGACATTATAACTTATTTTTGTTATAAGAATTTTATTAGTTTTACTAACACCACTTGTAATTAAAATCTGTAGTATAAGTTCAAGAACAAGACAATGGTGTTCATTCTTGTGACATTTGTTCAACATAACACTCAAGTTCTAGCCAGAACCATGAAGCAGGAGAAAGATATAAAAGACATTCAAATAGGAAAATCACATAAAATTCTCTCTATTTGTAAATGATATGATCTTATATACAGAAAACCCTATAGACACTACCAAAAAACTGTTAAAACTAGTATATGAAAGCAGTACAGTTGCAGAACACAAAATCAACATCTTAGATGACACAAATAAATTGAAAAAAAAGACTTCTATCATGGATCAGAATTGATATTGTCAAAATGCTTATAATATCCAAAGTGATCTACAGATTTAATGCAATCCCCATCAAGATACCAATGGCATTTTTCACAGAAATAGACACAATATCCTAAAATTCATATGGAACTATAAAGAAAATCAATTAGCCAAAGCAATCTTGAGCAAGAACAAAGTTGGATACATCACACTTATTGATTTCAAATTACATTATGAGGTTGTAGAAACCGAAAAAGTACGGTGTTGGCACAAAAAAGACCCTTGAGGAATTTTGTAATTTGTACAGAAAACTCAGAAATAAAACCATGCATTTATAGTCAACTGGTTTTTAATAAAGGAGTCTGGTCTACACAGTGGGGAAGGGATAAATTATAATAAGTTCTGTTAGGACAACTGAAAAAAAAACAATATTGGATTTTTATACCATACTCAAAAATAAACTCAGAATGAATTAAAGACAACAAAAGGACTCTATTAAAAACCCTTGTAAACAACAGAAAACCACTTTGATATTTATCTCCATCCATGACTTTTTATATTTGACAACAAAAGTTCACTTTGTTGATTGCTTTCTTTGCTATGTAGACAGTTTTAGCTTTATATAATCTCACTTACATTATTTTTTGTACCTATTTGCTGAACTTTTTGTGTCAAATCCAATGGGATCCTGGAGAGTGGGAAGAGCATGTACAGAGCTATATAGGGAGGATGTCAGAGCTCTCATCACATATAACTTGGGAACTCAGATTCATGAGAAACCTGAATAAAGTAGCCTTAGCACTGACAACACAAAACTAACAAAACCACACAAAACCACTATTTTGATCTCAGTTATCAAAGTTGCATTGGTAGAAGCTGCCCAATATTTAATGAACTTGACAATGATAACTAGCAAGTGCATTCGACAAGCCTTTATTGAGTAAGTACTGCATATCAGGGCTCATTCTGGGAGTCTGGGACCTAGACTCAGGCCAGTCCCTTTTAGTGAGATTCACCATTCAGCTTTCTAGGAGTGCAGTTTGCAGTAAGTCTTTATATTATTCAGGGTGAACTATTTTATGGCACTTTCTTGACATATTTTCATGTCCCAGGAGATAAATTGGTCCTATTTGGCTAAAAAAAAAAATTGAAGATTTAAATTGTTGTTTCTGTGGCTTATCATATAAAACTTGGCCATCCTAGGAGGCATATGTGGAAGTCATTAGAGACCCACTTTTTTTTTTTGTATCAGGGATTGAACCCAGGGGCACTCCACCACTGATCCACATCCCCAGCTCTATTTTGTATTTTATTTAGAGACAGGGTCTCACTGAGTTGCTTAGTGTCTCACTTTTGCTGAGGCTGGCTTCGCACTCACGATCCTCTTACCTCAGCTTCCCAAGCCGCTGAGGTTACAGGTATGCGCCACTATACCTGGCTCATATTTACTCTTGACTTCATTGTCCTGACTGGTCACCACTTCTTTGACATGGGAGTCTCCTGTTCAGCACATGTCATTGTTACTCTTGGGATTCTAAGCTTCTGAAAGAAGTCAAGATATTTTCCACTGTATGTAGCTGAAAAAGCCCTTGAATTTGACATTAACTGTCAGCACAAAGACCAAAGATACTTTGTGTGTATCTGCATCAATCTGAGTTCATGGAAACTTGTGTGAGCTTTCTCTCGTCCAGTGAGAAGGTCCACAGAACAGGGTATGGGAGAGTGTGGCTGTGGAGTTGCTAATCAAGACCTCTAGAGACCAAGCAGGAAGCAGGTCTGATTTTATTGTGCAGTTACCATGTACATATACTCAGGCAGTAGCCAAGCAGATTACAGGCAGCCACCAATACAATTTCTGCTAACTGTCCTTGTAGCAACCAACTCATGGAGCTAGTGCAGGAAATGCAACTTGCAGCCTCATGCCCAGGGCTGTGCATCAAATCACTCACACGCCTAGCATGGGGGAGTGGTTTGCCACTCAGACACCCTTAATGTATGCCATATATACAGTACTCCATGAACTTGTCCCCACATCTCCCCTCTCTGCAAGGACTTCAGTCAGCATTGTTGTTTTTCATTCAGTGGCCTTTACATGGTTACAGAAGCATCTCACAGCACAAGAAAATATTATCACTATTATAAACAATAGGGCCAGTGTAAGAGCATTATAAGGATTAGTTAATTTGGCTATCAGGATTTTCCAAAGTTCAATCAATCCCTAGAAGAAAAAAGAGGTTGTCAAGATGGACACCTTAGTCTCATTGATTTTGACAATTGCCTTGGTAAGGTTATGCATAGTCATAATATAGTTAGCATCCCAAGGGCCCTTGATATACTGAGAAAAATTGGACAAGTATAAGGCTATATTTTCAGATATAGAGTATTGAGTGACATGAATACTATGAAATTCAGGATCACAAGTGAACCTTTGCAACATAAATAGAATATCTAGTTGTTCCTGGTGGAGGTCTAGTTCTTGCTGAATGACTAAAACAGCAGCTCAGGACAGTTTATTTAAGTCATTTTGGGCAGCAAAGGCTTTTGCCATGGCAGTAGACAAATTGTTCACAGTCTGAGCAGTGTGGATACTCTGAGTGAGCAAAGCAGTGACAGTGGCTGTGATGGTGATGGTGGCTACCAGGGCAATAATTCCAGTGATGATGAGGCTAATTGCATGCCTTGTCTGGTGTAGGATCTCATTCAGAAGATTCTTCATCTTCATGTCCCATGGACTCCTCCACTCTCTGGACAGGTTCACTGGAAGCCACATTGCTAAGGGCACTCTGAAGATAAATATAAGTTCAGTTTTCATAGCAGCGGTTAGATAATTTGTGAGCCAGCAGGATGTATTGACTGCACAAGGGATCTCTGTATGAGTGGTATTTATGCCAGCAGTAACATTGATTATTAGCATAGCAAAGGGTGGCATAACACAAGCTTGTGCGTAGTGGGTATGGGTATAATTCGCACAAAGGCAAATCCATGGTCAGGGTCTGGACTCAATATAGACCCATTTATCCAGCCAGATGCTGCCCATTTGATGGTCCTAGAAGCCAGCAATATTGGTGTGACATTCATTATGCCATACTGATTTCCTGCATAACGGTTGGTAATGGCTTGTCCTGTGTAGCAGTTACTGCAGTAGCCCATATGGATTTTGGGCACATCAGTTACATTCCAGGGAGATGAACCTGCTCAGTTGCATAGATGTTGTTCTTCCCCAGAGAAATTCCTCTTATCAAGAACATAAGGTATGACAGTGACACATTGATTTCATGGGATGCTATCATTATCTGAGGGGGGCTTCCTAAAAAGCATTGTTGGGCGTATTGGCAGCAAGAGTTTCTTGCAATAGCCATGGGGGAGTCTATGGTTATAGATAGCATTAACTGTAACTCTAAGGTCAGTGAGGACAGCCCAACATATGACTTATTATAGTTATCTACAGTAGTTTCATGGTCAAGAGCAAAATGAAGGGGACTGCTTGGATTATAGGTTTTATTATCTACTATGGAGAAACAAATGGGCAGAGTAGGTATGAATATGCTGGTATTCCAGGTTATGGTCACCTCCAGGGATGGTATTGCCACCAGGCAAAAGGGCCAATTTGGTGGCTTATTCAACAACACCTTTAATGTCAATCCAGATTACTTTACATGAGGTCCGTTTGTGTTGTTGAGTCCTTTGTGAGGTTTCTCCTCCAGAGTTAGTTCCTTCATCTTCTTGGTTGGTAGTTCTGGGGGTCCAGAGCTTGACTTTCTGGCAGGCACATAGATGGGGTGAGGCTCCTATTAACATATGTAAACTCTCCACCCATGATGAGGAGGAGCCCCGGACCATCCCATACATTTGTTATGAGATCCTTCCATGAGACCATAGGTAGATGGGAGTACCCTGTGAGGGGGGCCCAATGCTTATGGGCTGCTATATCTGTAGAAAATTTTGAAATTGAAAGAAAATTTAAAGTAAATAAGATTCTTTTCAAGGTATCATGAGGGAACTTGGCATAGTTTCCCCCCTCTGTTTTGTAGCATGGTCTTTAATTCCTTGTGTGTTCTTTCTATGATGCTTTGAGTCTGAGGGTTGTAGGGGATTCCAGTTAAGTGAAATATATGCCAATCATTGCAAGCCGCTTGAAATGTCTTGCTAGTATAGGCTGGCCCATTGTCAGTTTTAATAAACATGGGAACATTCATAATTCGAAAACATTTAAGAAAATGGGAGATGACCTTTTTTGTGGTTCCTCCAGTTGAGGCTGTGGTCATTACACAGCCTAAATAGATATCAATGATTACATAAATATATTTTAAATTTCCAAAAGTTGCAGAGTGAGTGACATACATTTGCCATAAAGCATTAGATGTTAATAATTGGGGATTCACTCCAGCAGGTTGTAAAGGGCCAGTGGGGAAAGGAGTGCACATTTTTTACAGTCTCTAATTAGCTGTTTGCAAGCCTCCTTAGTCCTGCTTTTATTCAACTGCCATAATTGAGGCCAGCAGAGAGGCTTGAGTGGCTTGTGTCCCTATATCCTGGGTGGCCAAAATCCAGCCATTCAGTATGCCATTGTGTACTGGCACCACTGCTGCTCTATGTCCCTTATTTAGTCCATTCCAGATCAATTCCTTCATGAGACACCTTCCCTTTTACCACCTTGTTTACTCTGTCAGTAAACTGTGGCATGTCCTCAGTGGCTTTCTGGCTTAAGTCCTGTATAGATGCTGTACCTCCCCCAGCTCCCAGCAGCCAGTAACTTCCTCCAGGAACCCAGAGCACAGAGCCGCATCTGATCAAAATAATTTGGTGAACCTATAGCCTGTACCACAGGGGAAATGTAGATTCCTTCTCCCTTCAAGAATTCAGCTGGGGGCTGGGGATGTGGCTCAAGCAGTAGCGCGCTCGCCTGGCATGCATGCGGCCCGGGTTCGATCCTTAGCACCACATACAAACAAAGATGTTGTGTCTGCTGAAAAACCAAAAAATAAATATTAAAAAAATTCTCTCTCTCTCTCTCTCTCTCTCTCTCTCTCTCTCTCTCTCTTTAAAAAAAAAAAAGAATTCAGCTGGGAGGTTAACATTTATGGTGTGCCATTCACATTCATCATAGAAAAATGCTTTCCACTTCAAAAATGTTGTGGGCTCAAGAGTGGTCCTGGCTAGGTCTTTCCAGTCTTGAGGGAAATTAAGTTCCAGACTGAGTGATTTGAGCATTTGCTCTGCAAATGGCCCCCAGGGCCCATCCTCTTTTACTGCCTTCTTTAACTCCTTGAGGTTACCCAATGCATGTGGATATCAAGTGGTAGAGTGCTGTGGTGTGGGGGCCGTGTTGACTGGAAAGGCTTGCACCCCCTTATCCCACTTTTATCTCTTATCTTACATTGATCTTCAAAAGGATCCCTGGCTCCTGGAATGGGTTTCTGGGAGACCACGGCTTGGGCCTGTCTGGTGGCCTGGTCATTTCTAAGTTGTCTCACTTCAGCTTGCATGCATTTGCCTTTATCTTGTCCCATGTCCTAGGATCAAAAACATTAGCAGCATCAATCCACGTGTTAGGGTTTATATGCCAGAACTTCTGAGCTTCTCTCTTATTCAGCATTTTATTAATATACATTAAAGGAAACAATATTATAAAACTCAATGTTGTGTTGCTATAAGAACACTAAAACTCTTCTAGGAAGACTTAGGAGAAACATTTTTTTTTTTTACTGGTATCATGGCCAAGAGTGTTTTGAAGAGACAAAGAAAACTTGACATATGTACACAATGGAATATTGTTCAACCAAAAGAATAAAATACTGTCATTTGAAGTAATGTGGATGAAACTGGAGGATAGCATGTTAAGTGAAATTTGCACAGAAAGGCAAATATTATGTGTTCTCACTGATTTGTGGAAGGAAACAAAATTCTATCTTATAGAAGAAGAGAGTCACCAGAGATAAGAAGTGGTTGAGAGGAAAAGGATTGGAAAGAGATTAGATAACAGAAACCAAAGTACAGCCAGATACGAGGAATTATTTCTGGTATTCTGTAGTACGATAGGATACTGTAATCTACAACATTTATGATATATTTTAAAATAACTAAAAAAAGTCCAAAAGTACCCAGCACATAGAAATAAAAAGTTTAAAGAGACAGAAATTCTAATTATCCTGATTTGATTGTTACATATTATATACCTTTATTAAATCATATTGTACTCCATAAATACATACAGATATTATGTCAAATTTTAAAGAAAACTGCAACTTGTTTACCTAATATCATCTCCTTCCACTTTGGACTCTTGAAATCCACAAGCTAAATTCATATTCTGTGTCTACAAGTGTACCATACCATGTAGGATTCCTTTTGGGAGGTGTCCCCACTTGGAAATTCACATCACTTTAACTCGGATTCCAAGTTGACCCATTTCCCTTACCAACCTGGAAAAATTTTTATTTGTGCATGACTGAAACCATCTAGTGTTCATGCTACAAATGACATTGAGGATATGAACAAAGAAAACTGACTTATTCACCCTCTACCTGAAGATGGAGCTAGATCCAGTTATTTGATTAATAATTTTCCCTAGATTTTAATCTGGAAAACTATTGCTTAATTCCAGGATTTATTATCAGAGGTTTTTTTGAATACAAAAAGTACATTAAAACAATGCTTTTTCTGAGTGTATGTGACCTGGAGTATTACAGTCATCACTGTGCTCTGCCAATTCCACAATACTCTCTGAGTAAGCGAGATAGGTTTGAATGTATATCTATATAATAACATTGATCTAATAGTGCTAATCTTTTTTTGTTTTACTTTTAACAATTTAAATGTAATTAATATAAAGGCAAGGGGTTTGGGTTATAGCTCAGTGTTAGAGTGCTTGTCAAGCACATGTGAGGCAATAGGTTCAATCCTCAGCACCACATAAAAAATAAATAAATAAAATAAAGTTATTTTGTCCATTTACAACAAATTGTTTTTAAAAAGTAAAAAGTCTTTTATACATACCAACACATTTACATTTCCTCTTTTAAGCTGATAGTTTCTTTGAGCCTGAAGAATTCTCTCCAGCATTTCTCATAGTGTGGGTTTGCTGATAATGACCTCTCTGTGTGTTCATGTACATGGCAATGTCTATTTCACCTTCATTTTTAAAGTACATTTTAACTATATATATATAATAAGAGTGACCTTTTCCTCCTTTAGCACTCTCATTATCTTCTAGTTCCATAGTTTCTTTTTTAAATTATCTTTTAAAATTTATTTATTCTTTTTTAAAATAACTTTATTTATTCAATAGCTTTATTTTATTTATTTTTATGTCATGCTGAGGATCGAACCCAGTGTCTCAAATGTGCTAGGTGAGCACTCTACCACTGAGCCACAAACCCAGCCCTATTTATTTATTCTAATAAAGCATATATGACAGCAGAATGCATTTTGATTCATTGTACGTAACTACAGCACAACTTTTTATTTCTCTGGTTGAACATAATGTAGTATTGCACTGTATGTACAATCGTACATGTACCTAGGGTAATGATGTCCATCTCATTTCACCATCTTTCCTACCCCATGCCTTCCCCTCCCCTCCCTCCCCTTTACCCAAAGTTCCTCCAATAATGTTAATCTTTTATCTCTTTAAAAATATCTTGAAATATCCTAGATTATGCAGTGATTAAATTAATATATTTCTCTCTCCTCACTCCACTACTAAAATTTATTTTTAATTAATTATGTCAATTTTATTATTGCTAATTTTCATATTCTCAAGTGTATTTATGACTCTGTTGGTTTGTCAGTTTAATAACACCCTTTGGTCTTATCTATTAAAAAATATGAAAATCAGTGTACTTTATCAAACAAGATTTTTCTGCTTTGTCTTCCCAAAGTATGCTGAGTATATTTCAACATTTTCAAGGCAAATGACATTAAATGTTCTCTTCTGTCACCCTACTTTTTATATTGGTTTTATTTTGATTTGTTGTAATACTCTGTGAATCCTGTTAATCTTTTGCATGTGGGTTTTTAAATAATCTCTGGGCTCCTGGAGACTATATTCCTATAGACACTGCTTGTTGAAATTTGGATGGGTGTGAAATTCTTGGACTGCACATTTATCTTAAGGGTCAGTGCGGCCTTCATACTGAATCAAAGGCAAGGTCTCTGCCCTGGTCCCACTCCTCAGAGTACTTCACACTCTGAGTGCCTCCCTCAAATTGTTATCTCCCTCTAGTGATTGGAATCCTCTGGGAAGAGGTGCTATGTAGGTGGGTGCCTCACTCCAGGCCCCAATTGTTTCCAGGTCCTTGTTTCTCTTTGGGGGAGCTCTTTTTTTACTCTATCCTGCACATGAAGGTCTGCTAGATGGTTTGACAAGCTCTGTCATCCTTCAGCCTCATTGGGAAACATAACATTTATTTCATGAGATTAATATTTATTGTGGTTTAAAAAATAGTATAAAATTGACCATTTTTAGTGTACAATTGGGTGGCATTAGTACATTCACATTGCTGTATAACCGTCACCACTGTCCATCTTCACAAATTTTTCATCATCCCAAACTGAAATTCTGTATTCATTGAAATCCTAAATCACCATCCCCTTACCCCTTACCCCTGACAAACACTATTCCACTTTCTGAATGACTATTCTAGGTATCTAATAAGGGACAGTTATACATTATTTACCCTTTTGTGTCTAGCTTATTTCACTTCATGGTGTGACTTCAATGTTCACGAATGTTTTAGCACATATGCGAATCCATTCATTTTGTAAGGTTAAGTAATATTTCATTGGTTACATATGCCACATTTTATTTATCCATTCATTTGTTGGTAGACACTGGTTATTTTCTGCCTTTTGGCTATTGTGAATGCCACTAGTATGTATAGTTATGTACGAATACCTTTTCCAGTCCCTACTTTCAGTTCTTTGGGGCCTATGGTCAGAAGTGGAATTGTTTAATCATATGGCAATTCGATGTTTAGTTTTCTGAGGAATGACCACACTGTTTTTCATGGCAATGACACCATTTTTACCAGTGATGTACAAGGGTTCAATTTCTCCACATTCTCATCAACATTTGTTATTTTCAGGTTTATTTCTATTTCTTTCTTTCTTTTTTTAAATATTAGCCACCAAAGTGAGTGTGAAGTACTATCTCTTGCAGCTTTGGGTTGCATTTCCTAACAGTGATGTTAAGCATCTTTTCATGTGCTTACTGGCTATCTGTATCTCTTTGGAGAAATGTCTAATACAGTTATGTGACAAATTTCAAATTTGATTTTTGGTTATTGAGTTATAAGGTAAAATTCGGATAATAACCCTTTCTCAGATCTATTACTTTCCTAATCTATGGATTTTTCTGTGCCTTTCATTCTCCTGTTTGTTTTCTTTGATGCACAAAAGCTTTTGATTTTGATAAAGACCAATTTATTTATTTTGTTACCTGTGTTTTGGGTATCATAGCTAAGAAATCAAATTCACAGTCTGAAGCTTAGACCTTTTATCCATTTTTCATTAATCTTGACAAGCTTGTGAAATAAGGATCCATCTATATTCTTCTTCATGTGGATATCCAGTTTCCCAGCACCATTTGCTGAGGATTTTCTTTCTCCATCTAAAGATCTTGGCACCCTTGTCAAAATCAATTGACCAGGGGCTGGGGATATAGCTCGGTTGGTAGAGTGCTTGCCTAATATCCACAAGGCCCTGGGTTCAATCCCCACCACCACACACAAAAAAAGAAAATCAACTGGTCATATACTTAAGGATTAATCATGCTTTCCATTCATCTGTATTTCTGTCTTAATGTCAGGACCATAAAGTTTTGAGGGACTTATTCATTTACTTATAGACAGAGGCCCCAGCACACCCTGTGGCAGCCCTGTTGAGGATTTTGTAGTCAGTGTTCTAGGAACCTCTAGATGTGAATATTGTAGTGACGATGGAACTACTCTGATTTCTTTGTTTTCTCAAGTTATTTAATCCATTTGCCTATCTGTATAAAGCACTACAATTTTTCGATAATTTTCTTTCACAGTTTTCTAATTTCCTTGAACTTCATTTATTTCCATTTCAATTTGTTCATTTTCTCTTCTGTGTCCAGCATTGTATAGTATCTGAGTCTGTTCTTCCTGGTGTCCCATCCAATTTTGCCTTCATTTACCTGATTATTTAATCATTTTCTTTTACTCTGTGTTTCCTGATTTTTGTTTAGTATCAGTTCACATTTTATTTTCTTACCTTATCTTCTCTGAACTTTTGGACCTTTTCATACTTGTTAGAGACAATAGCCTTCATTACAGTTTTTAAAATTATCACTTTGAGTTCAGGGATGTAGCTCAGTGAAAAAGTGCTCGCTTAAGGTGTGAGGCTTAAGGTTCAAACCCAGTACCACAAAATACAAAAACAACACCAAAATTATCCCGTTGTATTAATTAATACTTGTCCTGATATTCCTCTGTTCTTTGGCAACATTAATTTTTCTGGTGTATTTTATCTGTCTGAACCTTATATTTTCTTTCTTGGGAGTATCCTTTTCTTCTGTTATTCTTGTATAGAGCCCCTGCTAGTTCTTTTTATGAGTTAATAAAGGCAATACATTTTTTTCTCTAATAGCTACTTGCATAAAATTTACATGAGAGACATTCTAGGGCTTCCTCACAAGACTGGATACTAGTTTTCTAAAGTGTTCTGGGTTTTTGTTTTGTTTTCCTAACCAAAGAAATTAGAACCTGTGGAGCTCATTAAATGTAAAGATTCATTTATCCTCTTCTCATATAGGGACAAATGCTCTTTAGAAATATGACATGCCTGTATTGCTCTTATTTGACCGATTCCTCGGTTTTCCAAAACCAACTTTGCCATCACCTTGTACATATGGTTACTTTCACCATAAGAGATTTAGGTTTTAGAAATAAGAGATTTAGGTTTTAGAACAAAGGGTGTGTTTCTCACCTTTAAGGTTTATCTTTTGCTACGTCTTTCTGGGTGTGTAGAATACTGTTTCCAAGGATCCTTAGTGCAGTCCTTCTCAACATTTTGTGGTTTTAGCTGTTTGGGTTTCTCTGAAAATGGGCATTCAATTTCTTATTTTTTTAATAGGTGTTGAAATATTTATTTTAAAATTTTTATTGTGTATTATAATTATATATGTGAGTGGATTGGTTGTTACGTGTTCATACATACACACAATATAATTTGGTCAATTTCATCTCCCACCAACACCTTTCTTCTTCCTCCCCTTCTTCCTCCACCTTACCCTCTCCTTCTACTCTGCTGGTCTCCATTCTACTTTAGTGAGATCCACCATTCCTCCCAATTTTTCTTCTCTCTAGCTTCCACATGTGGGAAAAACATACAACTCTTGACTTTTTTGATTTTGGGGGCTTTTGATTTCTTTTTCTAATTCTCCTTGTGGTCTTTGCATGTTTTATGCTATAATAAGGAGACTACTTATTTGAAAACTTCTTTTTAAGTTTGTTGAGTTGAATTGTCAGTGATCATTTGTATTTAGTCTTAATGTCCTTTGCTAAATTCCTGCCAATTTCTGTAAGATTGTAGGCTAGAGTTGAAAGTACGTTTTATGGCCAGGAAACAAAATACCAGCAGTCCCATGTGTATCTTATTGAACTAAGGTAGCACATGATTTTTTTTTTTGTTTTCATTAGACCCTTTCTAAACATCTGGAAAAGGAAATATTAAATGGTCAAAACTTCTTCATATACAAATATCCTTATAGAAAAAATTCATCTTATACTTTAATAGATTAAAATGTTAACCTATTAAACTACATTTAATTCAATTTTATTTCTCTGTGGTCACTAGTCGTAAATAAATTCCACATCCCTTGTATATATCTTATGCAAATATAGCATGTATACAATATGTGCAGAAATGTACACACTAATATGCATCATTAATGGCTTGGACTATTTAGACTGATGTCAATTTTCATTCAAAACAGGTGCTGACAATTCACAATAGCCAAGCTACTGTGAATGGATAAAGAAAATATGGTATATATTCACAATGGAGTATTAGCCAGCCCTAAAAAAGTACAAGTTTATGGAATTTGCTGGTAAATGGATGGTTCTGGAGACTAGAATGCTAAGTGAAATAAGCTAATCCCCAAAACCCAAAGGTTGAATGCTTTCTCTGATTTGTGGAAACTAATCCACAATAAGGCAGGGAGCAGAATAGAAGTTCAACGGATTAGACAAAGTGGTATTAAGGGAAGGGAGGAGGGATGGGTTAGTTAAAGACAGTGGAATGAATCTGACATAACATTCCTATGCACACATATGAATACACCACAGTGAATCTCATTATCATGTACATCTACAAGAAATTAATTTAAAAATAAACAACTATGGTGAAAGCAGAAAGCTGAGTGGAGTAGAGGGAAGGGAGCAAGGGACAGGGGCAAGGAGGGTAAGGGGAGGTACTGGGGACTGAATTAGGACAAGATGTATTCCATGCTTTTATAATTAATGTCAAAATGGATTCTGCTGTCATGTATAACGAAAAAGAACCAATAAAAAAGGGAAGGAAAGAAACAGGGGCTGAGAGATGAAGTAGGAAACGTCTTGAGAGGGAGAGGATGATAAGGTGTACAAGTCAGACATGGGTCATGGCCTGGGAGCTGTTTGCTAGAAACTGTTTCATGACATTTTACTCAACATTATAAAATCATTATCATATTTACCTCATCAACATGATAATTAAGTATTTCATTAAAAAGACTCCAAAATGCTTCCTTGAGTGTCTACTCAATTATTAAGATATCATAAAAGTACTCTGGAAAAAGTAAAGGATAGGAGTGATTCTCAAAGTGTCCCTAAAGGGACCAGTGTCTCAGCAGTTCCCAGCCAGCAGCATCTGCATCTCCTGGGAACTTGTTAAGAGCAAATTCTTGGACCCCAGCTGAAATCTGTTAATCAGAGACTGCAGGGAGGGGAACAGCAATTTGTGCTTAAAAAAAATAGCCTGGTGATTTGAATGCACACATGAGAATCACTGATACCTTACATGTTTCTTCCCCACACTCTTTTTTTTTTTTGTATGGAGAGTAGGTCTCCGTGGGGATTGAATGAGCTATTAAAAGATTGTAAAGTATACAGCAGTATAGGACTTCAGGTCTTTAACCCACCATAAGAGGAGAAAAATTGAATGGGTAGAGAGTCATGAATTAACCTTGATATCGAAATGAATGTTCTCCCGAAAAGTTACCAGTCATGGAAATTGCTATTACAAATTTGGAACAGCTTTTATTTTATGAACATAGATTCAGAGGAAATACAACTTTTATTCTTCCATGGTCTTATATTTATCCAGATACAACAAGAGTAGAAATAACCACTGATACAGCTGTGAGGGAGAAATGAAATACAAGAAGATATGATGGACAAGAGAGGGAAGGACTGACTCATTTCTTTGTTTGTTTTGTTTTGTTTTTTTGGTACCAGGCCAACAGAATAAGTATTTGTTAGCGTTGCCTTGTGTCACTTTTTCTGCATGAATGGAGTCACAGCCATCCATCAGCAGCCTGGATGTCCTCCAGACATCCTAGAGAAAAGTCATTCTAAGAGGGATGCCATTAGTGTAAGTAATTGCATTGCTTTTCAATTCACTGGGGGACTCAATTGATGTTTAGCTGACAACTAGATAGGAGTGCATAGAACACCAAAAAGGTAAGTTAGGGTGGGTGGAAAATAATTTTATGAAGAAGAATAATGCAATAATGCATTTAGGAACAGAAACTCAAAATGAGCATTTTTAAAGAAAAGCGGGAAGGAAGAATTGTGCTCTAGGCCCAAGTGACTCATACAAGAGCATGATAAATTTCTTCTCAGCTGGGGTAACTTTATGGCTATCTAAGGGAATCTCAAATTTGTCAGCTGTTTCATCTGAGGCATAAGGATGGGCAAATGAATGAAGAGGGATTTTTTATTTAAATGCACTCATGTACAGCATTTTCATATCAAAGGCAAAACACAATGTTCAAGTAATTTTCTTTTTCTCACAAAGGATTTTGTTCTTTCTTAAGAGTGAATAGGGGTTGGGGATAGAGCTCAGTTGGTAGAATGCTCGTTTTCTCGTGCACAAGGTCCTGGGTTTAATTTCCAACACCACAGGGGGAAAAAAAGGATGAATAGTATTCCATTGTGTTCCATGTTTAAAAAAAAATCCATTCGTGTGTTCAACTTTGAGCACTTCACTTGTTTCCATATCTTGGATATTATGAATAATGCTACAATGAACATGAAAGATCTCTCTCTGATATGCTGGCTTTCAGTTCTTCTGAAAATATGCTCATAAGTGGGATTGTGAGATCACAATAAACCTATCTTTAATTTTTTCTTGAAAGTCCACACTGTTTTCCAAAATAGCCGTACTACTTTAAATACCCACCAACAATATGCAGTTCAGTTTTCAGCATATTCTCACCAATATTTCTTATCTTTCCTTTTTTATTGGTGCATATTGATTATACAGAATGTGGGTTTCATTGTGGCATGTTCATATATACATAAAAACATAATTTGATCAATTTTATTTCCCAACACCTCCCCAACACTTCCTCTCTCCCCTTCCCCAATTCCCTTCCTTTATCTAATTGTCTTCCTTCTATTTTCATAAAAAGCCATCCTTTTTTCCCCCTGAATCTTGCTTCCATGTATCAAAAAAAATGCAATACTTTTTTTTCTAATTTTTTTCACAAAAAAATCTCCAGTCCCATCCATTTTCCTGAAAATGGCATAATTTCTTTCTTCTTTATTATGGCTGAATAAAATTATATATGTATACATACCATATTTTCTTATCTATTCATCTAATTATGGATGCTTAGGCTGCTTTTATAACTCAGCTATTGTGAATTGTGTTATGATAAATATGAGTATGTATTTATCTCCTAAGGTATGCTGACTTTAATTGTTTGGGATAAATACCAGGAGTTGTAGACTTGTTCTATTTTTAACTTTTTCCTCTTTCTAATATTTGCCATTCTACAAACTGGGAGGTGATATCTCATTGTGATTATAATTTGTATATCCTGATGATTAAGTGTGTTGAGCTTTTATTCATATACCTGTTGGCCATTTGTAAGTCTTCTTTTGAGAAATGTTTATTTTGGTCTTTTGCTCATTTTTTAAAAGAAAGTTATTGTTTATCTTGTTTTTGAGTAACTCTAGTTCCTTGTGTATTTTGAATGTTAACTCTTTATCCATTATGTGATTCACAAATATTTTCCCCTAATCTGTTGGCTGTCTTTCCACTCTGTTGGCTGTCTTTCCACTCTGTTAATTGTTTTCTTTGGTGTTCAGAAGCTTTTTAGTTTGATGAAATCCTATTTGCCTATTTTTGCTTTTGTCTGTTTTCTGGGGTCATGTCCCAGGAAATAATGCCCAGATCAACATTATGGGAGCTTTCTTCCTATGTTTTCTTCTATTAGTTTTACAGTTTTCAGTCTTAGCTTTAACTCATTTTGAGTTTATTCCTGCATAAGGGGTGGAATATGAGTATAATGCTATTATTCCACAAGTGGATAGCCTGTTCTCCTCACACTACCTAACTATATCTTTATGTTGTTGTTGGACATTGGTGAGTAATGTGGCCATAAACTTGTTGGACTTGTTCTTGTGCACATGTGAAGGACTATCTCGGAGAACACGTCTATGATGAAATTGTTGGTTGCAGGGAAGTCTTACACCTTTGAATTCCTAGGATTGTCCCAATTTGTACCTGTTGCCCTGGGGTGCTTATTTGCAGTCATTCTGATCATTGAATGCATGCAAGTTTGACTTTACAAGACTGATTTCTAAGTGGTTGTATAATTTTATAATTCAACATCAGAAAGTATAATTTATACCTATAGTTTAATCCATTATCCATATCCACACCAAGAATATTACAAATCTTTAAAAGTTTCTTCTAATCCAGTGGATCTAAATTGCACATAAGCATGGTTTTAACTAACATTTTATCTTACCATAAATAATGTCAATCATTTTTTCAAGTATTTATTTGCCATTATGTTTTGTTTTTTTTGTGCAATGTCTGTGGAAGTTTTTTTGTTTGTATTTCTATTATATTATTTTTATTTTAAAAATTAATGCTTGGGGGTTGGGGTTGTGGCTCAGCGGTAGAGTGCTCGCCCAGCACATGCAAGGCCCTGGGTTCAATCCTCAGCACCACATAAAAATAAATGAATAAAGATATTGTGTCCAACTAAAAAGTAAATATGTTTTAAAAATAATGCTTTAGATTTTTTCCTCCAAGTTTATGGTTGGTATCTAGTGGTATCTAGAGTGTATACGTTAGCCTCCTCCTGCTCCACAAACCATTGAAACAGGAATTCCTTTCATTCAAAATGTTGGATACACATAGATCCATTACACTGTAAAATTTTAGTCCATCTGGTTGGAGTAAAATAATCTCATAGTAAAATTTTAATTTATACTTCCTGACTGTTTGTGAGTCTTGATATTATGATACATGATTAGAAAAATAATTCATCTTCTGTGAAATACTTGATATCACTCTCTTTTGTTTTTTATTCTATAAATTGCATCTTTGATGTATTCCCATTATTATAGATTTATAACTATTTTATCTGTTTTTTAAGCAATATCAGAAAAAAGTGGAGTTACAAACCAAAAATAGAATAAAACTGATTTTATATTTACCAACACAGTCATCTTTACCTATTCTTTATTAATTTGCTTTTAATTACTGCCTGGTATTCTTTCATTTCATCCCAAAGTACTTTTTAAGCATTTACCGTGAGTCAGGACTGCTAGCAATAAATACCCTCAGTTTCAATTTACCTACAAATGCTTTAATTTTTTTCTCCTTCTGAATGATTGTTTTGTCTAATATAATTCTTTTTTCTTTTTTAAATTTTAATTTGTTATATATGACATCAGAATTCATTATGAATCATATAACACATATAAAGCACAATTTTTCATATCTCTGATTGAACACAAAGTAGAGTCACACCATACATGTCTCCATACATGTACTTAAGGTAATGATGTCCATCTCATTCCATCATCTTTCCTATACCCATGCCCTCTCCCCACTCTTCCCTCCCCTTTGCCCTATCTAGAGTTCATCTAATCCTCCCATGCCCCCAACCAACCACATTATGAATCAGCATCCTTAAATCAGAAAAAAATATTTGGCATTTGGTATTTTGGGATTGGCTAACTTCACTTAGCATTATATTCTCCAATTCCATCCATTTACCTGCAAATGCCATGATTTTATTCACTTTCAATGCTGAATAATATTCCATTGTGTATATATACCATATTTTCTTTATCTAATCACCTACTGAAGGGCATCTAGGTAGGTTCCACAGTTTAGCTATTGTGAATTGTGCTGCTATAAACAGTGATGTGGCTGTGTCCCTGTAGTATGCTGTTTTGAAGTCCTTTGGGTACAGACTGAGGAGTGGGACAGCTGGGTTAAATGGTGGTTCCATTCCCAGTTTTATAAGGAATCTAAAATACTGCTTACCATATTGGCTGAACCAATTTGCAGTCCCACCAGCAGTGTGTAAGTGTACCTTTTTCCCCACATCCTCACCAACATTTATTGTTGTTTGTATTCTTAATAACTACCATTCTGAATAGAGTGAAGTGAAATCTTAGGGGTTTTTTGCACTTCTCTAATTACTAGAGATGTTGAGCATTTTTTCATGTATTTGTTGATTGATTATATATCTTCTTCTGAGAAGTGTCTGTTCAGTTCCTTGGCCAATTACTTGATTGAATTATTTGTTTTTTTGGTGTTAAGATTTTTTTGTGTTCTTTATATATCCTAGAGATTAGTGCTCCATCTGATGTGTGAGTGATAAAAAAAAAATTTGTTCCTAATTTGTAGACTCTCTATTTACCTCACTGATTGTTTCTTTTGCTGAGAAGAAGTTTTCAGTTTGAATTCATCCCATTTATTTATTCTTGATATTAATCCCTGCACTATAGGAGTCTTATTAAGGAAGTTGGGGCCTAATATGACATGATGGCAATTTGGGGCTACTTATTTTTTTCTAATAGACACAGTGTCTCTGGTTTAATTCTTAGGTCCTTGATCCACTTTGAGTTTTTTTTTTTTGCATGGTGAGAAATATAGGCTTAATTCATTTTATTGCATATGGGTTTCCAGTTTTCCTAGCACAATTTGTTGGAGGGGCTATCTCTTCTCCAATGTATGTTTTTGGTGCCTCTGTCTAATATAAGATAACTGTAATTATGTGGGTTAGTCTCTGTGTCCTCTGTTCTGTACCATTGGTCTACCAATCTATTCTGGTGCCAATATCATGCTGTTTTTGTTACTATTGCTCTGTAGTCTAGTTTAAGTTCTGGTATAGTGATGCTACCTGCTTTACTCTTCTTGCTATGGATTGCTTTGGTTATTCTGGGTCGCTTATTTTTCCAGATGAAATTCATGATGGTTTTTTTCTGTTTCTATGAGGAATGTCATTGGGATTTTGATTAGAATTGCATTAAATCTGCATATTGCTTTTAGTAGTATAGTCATTTTGACAATATTAATTCTGCCTATCCAATAACAAGAGAGATCTTTCCATCTTCTAAGGTCTTCTTTAGTTTTTTTCTTTAGCATTCTGTAGTTTTCATTGTAGATGCCTTTCACCACTTTTGTTAGGTTGATTCCTAAGTATTTTATTTTTTTGAGGCTATTGTAAATGGGGTACTTTTCCTTGTTTGCCTTTCAGGGGATTTGTCACTGATATACAGAAATGCCTATGATTTATGGGTGTTGATTTTGTGTCCTGCTACTTTGATGAACTAATTTACTTGTTTTAGAAGTTTTCTGATGGAATTTTTGGAATCTGCTAGGTATAGAATCATAATGTAGATAAACAGTGCTAATTTGAGTTCTTCTTTCCCTATCCATATTCCTTTAATTTTTCTCATCTGTCTAATTGCTCTGGCCAGTGTTTTAAGAACTATGTTAAATAGAAGTGGTAAAAGAGGGCATCCCTGTCCAGTTCCAGTTTTAGAGGGAATGCTTTCAATTTTTCTCCATTTAGAATGATCTTGGCTTGGGGCTTAGCATAGATAGCTTTTATGATGTTGAGGTATGTTCCTGTTTTCCCTAGTTTTTCTAATGTTTTGAACCTGAAGGGGTGGTGTATTTTGTCAAATGCTTTTTCTGCATCTATTGAAATGATCATATGGTTCTTATCTTTAAGTCTATTAATGTGATGAATTAACATTTATTGATTTCCATGTATTGAACCAACCTTGCATCCCTGGGATGAACCCCACTTGATCATGGTGTACTATCTTTTTGATACGTTTTTGTATTTGCTTTGCCAGAATTTTACTGAGAATTTTTGCATCTATGTTCATTAGAAATATTGGTCTGAAGTTTACTTTCTTTGATATGTCTTTGCCTGGTTTTGGAATCAGAGTGACATTGGCCTCCTAGAATGAGTTTGGAAGTGCTCCCTCTTTTTCTATTTCCTGAAATAAATTGAAGAATATTGGTATTAGTTCTTCTTTAAAGGTCTTGTAGAACTTGGCTTTGTATCCATATGGTCCTGGGCTTTTTTTGGTTGGTAGACTTCTGATGACATCTTCTATTTCATTGCTGAAACTGATCTTTTTAAATTGTGTATATCATCCTGATTCAATTTGGGCAAATCGTACAACTTTAGAAATTTGTTGATGCCTTCAATATTTCTATTTTATTGAAGTACAAGTTTTCAAAATAATTTCTAATTATGTTCTGTATTTCTGTAGTGTCTGTTGTGATATTTCCTTTTATATCATGTATGTTAGTAATTTGAGTTTTCTCTCTTCTTCCTTCATTAGTATGGCTAAGGGTCTGTCAATTTTATTTATTTTCTTCAAAGAACAAACTTTTTGTTTTGTCAATTGTTTCAATTGTGTCTTTTGATTCAATTTCATTGATGTTAGCTCTAATTTTAGTTATGTCTTGCCTTCTACTGCTCTTGGTATTGATTTATTCTTCTTAGGGATTTGAGATGTAATGTGAGGTCATTTATCTGTTGACTTTTTCTTTTTTTTTTTTAAAGAATGAACTCCATGCAATGAATTTTCCTCCCCTTTTCCTTATTCTTTTTTCTTTCTCTCTGAAAACTTCACTTGGAGGATTACAGAGTAGATTTGAGAGGCAAAAACAAACAAACAAACAAACAAAACACCCCAGAATCATCAAATTTGAATTAAGTAAATTGAGATAATCTAGTGTGAGAAAGAACAAAAGAATCAGGTAAAGGGAATAGAGCCTAAAATACCTGTGGTTCTCCACCAAATTTTTCTACATATGCACAATGAGTGTTAATAAGGACAACAGAGAGAGAAGGAGTGGATGCCTGCAAAACTAATGGCTGAAATTTTAGAAAATTTTGATTTAATAAATTTTGTTGGAACATGGTCATATGCATTTCTTTGTATCTTTGTTCTAAAGTGTTAGTGTTAAGTATGTACTACAGAGATTGCATAGCCCACAAAGCCAAATATTTACTATATAACTTTTTGCTGATCCCTCCCCTGGAATGTCAGATGATCCTAGGTGGCCTTGTAAATTGCTGCCTCGTATGCTCTAGTTCCAGATTTAGATGATTTTTCTGAAACTAGTAATTAGTATTTTCTCAGACTGAGTTCAGTGAATTTCAATGATCTTGCATATATGACTAGTCTATGTGACTTGGAAATTAGATCAACATTAAAGTGATGTTGGAATCACGAGAGATGATATGAGGTATTATAAGTGGAAAATAAGAATATAATTGTCAAAAAGTGAAAAATACAAAGCTAAGTTCTCCTGACTCCAAGAAGCATATTCTTACTGTTACACAATGACTAATAAGTTTGTTAAAATAAGAATTTTTATTATGTTAAGAACAGTTAACATAAAATGTAACTTTATAAAATTTTAAGTGCATTATACAGTGTTATTAATTATAAGAACAATGTTATAATACAACTTTTTAAGCAGATTTTTTTATGCCTGCTGGTAACTTTTCCCCTAAATGTTTTTTCATGGACACCAAATCACAAAAGTTAAGAGGTCTTTTTTTACCCTATTAAGATATTCTCTGTTATTCATTTTTCTCAGAATCAAATTCACAAGTGAGTATATCAAATTACTTGTTAATAACTCAATATATAAAGAACAAGTTATTAATTTTAAACATTCAAAAGAAAAATATTTAAGAATTCTTTGAGGCTTGAGGTTAAGAATATACCAGTTACCCTGATCTGATTATTAGACATTGAAGCACATATCATACCACACATATCATACCAAAATATGTATAATTATCATGTTTTGATTAAAACTAACACAATTTCATATTCGTTGAGATGGTATCAGACTAAAAACCTTCATAGCAAAGGACATAATCAAGAACATGAATAGAGAACCTGTAGCATTAATCACCAAAATATATGAAGAACTCCAAAAGCTCAACACCAAAAAAACCAAATAACCCAATCAATAAATGAGTTAAGCAACTGAACAGACACTTCACAGAAGAAGAAATACAATCAACAAATAAATGAAAAAAATGTTCAACAACTCTAGCAATTAGAGAAGTGCAAATCAAAACTACTTCAGTCAGAAGGGCAATTATCAAGAATATAAGCAACAGTATGTGTTGGTTAGGATGTGGGGGAAAAGGTACACTCATACATTGCTGGTGGGATTGCAAATTGGTACAACCACTATGGAAAGCAGTATGGAGATTCCTGAGAAAACTGGGATCCACATAATGTACCACCACAAGACTGGGATCCTAATTAGAATAAGATATGCTCTATGTTTGTATATGTCAAAATATACTCTGCTGTCATATATAACCAAAAAGAACAAATTTTTAAAAATTTGTAGAACAGAAAAGCACCCTAAACTTAACTGACCCAGAGTTTGCCGTGTAATTAGTATTTGGAATGGGCTCGAAGTTTCTCAACTGGCAAGCAGAGATCTGAGGTAGGGTGCATCCTTGAGGCCATGCTGCAGCTTGCTATTGCCAGAGCCTGTCAGGTCATAGCAAATATTGCTGTACTGTCCTATCAAGTGCCTGCCTTGTGGCCTAGGGAGTACCTAGCAGAATATGAAGATTTTTACACAGGGGGCTTCAAATCAGCAATAGAGAGAGAAGTGCAACTTGCTTTCCCTTTGAGTCCAGCAGATCATGGAGAGGGCTGGGAAATTGAACATGTGGATGTGATTACAGTCAAGGACTGAGCCTGGGAGGGGGAGAGGAAGAAGAGAAAAGGGAAGGGAAAAGGTCAGTTTCAAAATAAGATGCAGTGGCAGAGCACTTGGGGTTAGGTTTAAAGTGTAAAGTATGCCCATTACGTGTCCCCACTGTCAATTTCTAAGGAAAAATGGGTGATAATTTCTCCAAGATGCTTCCTGCTGAATTTTGGCAAAGAAGGGAGTCTTAAAATGGAAGTTTTTTAACTGTTATCTTTTTTGTTCTTTTTGACATTTACCAGAAGGAATGAAGAGGTGACTCCAAACCTGAAAAATGCACGCTCATGTACAGCAATTAATATTTGACTGGCTGTTGTACATACACTTTTAATCTAACTTCTTTTGTTATAAATATATTGTCCCCTTTCCCCAGGATACAAGGAAGGGTCTCTGATATACTGTTTCTTTTTGGACTCAATTTAAGCCTGCTTCTGGGGACACTCTTATTGAAAGGGCAATTGACAGCAACTTAACTCATTGCAGATGGTTTTCTTGACATAATTTAGCCACTGTCTTTTTACCACATGATAGATCTTTTCGGTTTTTCCTGTTTTTTTTCTGTTTTGGAGTCTCAAAGATACATGTATCTTCATTGGCTATGCAATGCTTTGTTCACTTGTTTGGTCACTTCTGCAGTGGAAGATGGTCCACTGGCACTTTGCATTGAGGATATCTTGGGATCAACTCCTTCAAGAGGACTCTATTTCTGAGATCTTCTCTCTTCTGGTAGGATAAAGCTTCCAGAGAAGGTATCTATCTATACAAGAAAATATCTGAAGTTTCCCATGGCACAGGGCATTTGGGCAAAATCTACTTGTCAATCACCAGAAAAGTTGTATTTTTATATATTGTGTCCCTTTTACAGTAGGCTGCTTTTCAGTCTTCAGATTATTTCTGGTATATAAGACACAGCTCCAACTCATTTGGTGAATATCTCTTGGAGGCAATGGGCCTCACAAGCAGGGCTTCATAAAATTTATCCAGGTATTCCTCTCATAGTGCATACTCATCCATGTAGGTGCTTTACCAAGGGCCAGACCAGTCTTTCAGGCAGGAGGATGAGTCCATGGGAAATTTGTCTCCACCTGGCTGTTCTATTCCAGGAGTCAAAACTTCATTCTTTGGTCCATTTTTCATTCTCTTCATTATAAGAGGGTTTCTATTGGTCAAATTCAAGTTGAGGTATTGGGGTACCAATAAATGATCAGCATTTAGGTTGTCTGTTAAGACAGCCAGCTATCTATCTAACCTCTTAGCAGTCAGTCAGTAGTCATCCTTTTTTGCTATGTAGCCTTTTTTTTTTTTTTTTTGACAAAATAGGCTACTGTTCTGGTAGGATTTCACAGCATTTCTCTCAATATATGTAAGAGAATTTTAAGAGCTATATCTTGTTTCTCATCACATATACTCTGAACTCCTGGGACAGGGGTTCTGATGAGTCTTTGCTTTATGGCATCTTGGCATTCTGTATACAAATCAAGGTTCTATTTCTTTTCCATTTAAGGTCTTATATAAGGGTTTAGCTACCAGTCCAAAATTAGGGACCCAAATTCTGATATCCCCAAAAGCCCAAATAACTGTTTCTGGCTCCTGGCTTCTCTAAGGTCCATTGGCTAATCTGGAATCCGAAATCATAACTTCTATTTATAAAACTGAGTTTTCTTAGTTTAAACCTTATATCCATATGGGACAAGATGTTTTAGTGCAGCAATAGTGTTTCAAAGGCAGCATTCATAATTGTGGGTAATGAGCATATCACCCACATATTACAAAATAATTTCTTGATCCAGCTGCCACTCTCAAAGGTCTTTTGATAGACTCTCAGTAAATCGAATAGTAAAGATTTTAAATCCCTGAGGTAGATCAGTTCCACCATTGTCAGCAGTTACTTTGGGATCAGGATTCTGCCAGTCAAAAGCAAATAGTATTTGGGACTTCCTTTCTGGATGGAAGAGGAAGGATGCAAAAGAATGTACCCTTAGATTCTAGCACTGTGAACCATCCATAAATACCTGACAGCAGAATCAGTAGGTTGTATAAATTTTGTACTGTGGATTGAATATCCTAAACAATATTACGTATAGCTCTCAAGTCTTACACAACTCAGTACTTATTTCTGTGAGGTTCTTTACAGGCTGCATAGGATAATTGTAGGTTATCCAGCAAATCTGGCTCAATCCATGTTTTAAAATTTGTCTAGAAGAGGTTGGATCCCCATCAATGCCTCTCTCTTAAAATGATGTCATTTCTTCTTGGGGTGAGTTATCTCTTCCTTTAAAAAAGAAGATTTGTTAGGGTAACATTGATTTCCCAGGGGAAATTTCATTTCCAAATGATACCGAAACCAAATAAAGATACATTAAAATTCTACCAGCCTATGTATTTGAATTGGAGGGTTGATATTATTTATATTCAATGCTACTATAGAGAGATGTTTATTAATTCCTCTCATTTTTATTCTTTATTTGTTCTTTTTAGATATACAGAAGATTAGAGTATATTTTGACATTTATATATACATGGAGTATAACTTAGACTAATTAGGATTCCATTCTTGTGGTCGCACATGATGTAGAGTTTCACTGATGGCATATTCATATTTGAACATAGGAAAGTTACATCCAATTTATTCTACTGTCTTCTATTCCTATCTTCCTCCCTTCCCTTTATTCCCCTTTGTCTCGCTGATATGTGGATGCTGACACATATAAGGGGGGAATAGTGGTTCAGTTAATTTTGATTTATTGATAATGTTTAATTTGGTTCTGATTTTCATTTGTTTAGCTATTCTTCAAATGATATTTGTTCATTTGTGAACTCCAGTTTGTTTTTTATTCTGTGTAGAGCATTTATTTCAGTTCTGTAGTGTTGGCTTAGTTTTCATGATTTCTTTTACTTTCTTTTAATTTGAGAAGATTTGTATTCTCTTTTTGAGTTTGATGGATAGCTTTGGTGGATACAGCAATTTTGGTTGACAGGTATTTTTTCAGGACTTGGAACACACGGTTCTAAGACCTACTGCCTTCCGAGTTGTACTGAGGAACTGGAAATGATTCATATTGCCTCTAATATGACATGATATTTTATTCTTGAGACTTTAAAAACTCTATAATTATTCTCTGTGTTGGACATTATGTGTTGTGGAGAGGTTTTTTTTATATTTTCTATCTGGATTTCTGAATGCCTCCTATATCTAAATGTCCATCTTATTTTCTAGGTCTGAAATTTTTTTCTGTTATTATTTCCCTTAAGAGCTTATCCATCTCCTTAGCCTGCATCTCACAGCCTTCCTCAATATCAATGATTCTTAAATTTGGTCTCTTAATGTTGTCCCAGATTTCTCACATATTATGATCGTGGTTACTTACTGTCTTTTCTTTAACGGTGTCTTAATTTTCAGGGCTGGCCACTTTGTTTTCCACTTCCGAGATTCTGAATTCAACATAATCTGCTCTATTATATTTTTAATATATTATATTATATTTATAACTGCTTATTGAATTTCTCTTTCATCTTCCATACTGACTTCCTAAATTCATCCAGTTGTTTTTCTGTTTTCTCTTGGAATTCACTGATGATTTTTATAATTTTTAATTCTTTGTCTTATACTTCACCCACATTGCTATCTTCTGGATCAGTTTTTGATAAATTATGAATTTTAGAAGGTGTCATGTTCCCTTGGTTTTTCATATTTCTTGTTTTCCTGTGCTGGGTTTTATGCATCTGTGTGTTGGGAGGCATTTCTCTATGCTCTTATGCATTGGCCCTTTTAAGGCACAGACTTCACTTGCCAAATTGTCCTAGAGTGATCTAGATTGAGTTCACCTTATACGTGTGGTATGCACAGGTTTGTGTTAATTTTGTCTGTTTTGATATATCAGTGTATTTCATAAATGGGACCTGAGGGCCCACTCCTTGCCATTTCTTCTTGGGGCTGTTTGTTTGGATTTTTGTTTCTTTTATTCCTTGTATTCAAGTGTAGTTTAAATTTGGATGTTGTTGATTTGTGTGGGGAGCAAGGTGTGCTGTCTTTTGATTGAGTTTATTTCAGCAGAAGAGTCTCTACTGTGCCAACTTAGAGTGTTCCTGGAGGTTATCAGAACCTCACAGAATAGATGTAAGCAAACAATAGTAACAACCAATGCAAACAACATATACCATTCAAATAAATACCTACTATTTAAGCGTTCCTACTGTGACATTTACAATGTTAATAATCACACAAAAAAATTTTAAAAAAATGATGGAGTCAGCAATTGCAAACAGAAAAGTAAATAGGTAACCTGAATTAGATTTGGCATTGAAACAAAAAACAGATGTCAAATATGGCAGTAATCAGTAATAATTACCACAGCATGAATGTTGGGGGCAGGAGATATAGAAAACAATTAGTTCTAAAATATGGTTAAAACTTGGTCAATTAAGAGAAAAGAAAATGTGATAAGAAAGTAGAAAAGAGTTTATAATTTCAAAATGTGAACAGAGAGAATGAAGAATAGATGGAGCAAGTGATGGTTATAAAGAAGGGAAGGAAATATAGGAAGAACAAGTAGAGGGAGTGAGAGAGAACAAAATAATTTGGCTAGTAGTAGGGGAAGAAAGAAGTGAGGGGGCAAAAAAGAAAGCAAACAAATAAATAAAATCAAAGCAAAATGAAACCAAAATAAACAAGCCAAAGCCTCTGATCCTGAAAAAAAAAAAAGACAAGAAGGTCTGGGGTTGTGGCTCAGTGGTAGAGCACTTGCCTAGCATGTGTGAGGCACTGGGTTCCATTTTCAGCATCATAAATAAATAAATAAGGTTCTCAACTACTAAAATTAAAAAAAAATAAAGAAAGAAAAATAACTACATTTTTTAAATGTTAAAAATGAGGGAAATATAGCAAGAAACATGTACACACAGGGGAAAACAGAAGCTTCATAATAAAAGATGAGGGAATTATCTCTAGGAGCTGGTCAGTTGGTCAAAGTCAATGGGAATGGATAGTCATTGCCTATGCTCAGCTGTCCTTCTTTCCGTTACTTCTTGGTCTATGTACTGAGAGAAAGAAAGCAAGAGCTGGAGATTGTTGACCACTTCCTCTTTATGTATTGCTCACCTAGCTGCCATCTGCAGTGGCCTAAGACTGGAGCTTGTTGAATGGCTTTCAGTTTCCCTTCTCACCAGTATATGATAGTATGGAATGAAAAGTACTGTCAGTGGCACTTTGTCTGCACAGACCAGATTAATGTTCTCCCAGGTTGGGACTGATACAGAGTTTGGAAATTATAGAAGGAGTTCTGGCCACTGAAGCTTAGATATAATTAGACCTAAGGGGGCTTTGCTGGGTGTTATCTGCTCTAGAGAGATTAGATCAACACACCCTTAAGGCCCAGGAGTTGCTGATCTCTGCCAGGATCCTGGATCTGAGGAGCCTCCCAAGAATTCTACTTGCAGGGCACGGGAGCCAGTCCTCCACACACTCTGCTGCCCAGTAACAGAGACTTCTCAGGCTAGTCCTTGAGTGTACTCTAGTGAGTATTCAGATCCCTAATCTACTTCAGTGAGTCAAATGAGCTGCCTGATATAAAGGGAAAGTGAGTTGGGCTTTCCTTGTTTTTCTGACTATAATTACCACTGGATACAATTTTCTCTATGCCTGTTTCACTCACATTCTGCTAGTTACACCATAGGCCACATGGTAGATGCTTGCTGGGATAGTGTGGCAGTGTTTGCTATAATCTCCAGGCTCTGAAAAAGCATCTGTATCATGGCTGCATCAAGATGGCTCCTCAGCAAGTTGAGAAAGAGAGCACTCACTTTTCAAACACCAGTTCAGAATGCAGCCTCTGGATCAACTAAGTTCAGGCTGCTTTTCTTATCCCAGGGAATTTTTTGTACCAAATCTGTCCATTGTGTTTCTCTCTGTTGTTATCCCTCTCCTCCATGGTGAACCAGCACCACTGCTGCTAATGCAGCTGGTTCAACTCCAGTGTAACTATTTCTTTTTTGTTCAATGTACCCAAATTTCTGAATCTCTTAGATTCTCTGACTGCCCAATATTAAATGTTAGTGAAACCCCTCTTTCACACAACTCTGACAAGCACAACTTCCACTGAATCCTGAGCCATTGAGCAAAAAGTAATTCAGCTTTCTGCTAATCTGCCATCTTCAAGAAATGCCTCAGTATTGCATATGTTAGAAATGCTTGATACTTAAAGTAGAATAAGTTGAATAAAATCTTTGTAAATAGCTTTTTTAAAAGGCATAGAATGTTATTTGCTCTAATTCAGTCTCCCTTTTTCTCCCCTCTTCCTTCCGTTTCCTTCCCTCTACTGATCTTTCTACTACATATTTATAGTTTTTCTTGCTGTCAATTTCTAATTTTATTCCAACATGACTTGATAAGCTGCAATAAATCATTTCAATTTTTTTTTGTTTTGTTAACACTTTCTTTCTCACCCAAAATGTGATATATTTTGGAGAACATTCCATAAGTAGCTGGAAAAAAAGTGTATTCAGTAATGGTTGAATAAAATATTTTACAGATGTCTGTCAAGACCATTTTATCTATAGTATGTTCTAACTCTGTAGTAGCTTTGTGATTTTATGTCTCAATGACCTATTATTGATAAAGGTCTTTTAAAATCACCCACTCAATATTACTGTATTGCATCTAAGCTTTTATGTTGAGTAGTGCTTATTTTATGAAATTAGGTGCTCTGATATTTGGGGCTTATATATTTACTGTTGGTATATCTTCTTGTTAGATTTTTCCTTTACCAGTATGTAGTGACCTGCTTTGTATCTTCTTACTTATTTTGGCTTAAAAATCTTCTTTATCTGATGAAGGATATGGACAATGGGCCCCAGGGAACTTCCCTTATCTACAACTGTTCTCCTAACCACCCTCCTGCCAGATTTATATAAGGAGAAGTCTCTGGTAAATTGGAGCTTTTGTCATTTAGAAGCCCAGGCCTGGAGGGAAGGCAGGAAAGGAAAATGGAAGAGCACAGAAGGGACTCACACCTGGCCCCCACCTATAGCCGAACAGGCTCTCCTCAGTACAGTAGACCCAAGTGAACTTCCCTTATCTACAGCTGTTCCCCTACTTGCCCTTTGCCCTTCCCTAAATGAGCCCACCACCAAAATTTCTCCCATAACCTGGCCCTGCTAAACCCTATAAAATTGGGTTTACAACCCCCTCTTGTTGGAGACTGCCACCATTTTCCCTCCTGAAAATGTGTCCCTCTCTTGCTTAATAAAGCATCACTGAGCCATTGAGGTCTGCCTCCATTTTTCTTTTGTATTTTCATTTGCTTTCATCTGATAGGAGAGTAGTTATTCTACTTGTTCTCTGTCTCAGCAGTGCCATTAATAATTACTAGAGCTGGATTTTCTTTAAATATAAACGTGTATTTGATCACTCCAATCATTAAATACAAACAAAATATGCAAAAAGTGTTGGGTATTCTGGAGCACCCCAACTAGCACTCAATGCACTCTAATTAAACCCTGCAAGCAAATCACATAATTCTAGGGCAACCACAAGCCCCAGAGTACCTCTGATGTCATCCGACTTCTCTTAGCTGAAGAGCAGACACTGCCATTGTCCGGTGGTTCTCTCCAGCCAATGATTGGACATCAGGGAATGGTGGAGTGGATCTAGGAATGGACAGCAAGGTGGCCAGTCTCACTGATGTCATCAGAGCAAAAACTCTTTGATGTGGCAGGATAAGCGACTTATATACAGTCCCAAGTTAGTGCTCATTGTTATCTCACTTCAACATTGTTATATCTGTCTCTAGGTGATGGTCCTTATTGATGGCATCCAGACATGACTAAGCAAGCCAGGAACTTAGTGAGTCCCAGCATGCCTATGGCAGATGCTCCTTTCTTTCTCAGGTTCTATTTTCATGGAATAACATTTTACATCATTTTGCTTTCAGCTTTCTCTCCCCTCATCCTTCCCTCTGTTCCTGATTTCCAAGACCAGTATCACTTCTACCCTGCTTTTTCATACTTATGCCAATAGCACATAGTCATGTACTATTGATATTTTTGCTGTTGTTGTACATACATCTCTCTTCACTAAGACATATTCAAAATGCTAATTTTCAAGGTTAACCATCCTGTGTATAAAATGTTAGCTTACTACTTGAAAGCAAAAATAACCAACATGGTTTTGGCACCATTATGAAAACACAAATAACCAGGACGGGAGCAGACCTCAAAGGGATCAGCAGGCTTTTCTTTATTCTGCAGTGGTGTCCATCAATCAGGCACTGGGGGTGGTAGAAAAATGGCCACCAGTTTCAGAGGGGCTCTGAGTTTTGCAATTTACAATGAGGGCAAATTGATCATTGGACACTGAGGCAGAATATGTCAGTTTGGGCAGTCAAGAAAGAAGTTGTAAACAGCCCAGAACTCATTGTCACTGGGAAAAGCTCAGAACTTGGTGTTCACTGCTTATCTTCTTTCTCCAGGATTCATTGTTACCCAGAGCTTCACTAGTTGCTTTTCAACTTCTGGGACTCATCAGCAATGGGAAAGGGTAAAAGTCCAGGATCCCGCATTTTAGTATCCACCACCTCCCTTCAGGACCCATTGTGGTTGGGAAGGGATGAATGTTTGTTTTTTGTGGAGATGCTGGGGATGAACCCTGGAAGAACTGAAAGTTGGATTATTTTTCCTAGGGAGGGCATTGTTACTAGGAAAGGATTTACTGTAATATGATAAGCTAAGAACAGAGAGAAACTGGAAATACAAAATACTCAATTAAAAGCCACAAAATGTAGAAAACTATAGGACAAAATATGAATCAAAGCAAAGAAAAAAAACAGAAAACAATAACAAATATTGTATACTTTAATTCAATTATATTAATAATCACTTTAAACATGATAGTGTAAGTAGACCATTAAAAAACAGATCGGGATTAGACAGAGAAGAATGAAGGGAGGGGAGGGGATTTGGAGGTAGATAGGACAATAGAATGAATCAGACATTATGACCCTATGTTAATATATGGTTACATGCCTGGTGTAATCCTACGTCATGTACAACCAGAAGAATGAGAAGTTACACTCCATTTATGTATGTCTCAAAATGCAGTTTATTGTCATGTTTAACTAATTAGAATAAATAAAAATAAAAAAATGGATTGGGTCCAAAAAGACCAAATTATATGTTATCTACAATAAATTCACTTAACTATGACACCTATAGTTTAAATTAAAGGGATAGATATGACTCACTTTTGTCTAGTGGCTACATAATGATTCAAATTAGGAGTATATTAAAGTTTATTCGGTAATTCCTATATTGATGGATATTTAGGTAATACTTATTTATATCTTCGTTTTGTTTCTCATTACAACAAAAATACTGAAATTAACACATTAGTCTGAAGAAATTCAAATAGGGGGAAGTGAGAGCAATAAACTCTGGGAATCTGTGCCATCTCTAGAAACTACAAAAAAAATGTGAGACAAAAATTTTTTGAAACTACTTTATTTGAACTATGGAAGATAGGCAAATATTTATAGTAATGAAGCAAATGTGCAAAAAGTAAAAAGAAGGCAAGTGAAACAGGTTAAAGGAGATTTATAATACTTTCATTTACCCTTCCACACACACACACACACACACACACACACCATTACCTCCAGTTTTACAGGGGTCTTACTAATAGCAAACTACATTTCTGTCATGTAGTCCTAGTTCTGAACAAGAGGTCATTTCATGCTTTGAATATAATCCTTGCAAATCTATCACTGTAGCTAATTTTTAAATGGGCATTCTCTTCCCCTCCCCCTTCTTAACTATGGGTAAATTAATATTAATCTTCACATCCTAGACTGAGTTATCTATCCTTGCATTCACTGACCACAGGAATCCAGACAGGGGGGGCTGACAACAGTGCATCCAAAAATGGCTATCTCTCAAGGCTACAATAAATTATGACTCCTGGCGTGGCACAGCTGAAATGTAGCCATTTTATTTTCTTTCTAAAATCCCACTGTTCCCCCCCGGAATCACAACCTCTGGGGGTAGGAATTCCCTGTGTGTTCTCCTTTGCTAACAAAGCAACAAAACTTCTTTTTCCTTTTTCTCAAATCTTTGACCTTGTTATTGGATTGGCACCAGGGATAAGGAATGAGATTTTGGTATGAGTTCCTTTGTGAGAGTTCAGACTTTGTCTCCAGGGACTTGCCTTAAAAAAATGTATCTATCTCTGGCTTCCCTGAAGGACTGACCCGACAAAGGAGTTTGCCTTTGTTTTGCATAAATTGAAATTATTTCAGATTAGAGAAGGGGTTCCTTTGAGAATATTATTTAAAAACATTGAATGCCAATGAATAAAATACTTCTCATTGGGGCAAATAATAAGCAGATGGTACAAATAATAGTTATGCCAGAAACCTAGGAGGAAACACTGGGGAGAAAGAAACTTGGGCAGCTATGAGCTTTAAGAGTCTCCCATGCTTAAAGAGGAATCTAGAAGGTAATATATACCATGAGAATGGAAGCTATGAAAAGACCTTAAAAAAACTGAAGTTTGGATTACTAGCTGATCTACAGTACAATCAGCAAGTCAATGCTAAGGCAGAGTAGTAAATAGGCTTCAGTTACCACTCAGGTAATCCCTATTAGGGGGTCAATTCACTGATTAGGTTAAGACTCTCATAACCCAATCATTTTTACCTTTAAACCTTCTTGCATTGTCTCACACATGAGCTTTTGAGGGACACGTCACATTCAAACCATAATACCACAGAATGTAGATTTTATAAAATGTTTTAAAGGCTACTAAATTACCACAAACAAAAAAAATAAACTAAAAGTGTATTAAAGACTTTCATGAAAATCCTAAATCTTTAAATTGCTAAAAGAAAAGCTGCATGCTTTTGGTCTGGGAAAATTATCGCTTTATTAGACAAATAGATTGCAAATATGTTCTCCCTTTCCATAGGCTGTTTTGTCACTCTGCTGATTGTTTCTTTGTACAGAAGCTTTTTAGTTTGAAAAACAAAATGTAAAACTCTGTTCAGAAAATAACTTCAATGCACCAATCCTGGAAGTCATGTTCATTACCAGCTCCATCTATCACTTAGGACCAGGAAGATTAGAGATGCATCCCTTTAGGGCAAAAATAATTCATAATAGATACATTCCTTATGATGAGTCATCATCTTTGGAGTATCCCCACCTTTTTATCTAACGGATAAATCTATCTTTCAACTC
This sequence comes from Callospermophilus lateralis, assembly GCF_048772815.1. Lineage (NCBI taxonomy): Eukaryota > Metazoa > Chordata > Mammalia > Rodentia > Sciuridae > Callospermophilus > Callospermophilus lateralis. The sequence continues at coordinate 39,107,716 of NC_135309.1, forward strand.
CCTGGGAAGAGTCGTTCTCTCTTCTCTAGTCCAATCTTCTTTGCACAGTTTCTCTCTAGCACTTGTCACACCCACTTGACGTCTTTTACACTTTTGTATCACACTCCAAGCCGCGTGCAGAACACAGTCAGTTTAAAAATATTAATATCCTCTTTTTAGGGATAAATTCACTTTACTTTCACTTATGATATGCACTAGATGTTAAGGAACTTTTGCTGAGTGAAACATTTGACTCTCCTATCACATCTGAAATGATGAAAATCCATTTCCTCTAGGAACCAACACACTTTAATAAACTATGGCAGTGAAATATGCATAAAATTGCTTTTTACTTGAAAGATTGATAATTCTTATGGTTAAAATCTAAATGCCATATAAGAAAATTCAGCAGAAACAAAAAAAAAGAAAAAAAACCTAAACAGTAGAAGCCTCGCCTACATTCAACATGAGCAGTTTTTGTCAAATTAACATATTCTTCTTTTCGTTAAGTCTGCTGTACTGAAAGATCATTAACAGTGCTTTAGTGCTGGATGACTGATTCCAGTAGGTGTCTAGGTGCCATGCTTGGTGCCCTTGTTGAAAAGATGCAGAAAATGTGAATTATAAAGACAAAGTGTTAATACATATGTAATATAACCAACATACCTATGATGGGTTTTGGATGAACACCTTAGTACAGTACATTAGCTTATGAAGTCTGCAGTCAGATGCCTACATATCAACTTTATTACTTACTATGTCACCTGTTCTTAAAAAAATTCAGTTCTGTGATTCCCAGATCACTTAACTATAAAAAAGCAAAGCAAAACCTTCTTTCACAAGCTTTTGATTTGAATTAAAGTATCTCATATATCCCAAAGTGCACAATTATGTAATGTATGCTTTAACACTTGTCTGTCTACACTATCTGGTGTTCATATAAACACATGTTTTTGCTTGGCTCATGTGTCTCTGCAGCCTGGGATTCCTCCCACTTCTCTTCTTCAGCCCCAATTGTGACAGTCCTTCACCAACCGTACAAACTTCCATGACCCAACTGAAGCCATCATGTTCACAACACACTCTAAATATTTTTCTTCTCTGAAATCCTTAAATAATTTTCATGTTCTCATTTATGTGTATCATCAATGCAACAAAATGTTTCTTTCCTTAGTGACAAGTTCAGTGCTCTCTATTTTTCTTTTCCACACAATATTTAATGTATCACATTTTCATACTTCTTTTCTGGTTTTCTCCACAATATATTTAAACAACTGTAAATTTCTCAATGTATTCAAAAACATATTGAACAATTGACTGATGTATACAGGATGGGAAATTAAATAATTATCAAAATAATCGGAATCTACTTAAGGAATCATAATATAATGTGGAGAAAGTATCTCTGCCATTACAAACTTTTGAACTTGGAAAAATTTTCTTGACATACTTTAGCCTCATTGTCTCACCAGTAGGATGATGTTTATCTGACTGAACTTGTACCACTGCTTTGTGGATTTACACAATGTATGTGATGTGCCTGGCATATGGTGGATGTTCTTTCAGTGGTAATTAGTGTCACTGTAATACAAACACCTGCCCACGGCCATCTTTTTGCTGATGTAAATGAAGAAAATATAATATTTGATATCAAGGAAGCTGTTATGATTTGGATAGGAAGTATCCTCCCAAAGCTCCTGGGTTAAAGCAGGAATATTCAGAGGTCAATGATTAGATTATTAGAGCTATAACCTGACAGGTCCATCCTAATTTGAATGAACTAATTGAGTGGTTACTGTAAGCAGAAGAGTCATGGCTGGAGGAGGTGAGTCACTGAGAGTGTTCCCTGGAAGGGTCCCTTTTCCCAGATCCAGGCCTCATTCACCACCCCAGTCTCCCTGGATACCTTGAACAGAGCAACATTTCTCCACCATGTCCTTCTGCCATGGTGCACTGCCTTACCTTGAGCCTAGTGCAAAGAACTTGACTGGCCATGCAATAAAATCTCTGAAACCACAAGTACAACATAAACTTTCCTCCTCTAAGTTATTCTTGTCAGGCATTTTGGTCATAGTGACAAAAATCTAACTAATACAGAATTGCACACAACTAATGAGAGGTATTAGTAATGAAAGACAGACGACACGTCAAATAATTGCAGCCAAGATGATAAGTGCAAAAGTCTGTCCTTTCACTCAAGGAGCTTGAAACCTTAAGAGAAATACTGAAAATATTGAGAACATAGATACTTTCTTGGATTTCACTTTGTATATAATTAACGAAAGTGACACAACATACTATGTACAATTATGAGACAAGGGCAGAGAAGATGAATTCTAAGAGGATGGGAAATGTCCTCTTTGAAAAACTCATGCATAAAAGAAAAATAATAGCTAAACCTTGTAGTTTTTACTCTATGACAGGCACTTTTCCAGAACAACTAAGTGTAGAAATATTTGTTGCCAGGTGCTATGAGACAAAAGAAATATAAGCACAGATCTAAGATTGCATAGAGGGCAATTTATTCAGTGACAGAAGTGTGGTTCAGAGTGGCAGCAACACCAGTTGGATATTCCACCATTTGGGCCAGAAAGAGGAGCATATTTATGGGTTAGGACGAAACTGATTTCATCCTGACTGAAGTTATCTGGTTTATCATAAGACAATATTGAAGAGACAGGGGCAGCCCTGGAACCAGGATCCAGTTGTAAAGTTCTGCATATAACTCCAGTGATTTCATTTACTTATGGTTTGCTGAGAAATTATGCAGGAAAGCACAGCTAGGGTATAACTCAGCCAGGGTTACTCACAAGGAGTCGTGATGGTTACTCAAGTCTTGGTTGGAATCATGTCAAGCTGACCCTACCAGGCACTCCTCTAAGAATTTATTCTCACATTAACTTTGTGGTAATTACCACTGCCATTGCTATTCTACAGAAGATACTAAGGCACAAAAGGGTTCAATTAAGTTTTTCATGGTTATATTACAGCTGTCCATGGCCAGCCCAAGAAACTAAAACTAAAACCCAGGTATGCATAAACAAAGTAGAATCCCATTTGAAGTGATTTTGTTTTTTTTAAAGAAGGGAGGGTTTATGTACATAAACACTCTCTCTCTCTCTCTTACACACACACACACACACACACACACACACACACACACCACCATATGTCTTAGTTATGTTGGGCTAAACGAACTAGATTTCTGGAAGTACAATCCATAACGTTCACAACATGAAGAATTTGTTATTGGTAGCCAAGCCAAGGAATCTGCCTAGATACCAGCTGGTTAAATTTGGCTGCCAGTGCCCCCCACCCCATGTAAGGAATAAGCAAACATAAAAAGGAAAAATGATCTGGGCATAAAGGTGCACACCTGTAATTTGGGAGACTGAGGCAGGAGGATCACAAGTTTGAGACCAGTCTAAGGAACTTAGTAAGACCCCCAGCAGCTTAGTGAGACCCTGTTTCAAAATAAAATATAAAAAGTGTGGCGCAGTGATTAAGCACCCCTAGGTTCAATTCCCAGTGCAGAATAAACAAACAAACACAAAATACAAAATGAAAATATGAATTCATTGTGGTTTGACCAGAACTGGGGGAATACAGGTTGTCTGTCTCTCCATCGGTTCTAGAGGAGTGGTTATAAGCTAAGAGACATATAATGTAGATTTAGCTAGGTTGTGCTAGCCAAGGAACATGTCACAGTTCCTGTTTGCTGGGTCAGGGAGTAGACTCTTAGTGTCCATTCTCAGCATGAGTAAATTCAGAGAGAAAAAAATAATTTTTATCAGGAAACTGGGGATTGGGTACAACTTGGGGCTTTTAATTTTGATGGGTCCCTGTTACAACTCCCTCATCTTATTTATGCCTCAATCTTGCAGGAATTGTGATATTGTATCATCTGGCTGGCAGTTTATTATTGGATCAGTGTGTAGATACCATCAAGGATCTCTGAAACATGAGGAGCCAGATTCCTTTTCCTAAAGGAGACAAAGTCTAAAATATTGAACAGCTCTGCCTATGGGAAAAAATCTCCTCTTCAGCCTGAGTGGATTTTGATGGGGTTTGACAAGTGACTATTTAACTTCCCCCATCTCTGAATGATTTCCTCTGAAGATATTGATGATTATTTATCAACCAGGATTCCATGAAGCAGGAACTTTGTCCCACTCATTGATCTGATTGGTCTCCAGTTAGAGGGAGAGTAAGGCTCTTTGAATTAGCATCAAAAGACCACCCTTTTTATCTAAATTTGAACAAGAGATTTAGAAACAGCAGTTCTTAGGCTAAACTTAGTAGAAGTCCACTGCTAAGAATCTTGACACCAATACAGGCAAAGCAATTCCAGTTTGTATACTACATTTGAACTAATAAACATAATTCCTTTAGCTCTATAATTTTTATCTAACCAAAAAATATGTCTACAGAAATACTTCTTTCAGATTTTTGCAGTAATCAGTGCCTTTAGCTAAAGACTGTCTTATACAAACAAAGAATACTTATCATTTGAGTTCAAAACTCATAATCGCATTTTACAACATCTGTAGAATTTTTTAGATACATTCCACAGAACTGCAAAATTTTTGAATACAGACTGTAAGAATTAATTAATAAATAACACACATATCCATGCACACATACGTACATTATCATATCTTAAATATGCTTTGCAAACTGTCATAAAGTAAAGAGTATAAATGAGAAAACTTTAAAAAAGAATCAGCCTTACATATCTTATATTAATATCTTTAATGAAATTCATCTTGTGATGTAAGAGGAACAAGGCAAGGTTACCACTTATTAACTGCAGAGACATGGCTCATGTTATTTAAAATGACTAGAAACAATATATAAGATACTAATACTACATACTAGATACTAATACTACAAATAGATAGGAATACTACAAACTCTCTAAGATACTAATACTACATAGAGAGTTTAGCAATGCAGCAAAACAATGCTGTTACCTTTATGATATGTTAAGACAATGTTCGTGATTTATAGTTTTATATCTAGAATATCAGATGTCTAAAGCTTCAGAATATTTGTATCAACAAAACGTGTCTCATTGTTGTAAAAATAGTAGTTAATTTAAACAGAGTTATAAACCCTCCAAAAGACTTAACAAATAAATATTTGAACAAAACTTAATTTTTGTGGAACCTAAATATTATTTTAAGCAATCAAAAATAAAACCTAATAAAATCAATAGAAAATGTAGAAAATTAAATTGGTAAAACATAAAATCTTTGTTATTTAAGTCAGTTCTTTGTAAATATTGCTAAGAGCATAACAATATTTTAGATAAATCCTTGTTTTAAATATAGAGAACTAGAATTTGGTTTCATATTTGTGCACTATATTTTGATTCTTTTCAGTAATACATAACATTGGGATTCATTGTGACATAATTACAAATCACAGAAATAGTTTGTTCTAATTCAGTCCCCAGGACTTCTCTTTTCCCTCCTGCCCTCCTTCCTCCTGTTCACTTCCTTCTATTCTACTGATCATTCTACTATTTTCTTGAAGTTTTTTTTTAAATTAGTATCTTGTGGATATACATGATGGTGAGATTCACTGTAGTATATTTATATATGCATATAGAAAAAGTAGGTCATATTTATTCCACTGTCTTTAACTATCCCAGTCATCCTCCCTTTCCTACATTCCCCTCCGTCTACTCCATGATCTTTCCTTTGTTTTTTTTTTTTAATCCCCAGCTCCTTATTTTGCATTGGCTTCCACATATTAGAGAAAATATTTGACCTTTGACTTTGTCTGAACTGCTTATTTCACTTAGCATGATAGTCTCCAGTTCCATGAATTTACTGGCAACTGTCATAAAGTCGTTCTTCTTTATGACTGTTTTATACTCCATTTTGTATATATACCACATTTTATTTATCCACTCATATGTTGAAGGATAGCTAGGTTGGCTATTGTAAATTGTGTTGCTATAAACATTAATATGGCTGTGTCAATAAAGTATGCTGATTTTAGATCTTTGGGACATATCTGAAGAGTGGGATAGCTGGGTCATATGGTGATTCAATTCCAACTTTTTCAAGGAATTTCCATACTGCTTACCAGAGTGATTTTGCAGTTCCACTAACAATGTATCAGTGTGCCTTTTCACCACATCTTCACCAATTTTTATTGTTATTTGTATTCTTGTTAATTACCATTCTGACCACAGTGAAATAAAATGTCAATATACTTTTAATTTGCATTTCTTTAATTGCTAAAGATGTTGAACATTTTTCATATATTTATTGATCATTTGTATTTCTTCATTTCAGAACTGTCTGGTTAGTTCTTTTCCTTTATTGATTGGGTTATTTTTGTTGTGTTTCTTTTTATTGTTGTTTTGTTGTTGGGGGTGGGGGTTTCATGTTAAGTTTTTTAAGTTATTTTATATCCTGAATATTAATGCCATGCAGAGCACATGGCAAAGATATTTTCCTATTCACTGGGCTCTCTCTTAACACTCTTAATTGTTTCCTCTACTATAAAATAACTTTTTAATTTAATGCTATCCTATTTATTGAATTTTTATATTTTATTTTTTATACTTTAGGAGACTTCTGTTAAGGAAGTCATTTTCTGTGACAAAATGCTGGAGGGTTGGACCTACATTTACTTCTACCAATATTTTCTTTTGTGATTTATCTTCCAACATATTTTTTAAACTCATAGAACAATTTAATTATGAACTTTCTAAATTTCTTCTCTGGGATTTCCTCCACTCCACTGTGGTGTTAATGAAATCACTTGTTGAAGCTTTATGGACTGTTTGGGATGGTTTGTTCCCTTTTTACGTTATTTTTTGTCTACCCATCTATTGGTATAGCTTTCAATCACTCTTTTAAGCAATAAAAAGCAATCTTTTTAGTTTGTGCACTTCTTTCTCTTAAGAGCCCTGGATTGGGAGAATATCCAGATAATGATATTTTAAGTCAATTGTGACCTTCACTGCCTCCTTTCTGTGTTGTGAGCACACTGAAGCCAGAATTAAAAGGCAGTCAGTATAGACAGGTGAATCCAGTCAGGCTGGATCAAGGAGGCCAATTAGAGTGAGTCTGGGAAGATAGAGACTGCCCCAGAGGCATTGAAATGAGTTGAGAGCCCTCCCTCCACTCTTATCAAGATAACCTGCCCCTGCTCCAACCTGTTGCTAAGGTAATCTGACCCAGAATTGTCCCTCCCTCCAGGGAGATATAAAAGTTGTTCATGTGTCCTGGGCTGCTCCATCCACACACCCCCATCTGCTTCTCATCTTTGGCCATCCCACCTCATCATCTCCTGGGCCTAGTCATGTAAGCAGGAAGAAGAAAGATAAGGGGAAGAGAACAGAAGAACAAAGGTCCCCAGAACTGTAATAGTGGCCATTGTGTTCAAGGATCTTCATCTACAAGTAAATCCCATGTTAAAGTGGGCATTGGTGTCAGTAGCTGATTAGAAGGTACCTTAGTACACCTGCACTACTAAAGGAATATTCCTTTTCAGACAAAGGGAGACATCTATAGTCATAATCCCTAACTCACACCAACCTGGATGGACCTTGTCAAGAGTTAGTCTCAATCTTTTTCTTTTGGTGTATTTCCCCAATTAGCTCCTTTTGCTTCTGTTTGTTTTCTATAGAAAATTTGCTTTCCCAAATTCGCTTTCCCATCCACTTTGAGGGAATTTAAAGAGTACTCTGAAGTAATTTTTTAAATTTATTTATTTATTCTAATTTGTTATGTTTGACAGCAGAATGCACTTCAATTTATAGTACACACATACAGCACAATTTTTCATGACTCTTGTTGCACACAAAGAGTCACAACATTCCTGTCTTCATAAAAAGCTTCTTCTCAGCAAAAGAAACAATCAGGGAAGTGAATAGGGAACAAATTTCTACCATACTCATATCAGATAGAGCACTAATCTCTAAGATATATAAAGAATTTTATGAAAATATTCATATATAGCAATAGAGATATGTAAATCAGAACTGTGGCTGTTATTAAGAATACAAACAACAATAAGTGTTGGCAAGGAAGTGGGGAGAAAGACACACTCATGCATTGCGGGTGGGACTGCAAATTGGTGCAACCAATTGTAAGGATGGACTTAGCCTAAGCAAATCCATTTTAAAATAAAACTGCAGTTCCCACCGGGCAAGCCTACAGAGCCCTCCAATACTGTCATCAGGCATAGCCTGATAAAATAAGTCACTTTTCACAACCCTGATAAAACTCAGAATGCAGTCACTGTCATTTGCCTTCACCCTGATAAGAGATCAGGGCAAAAACTACCAAATCATATGTCCTGATTCTAAGATGTGAAATGTCATTAAGAAACCTGGTTAACAGCTGATAGGGACCCGAAGGGCAAGCAGAAGCTCCCAAAATTTAGTATAAATGATGGAGCAAGTAAACAGACATTTGGGCCTACTGACACAGATGCACACAAGCCTGAGAGCCTGATGAAGACCCAGACTGACATCCAACTCTCCTCATCATCTGCCTGATCCTCTGCATCATCCTCAACACTCTCAAACTCTACAGCAGCCTCTTGACCCTGGTAAGGATGGCGACATCTCCTTATGACCATCTTCTCAGTCAGCCATCAGCTCCACACCAGAATAAGCCTCTATCAGTTCCTGATCTTGTTGCTGCAGTCTAAGTGAGTGTGCATCTGCTGGACTGAAGACCTAACTTAAGACTTTAAATCTGGCACTTAAATTTAGCATGCAGAGGGAATGTCTGTAATAGGTCTAGTAGATTAAGTGTTTTTTCAGTGCTTTGAATTAACTTAGAATTGTTTGCTTTGAATTGATCATGTCTATTGCAGTGCCCAGCATTAAGGATTGTCATTTCTTGATTAAGAACCTATAGTGTAAAATTGTATTGAGTGATTTTGAATGAATAAAGCATTGGAAAGGGCATTAGCGCATGGACATTCTTTCTCTCTCCCCTCAACTGCAGATGTCTGACTTTTGCCCATTGCAGCACCAATCTGTAAAGCAGTATGGAGATTGCTTAGGAAACTTGGAATGGAACCACCATATGACCCAGCTATCCCACTCCTTGGTTTAATACCCAAAGGAGTTAAAATCAGTATACTATAGTAACGCAGCCACATCAGTGTTTATAATAGCACAATTCACAAGAGCTAAATTGTGAAACCAACCTAGATGCCCTTCAGTAAATTAATGGATAAAGAAACTGTGGTATACTCACTCAATGGAATATTATTCACCATTAAAAGAGAATAAAATTATGACATTTGCATGTAAATAAATGGAGTTGGAGAATATCATGCTAAGTGAAGTAAGCCAATCCCAAAACAACAAATTCCAAATGTTTTCTCTGATATGAGGATGCTGATCCATAATGGGGATGGGGCAGGGGGGAGCATGGGAGGAAGGCAGGAACTTTAGATAGGGTAAAGGAAGTAGGGGGGTGGGAGAAAGGGGATAGAGGGTAGGAAAGACTGGGAATGAGATGGACTCTGAAGTAATTTAAATAACCTTTGTGAGAGTGCCATTTCACTGCTTTTTGCTAGCTACTACCTAACATGTGGATGTTTACAAGGAAAGACAATGGTTCTTTTAATGTAATTTGAGATGTGCACCTTTGTCACCCTACCAAAAGTAAGTAATGCTGGGAGATTATAAAGGAAGTATTCTTTCACTGGCATGCCTACAATGACTATTACAAAAGTCTCTGATAGAGTCATGAGTTTGTCCTGAGTCAATTTGAGCCTGACCTCACAAACTTACAAATCTTTCTAACCTGATACATGTAAGCAAAAATAACCAACACAGTTTTGGCACCATTATGGAAGCAAAAATAACTGGATGGAAGCAGACCTCAAATGGATCAGCAAGCTTTCCTTTATTTCACAATGGATTCAATCAATCAGACATTGTAAGAACTCATTTTTCTGGGTAGAAAAATGGTCCATAGTTACAGAGGGGTTTGAGTTTTACAGTTTTCAATAAGGATGGTTTAATCATTGAAAACTGCAGGCATGTTGGTTTGGAAAGAAGTTTTAAAAAGCCTGGAACTCATTGTCACTGGGAAAAGCTTAGAACTCAGTGTTTACTCCTTATCTTCTTTCTCCAAGACTCATTGTTAGCCAGAGCTTCTCTATCTGTTTTTCTCCTTCCAGGACTCATTGACAATGGGAAAGGGTAAAAGTCCAGGGCCCAGTGCTTCAGGACCTATTGTGGTTGGGAAAGGATGAAAGTTTGCTTTTATTTTCCCCTGGGGCCCATTGTTACTGGGAAAGGATATACTGGGGGAGGATTAATGATTGGCTAATTTTCCTTCCTCCTCCCAAGCCACACCATCTTTCCATTTTTCCTAGGGGCTGTCTTGCAGGAATATGATTTTTCATAACCCTTCAATATATATGAAAACTCAATCTGGTTTTTGCTGGTATGATCATTTAACCCCAATATTTATCTTTATCCCTCAGATTGGTATAAGTAATGTAATGGGGCATAGGATTGCCGCAGGCTGGCTGCAGCAAAATAAGTGGGGGGTGACGAACAACTTGTTTACGTTGATGCAGCAGGAATGAGAGCCGTTTATTGTAGGATTTGAGCGATATTTATATATTTTATATAGCTTATCTAATTAGCATAAAATAGATACAGCAGTCAACCAATAAGGAATCTACACACTTAATGGCTCGCTTTTGTTACTTCACAAATTACTCCCTCTAGCATTTTGCCAGGTGCCATCCAGACTTGTTTACAGACTCTAACATTTCTCTGGCAAAATAACAGGTGCCAATCTGACTTGTTTACAGACCTTAACATAGGATCATTCTAAATAACTTCAAATAAGAAAGCCCTAAATAACAGAGCTTAAAGAATCCCTCTAGTAAACAGAGGTAACTCTAACAAAAAAATATTTTACAGAAATCAGATGCCATTAGATATCTTAATTTAGGATTAGGGGGACACATGCCATTATAAAAATTAACTGTTGTATATATATTTCTAACAACTCTGCTAATGTTTCTCAAGTTTTAAATAATCTCCACTCACAAGTCAATATCATGCTGGATTCCACCTTAATCTTTAATGTGTTACCATCTTCTTGGTTTTCAGAGACTTGCTAATAATATTAACTGCTTTTGTGCTGATTATTTGGAAACAATAAAGCTTGGATATCTCATTTATTATTGTCCTAGCATGATCCCCACCCTATGTATGCTTCATCCAGTCACCCCAAAACCATCATCATGAATCCCTGGATTACCCTGTGCTAAATACCCTTAACTGTCCTTGCCTCACCTCATAGAGAACAAGGATTTTGAGTCACTCCTTCCTCCCATCCATCTTTAACTTCTCTCAGCAGAAAGAAGCCAGATTTTAACATTGCCCAAGTACCCTAAAATAATGTATAGATTTAAAGTTCTTGCAGGGGGAATGATAGGGATGAAAAGTAACAGACAGATGTGAATGATGAGAACATGAGATTAAGATGATGATTCTGAAAACTGGACACTCTGCTGATCTCCACATGCTTTTTATCATGCTTTTTATCTGCATCCCTGTCTGGCTTGAATCAATAAGGTATTAACATTCCACAGCAAATAATCTGTTATCTTCAAAAGAAATGCAGGCTCAAAATGCTGATAAGAAGAACACAGTAACACTTAGGTAGGGGATGTGCTTTGTGACTCTTACACAGACCAGGTTCCAGAACCTGGGAGATAAGGATAATTCCCCCTAAAATCTGAAAGAATAATTCCAATCAGAGTTATTCATCGTGGGGCAAAATGACCTCCTGTTGCCATGGACATTTTTCATGCATAACAGGGGCTTGGAATTTCGATGTAATTCTGATATAATTTAAAAAGTCAAGAGGTGGATCTGGGTGGGAACCTCTAGAACTTCCCTGTGACCCCCAAAATAAAGCTGGAGGGTCAGCAAGGAGGGGCTTGCTGTCCTTCTCCGCTCTGAGAGGACCCATTCTTTCTCCCGAGAGTGTCTCCTTTTCTCTTTCCCAATTCCTTCTAAAAAGCTGAAGCCGAACTCTGAGAAACATGTCTAAAATCTTTCTGGTGTGATCACAAGAACTGGTGAAAGAAGACCCCTGTGACCTTCAGCTCTGAAACTGGCCCTTGCTCTTTAACAAAATGAAAATAGACTTTTAAGGTTAATGTACATCCATTTTATGTTAACAATCACAAAATTAAGACCTTTATATCAACATGAGCCTTTTCTAACAAGGAGACCATGAAAATAAACTTCAAGAAGCCTCAGAAGCTAATGTACAAAAACTTAACAAATTCTTTTAAACTTTTTAAATTTGTTCTTTTTAGATACACATGACAATAGAGTGTATTTTGAAACATTATACATACATAAAGTATAACTTATTCCAATTAGAATCCCATTCTTGTAGTTGTACATGATGTGGAGTTTCACTGGAGGTATATTCATATATGAACATAGGTAATTTATGTCCAGTTCATTCTATTGTCTTTCCTATTCCTATCCTCCTCCCTTCCCTTGATTACTCTTTGTCTAATCCACTAAACTTCTAGTAAATTTTTCTTGTATTCCATATAAGAAAGTAAAAATAGCTAGGTATAGCAATGCATGCCTGTAATTCCAGAAACTCAAGCGACAAGGCAGAAGGATCTCAAATTCAAGGCTAGCCACAGCAACTTAGTTATATCTCATTTCAAAATAAAATATGAAAATTGTTATGGATATAGTTTAGTGGTAATGTGCACCTGGGATTAGTCCCCAGTACAGGAAAAAAAATCCCTCAAAATTCTGTAAATGCTTATAACATTTAGGTTACTGAGTGAACATATAAACAGATGAAATTAATTTCTGAAAGTACTTCTAGGATCTGTGATCATTTCACAACAAAACCCACAATTTTTAGATCATTATAAAATAATGCTATTTCAGAAGTTAGAAACAGAAAATACATATGCTACCATTTTTAAAAAGTCATCTGTATTTCCTTTGGCTTATTTCAGGCATAGAACAAAAAAAGAAATACCAAATAAAATTAAATTCCTTGAGTTTAAGAATGATGGCCATTTGTTTTAAATAACACTCAATTATAAAAGTTTTAGGACTCAATACAAACTCAATCTACATATTTTACATATTGTCTTACTTCTGAATTTCCAGTATGTTAAATAGTTAATATTCTAGACAAATAATGAATGACATATATAGATGTAAGTATTATATATTTATAAAAAGTATACAACACAGTGATCAATAGGCCAGATAAATGGCAACCATCAATTCTATTTAGAATAGCTATAATCAATGGGATACTACAGTAAAACAACACATGTTTTTCAACAAACAGATTTGAACTTGCATAAATATCTGTCCTATATATTGATCTAATTTACTCATTTTAGTAGCTATTTTTAAATTACCTTCAGAAATTAAGCACTGTTAACATTATAAGTCTTGCCCTTTTGCAAAAATTCTAAAATTTGTTGCACATAGAAAACACTGAACATTGTCTTTTAAATATATAGAGACAAATTTTATCTCAGTTGGTTAGCAGACCAGAAAAAAATGTGTTATCATATCATAAAGATATCCTTATTGCCAGTAAGTTCAAATTAACTTATTTGTTAAAGACTTATTTAAGACGTGAATCAAAAGTCATTTGTGTTAACACTTTTAGATTATGTGCTTACTTATCTATAAGCAAATTTGGTGTCATGTAAACAAATAATATGTAAATAATATGTAAACATAAACACATAAGAAAATTTCAAAGCTTTGATTTATCATTAGCAAGTTAAAAAGCCAGGCTGTTGATCTAATATATAGTCTTAAAAATCTTAGGTTTGCATTTCCAAATGTAAGACTCATTGGAGGCCAGGTAGAATGTTTACATCTCAAAGACAATGAACTACAAGTAATGTCCAAAAATCTTAAATAACTGGATTTTTTTTTGACAGAGAGAGAGAAAAAAAAAAAACAGAGATAGATAGAAAGTCAAAAGCTTTCCATAAGATGAAACAAAAATATGCAATTTAACATGTAGAATTATAAAGTGAATTCACTAGAGGAAAAACAAACAAGAACAAAAAAAAGATCTCAACAATAAAATGATCATACATATCCCAGCTAGAGTTATTTCTGAAAATCCTGGCAGACTTCTTGGGTACGTTTTAATTAAACTTCCCATTTCTAGAGCTACTTTGGTTAGCGCTTCATCCACTGGCTGGAGCAAGAGTTCATGCTAAGGAGGTATTTGGGGCCAGTAAGATGTACCACTGTGAGGAATTCTTTCCAGTATGTCACCAGAGAGCCATAGATTCCTCCTTATATATCTCAGAAACTTCCACACACCAAGGGGTCTGGGTGGCTCAAGGTGCAGGGGTGACCAGGCCCTTATTTACACCTCCTAAATAACCTCTAATAAATTCCTTCTAACCTGGGAACCAGTATATGTTTCTGAAATGGAATTCCCAATGAGTCTGTGCTCTGCATCATAGGCCAGGTGCCTTTACACCTCTGGTAGGACTCTAGTCAAGTCACTTTGAGTAGGACAGAGTGAGCATTTGTCTCATCACTTCAGAGGCTGAGAGACAAATCTCTGTTGCTGTGGCCATCTGATTTTTACTTCTGTGAAGCCATTGTTAACAACCATATAAAACAGCGACATCGCATCACTGCGCACTTTCAGATACGCAGACCACAATCAAAAATACCTCAATCCAATTCTCTAAGGATCTCCAAGATGAAATCACCATTTTTCATTTTCACAAGAGAGATTCCTAAACAAACATTCTAATTCCTAATGCAAATTATCTCTTTGAAACAAACACAGACCAACAATTCCTGTCAGAGGCAAAACCAAAATTTTCTTGTCAAACAAAAGTTCAGGAAGGATTCCAAATTGATTCCTGAGAAACCCTGAATTGTCTAAAAAGCCCAGATGACAGGAACAGGAAGGATGCACTGCCAGTGAGACTAAGGGTAGTCACATGTGGAACCCACAGAACCTGCAGATTGAAGGGAAAAGAAGGGGAATCCTGAATCCAAAACTCAGTTTTAGAGTGGTAGGGACATTCCTTACCAGTTGCCCTCCTCCTGGATTGGCTAGCCACAGGTGACATAGTCCCACTAGTGTTGCCACTCTGTTACCAGCAACCAAGTTAGGGATCCTGCCTGAATCCCGGCTGGCTTGATTCGTTCACCCGCTCACATAAGAAATTAGCAAATGATGTAAAGAGAAAATGTGAATTTAATATAGTTTGGCCAGAACTGGGGAAAAGCAGTTCTTCTGTCTCTCCATCAGTCCTATTGAAGTGTTTTTGGTTAACAGAAACAGAAGGCAGGAGATATACATACATGGATTTAGCTAGGCTGTGATAGCCAAAGAACACATCACAATGCCTATTTCTGGTCTAGTGGGTTTTTTCTCAGTTTCCATTCTCAGCATGAGGAATTAAAAAAAATAATAATAATAACTTTTACCAGGAAGCTGGGGGGATGGGTTTTTCATTTTAATCAGACCTATAATGGAATCCACTAATGATGCATTTCTTAGAGCATGACCCCATCCTTAATCATAGTTAGCAAATACTGCTTTGTCAGCTTTATTAATTCTAAATTCATATATCACCCTGTTCACACATGTAACATCTAAAGTTCCGTGGCTCAAAAAATGTTCATAAAGTTGCATATCCATCATTTTCACTGTCTCATAAAGGTACCTCATGCCCATTTGCTATCACCATTCTCAGTCTAAAAGCAAACATAAATATACTTTATTTCTATAGATTTTCTTTTTTGTGACTTTTGAGCTTAATAGACTCTTACAAAATATGACACTTTGTTTCTAGCTTTGGTTCCCTTGGGATAATGCTTTCAAGTTTCATCCATGTAGTAGCTTTTGTTACATGCTATTTTTTTGACTCAATAATATTCCATTTTACAGATAGGTCACATTTTCTTTATCCATTGTCTATTGATGGACACTGGTTGCTTCTACCTTTTTATTTATTACAAATAATGCTGCTATGAAATATTTGGATATGAGCTATTCTATGCACCTATGGATTTTTGTGATCTCAAGAAAAATCAGATAAAAAATTTTAGTCAAAATAAAGATGCTAACTATTTATTTCAAAAACTTGGAAAAGACAAATGTTTGCACAGATAATGTCACCCTTCAATAACATTAAAAAAATAAATAAAGAGGATGGAGACAAATTCTGACTTTGTATGCAGAGATCACAAGCTGGTGAATATCTGAAAAGCTGTTTGGTCAACATAGCAGTCAGGTTTTGCCTGGAATTTTTAGCTGAGAGCAAAAATCAGTATAATCCACTTGGGATATGTATTTCCATCTTTCTGGTAGCTCAAAATACCTGGAAACACTGAATTCAAATTGTCTTGAATAATCTCAGTGGGAACAGAGCAACAGCTGCCCCTTCTCTTAGAAGGAGCCTGTAGCTTCTCCAGCCAGCCAGCCCTCATTTTTCACATCATATCTCTATAACTGTAGACATGGGAATGGGCAACCCTGAGTTAAGAATTATACAGGGGGGAAAGACTGAAATTTTTAAGATTGCACATTAGATTTTGAAGCAACTATTGAGGTTCTGACCTAACTTACAAACCTTCTAACCCTGGCTATATTGCTCTTATTTAAATACTCTGAGAAGGGCACTCACTGTCTCCCAGTCACTTATAATTTGGATTCTTTCTTGCCTTTGTAAATTCTTCCTTACAGGGGGCCACAAGCTTCAATGTATCCACCCTTAAATGGAAAATATCATGCTAAGAGAAATTAGCCAAACTCAGAAACTCCAAGTTCCAATGTGAAAACATTCTTGTATGTGGAAGCTAGAGTAAAATAAAGGAAAGTTGGGAGAGGATAAGATTACATAAAGAATAATTAAAATACCAATTAATAAATGAGCAAAAGGAAGAGTAGTGGAAGCAGAAGGGTAGAAAAGGGGGAGGGAAAGAGGGTGAGGGAAGAAAGGAGGATCATGAACAGAAATTGATATCCTTGTATGAATGGATTTGGAGGGAGTAATCCAACTACTATGTAAAACCATAAAGCTCTAATCATACTAAAAATGTATCCATCCTTATACTTACCTGGAGTCACAGGGAAAATTAAATTCCATCTCCTCATAGTAGACCTTCAAATACAGAGATCACAATCTCTTCTTTCTAAAAAAATCAAATCGATCAAAGTATATTTTCTGCATAAATATACTACACTTATTTTTAAAGTTTTAATTATGGTTAAAAAAAAGCCCACAGAGAATGAAATTTACTTTTGTATATATTTTAAGTGTATAATTCAGTGGTACTGTTTGTTCTATTGTTTTGCACAATCACTTATTAATAACAGAAATACATATTCCCGGGGCCGCGCCAGTGTGGGCTCCGCCGTAGCCCGCGGCCTCCGGGCGGCGCTATGGCCCGTCGGGCGGCCCCACAGAGTCGCCATAGCCGCCCGCTTCCTTTAACCCAACGTCCTCGCCTCCGGCTCCGCGCCTCCGCCATGGCCGACGTGGAAGACAGCGAAGAGCCCTGCGCCTTGTCATCCCACTCAGGGAGCGCAGGCTCCAAGTCGGGGAGCGACAAAATGTTCTCGCTCAAGAAGTGGAACGCGGTGGCCATGTGGAGCTGGGACGTGGAGTGCGATACATGCGCCATCTGCAGGGTCCAGGTGATGGATGCCTGTCTTAGATGTCAAGCTGAAAACAAACAAGAAGATTGTGTTGTGGTTTGGGGAGAGTGTAATCATTCCTTCCACAATTGCTGCATGTCCCTGTGGGTGAAACAGAACAATCGCTGCCCTCTCTGCCAGCAGGACTGGGTGGTCCAAAGAATCGGCAAGTGAGAGCGGTAGAAGGCTTTCTTGGTGCAGCCGTTCGCAGCCCTGGTAGATTTGCTGTCAGGTGCCCAGTGAAGGCTAGAACACTCCAGGGAACTAATTCTTCAGATAGGAGTCGCTGGATCTGTGGTTCTTTGGGACTCATCAAAGGCATGGTTTAGCATTTCGACATTTTAATTTTCAAGATTCTCTACAATTAAGAAAATAATTTATTAAAGATGGTCTTTCCTACCTCTGTGGTATGTGTCACACACGCTGCTTTTAAAAGTGCTAAAAAAGGAGAGAATTCCAGGTGGAATGAAATTTATAATTTACCTATCTATATACAAGGAACTGTGGAAACAGTTCCATTCACAGGAGAGCTTTTTGCATGCTTCTGGTTGATCAGTTAAAAAGACAGAGAATGTTATAGTGACAAATAAAGTGCAGTGTAAAACCTAACTCTTATCCTCAATTTGTTACTAATATTTTTATGGGAAGAAGGGACAATTCATGACATCTTTATTTGATATAATGATAATTTTGATTTTGGACCAGGGTAAATAAAATCTTTCAGGCAAATGGAAAAAAAAAAAAGAAATACATATTCCCTCAACCTTCATCATAAGAATTTAATAAAAAAATGTATGTATCCCCTTCATAATTTTTGTAACACCTGGATGAAAAATATATTGGTAATGAGAATGAACAACAGTAAAATAGTACTCTTAGATTGTAATCATTAAAACAAATTAATGTTTCCATCTTTATTCCTGTAAATTCAATGGGAATAGTCTTTCCCTCAACCAGGATAAAACCTGAGCAGGTTCATAACTGTTTTCTCACTTGAACTTCTAATCTAAAAAACACCTTAAATAAATGTATACCAACTAATTGATATAACTTGGGGAAGTGTCTGCTCCTGAAAGAGGAGATTAAAAGAGTACCATGGAACTTACACATCCTCAAATTGGTTGTATTTTGAAAAATTGGGATCAATTTGATCCTCTGATGCTTAAAGGAAAATGCCAGATGTTTTTATGCACTCTTTAGATAACTGAAGTTTCTACCCTTCTGTTTTTCTGTCTTTCAGAAGTCAGTTATTCAAGGGTTAATTCTCAAATACACTGGAAAAGGAAATATATCTTCTCCTTTGAAGAGTTCTAAGGAGGGAGAAAAAAATAGTGATGGGGTGGTAGGAGTGAACCTGCCCCAATATAGCATGAGTGGGAATCTCAACCTTAGATTTCAGCATCCATCACAGCCAACAAATTCTACACCTAATACTCCCAACAGCAGAGGCCCTTCCCACGTCTGAGTCATACTGTAAAAATATTCAGCTGGCTATTTTTTAATATCTAAAGGGTTAAATCTGACAGTCTCTATAATAAACAAGCAGCTCTTTTGTCTCCTATCTCTGGGAGTCTAATACCTGGAAAAAAGCTATAAAGTCTTTATTTCCTGGTGATTTTTATGTGTATGTGTGCATACCTGTATATTGTATGTTGTGTCTACATGTGTGCTTTTGTCTATATATCACGTACATAGTACCAAAATTAGTATATAAATGAATGAATGCTCATAGTTAAAAAGAAGGAATAGATCCAAAATGCCTTTCAGTTTATGCAATTTAAAATGGTTCAATCTGTAACAACAAAGTTGTCTCCAAAACTAATAACCCACATGGTTTTTTCCCTAGGTATCAGTCAATAAAGACAAAGTGTTTAAAGTGTAATGTTCATTGATTTTAGGATTTTTCTTCAACAGAAAAAAAAGATGATTTAAAATGTTCATAGACTTGGTTTTCATGAGTAACCTAAGTTAAAAATGGGTAAATTAGATTTAACATAAATTGGACAAACATTTATAAATGTGTTTGTAGAAGAGACATCTGATTAATTTTCAAAGTTAAAATATTCAATTTTCAACTGCTAAATATAAATTTAAGTACTATTGGATTTTTTAATTCTATAAGACAGCAAATACTTTGGTTTATTAAATGTGTTTTATAAATTGTTGGTAAATGGAAAGACATTGTAAGATTGTTTTGTTTCTGGGTCATCAAAAAGATCAAAATGATTAGGGTTAAAATTCTACTAACATATGTTTTTCTATGTGCAAGGAACAAAAAGAAACCATACAAGTTTTGATAAGAAAACTATAAGAAAATCATATTTTACTGCATTGAGAAAAAAGAGAAATTTGTATACATACATAAGTTTTTAAGGATTGTTTTAAAATGTAGACTTTTCATGTTAGGAAAGAGATATAAGGAATTTATAGGTATAAAAATATATTTTGAAAAGGAAAATTAGAGGGTAAAGGGAATGTTTCTGAATGAGAAGATTTTTTTCTATGATAAAGTAATATTTTTGTCCTAATGTTCAAGATGAAAGACAGGAATAAACTAAGGATGTAAACAATTTTTAGAATGTATAAGTAAGGTACAAAATGTTTATGAAAGGTAAATCTCAAAAGTTTGTGTGATATTAAGTTGGCTATAATCAGCAGAGCCAGTTAAAGTTATTTGAGGGTTTTTCTAAGGTCAACTTGTAATGCATTGATAGGAAAGAAAGTATAATCCCCTACATTTAAAACAACAAGTGTTCCTTAAAATGTTTATCTGATTTATTGTAACAGGAGTTCACTTTATGCTTTCAGTATAACCCTTACTGTCCTGCCACTGCAGTTTATTTTTAAATTGACATTGCTTTTTTTTCTTTTTCTCTTCTCTTTCTCCCTCTCCCTAACCTTAGACAAAGCAAGATTATCTTCATTCCTATTTCAAGCCAAGTTATCTGTCCTTGAATACACACACATCATAGGAATGAAGTAATTCAGATTTCAGTGGTGCCAGAAGATCTAAAAACAAAGCAGCTATCTCATAAAGTTACAAGTAATTTAACTGAACGGGCACAATTGA